>NC_091396.1:58052955-58360336 GCF_032191515.1 Phaenicophaeus curvirostris | reverse complement strand
GCTTGGGATGGGAGCTCCAGGGCTTGAGTTAAATTAGAAAGGACAGAGGAAAAGAGATCTTCTGAATTTGAGCATATGTGGCATGTTGGTGGATTGCCAAGGAGGCAACTGGGACCCCAAGGGGGCCCCAGTTCCTGGGGCAGCTGTTCCTATGCAGAGGCAGAAAAGGTGTCAGTGAGCAGGAGACCCTTCCAGTCATCTCAACCCCTTCCCTTTCCCCCGTGGCAGGAGCAGCCCATCCCTATGCTTTCAGCCTTTCAGTAGCAGAATCTGATGTTGCTTGCACAGTTCAGAAGCCAAGTACCAGCAGTGTTTCCCGGCTGAGCAGAAGCCCTGGCTGGTGATGGTATCCTAAGGAAGTGGACAAGCATCACTCCCATTCAGGTCCTCACCTCCTGCTGAGGTGACTCGCCCCAGTGTGCAACTTTTGTTGTAGCCATTGCCAGATACACAACTCAACAAGGTATGTGACTCGTCAGCCGTACAATTGACCCTGTGCTCTCACAGACTCTGTACATCTGATCTTTTTCAAGTGAGTGGAAAGTCAGAAGACCCATGGGCCTGGAAACTAGTTTCTGACACTTTCTTGTGGTGGTTAATTTCTGGTAATTTAGGATGTGGCTCATCTGCTCTGAAACACATACATTGACATCCGAGCTGCTCATTCTGAATTTCTTCTATTCCTGATGGGGGGAATTAGGCAGTGCTCGTATGCCGCTTGACTGACCTGTTTTAGGTGTCTGCATTCACTTGAGAGGAAGGGCAGTGCCTATGCCTGTGCCTTTTTTTCTGATTATAAAAGCAGTCTGGATTATCAGCAGAGATGCAGACTTCTTCACACTGGCCATGTAAGGTTGGTAAAAGGATTCACATCCCCAGAAATTCAATTGCCTGTTTACTCATGCAGAGGGCAAAGACTCTGGGTTCCCAGGACAGGCAAGATGAAAACCAAGTAGGTAGAGACCTGGACACAGGAGGTCCTTTCTGTATCCGGGCTCTCTCCCTCTCAACAGGGTCCAGACAGGCTTGGTTGTCTTTTGGATATTGTTTGGGGTTGTGACCACTACTAACCTGATGAATGAAAAGCTGGTATAGGATTTTGTTGCGTCAGGTTGTTTTGTTTGTGCCAGGGAGGTAAGAAAAGGTCTCAAAAATTAAACATGAGCCTCTTCACAAGTTTTCTGTTGCTGAACTTGGCGCTCCTGCTAACTTTTGTCTAGCTGCTGAGATCTTGGGTCTAGCCTTGCAAGAGTTGTTAAGATCTAAGCGCAGTGTTTTCTATTATCTTTCAAAATCTACCTGATTTTTACGTTCCGTAATCCCGTGGCATCTTTTCTGCTCCATATCCTTGTCCCTTGTTACCTGCATCATTGTCCTACCTTTTCATAGCCTCTCTGTGCTCGTCTGGTTTGGTTTGCTCACCGCTTCACGTACTTTGTTCTGTTGACTGCCAAGGCATGTGACCTGCTAGATCTCATCATTTAGTCTGACTTTGCCTTTTAAAAGGAGACCCTGAGATCTCAGTAACCCGCTCAAAGAACTGAAAAAACAAACCAGCCCAAACAAGACAGACAGGAAAATATACAGTGGATCTTTCTGTGCTCTCATAAATAAAAGTCAGACATTCACATGGTTTTCTAAAAATAAGTGTTTTGGTAGGAATAATGCTGACCTAGTTTGCATGTTGCCCACATGCAAAAAATAAGCTGGTGAGGAAAACCCAATTGCCTAACACAGTGTTTGCATTTGCTGAACCAGATCTGAATTAAGAAGTGGTTAATTAGATCTTATGTTCTTCTCTTGGTGGCCTCTCTGGAAGTTTCAGGGAAGAGGAGAAGGCGGAGTGCTCACTGGCAGCAGCCAGTTGCCTTCTGCGTGGGCTGGACATGTGGTTTATGCCTGTGTGCTGCAGTCATGAGGTTCTACATGAGAAGTCCTCTTCTGTAGACTCAGTCTAGCATGTTCGTGTCTGGAGAAAGGGCAGAATGTCTGTGTGATCAGAGCACATGAATTATGTGAATTTGTGTATGTGCATTTAGCTTTCTGCCTTCATCTGTGACACAGAGCCATATCAAAATGTTTTCCTATTGAAAGAGACCTCCCTTGGCTCCCCAGCTCCTGCCTGCCCTGAGGACTCCGTCTGGGTTCTTGTCCTTGTTTCTGCAGTCAGTGCTGAACTACAGCCCTGGGGTGGGAACTGTGTCTTGGAGGGCCTGTGTCCTTCGCCAGCTCCTGCCTGCCTGCTCCTTCTCATCTCTCCCAAGGGGATGCTTCTCAGGTGCTGTCCTGGACCTGGAGCTGCTCCCTGTGGGCAGCTCAGCATCGGTGACAGCAGGGGCAGCAGCCATAAAGGCATCAAGCTGGCATCCCTTGCTGTGATGGACACCCTCAAGGGACCCTGAACCTGGTCTGGTGACTATCATTGGTTAATATGAAAGGTTACTGGGTCCGGCTTATGGAGGAGGCTGCTAGGATCTCACGGAAATGAGGAATGTGTTTGTAGACAAAATGGATTGGTAGCAGAGGCAGGAAGAAAAGGTCTCAGAGGTCTTTACTCCAGGGCTGACCAGCCTTCCTGTCCCTCTGAGCCATAAACCACCATCATTATGTGACTGAGTGCTCAAAGAAGCACTTCCCATATCTTGAAGAACTTGGCAGATGGAGAAGTGTCTTACGTGGTTCACCAGTAGGATATATGACATCTCCTCATCGAGACCTCCCTAGCTTCCCAGAGGTGATGGATGTGTGATGTGTCTGGAGCTGGATCTAATCATGACCTGGCAGTGTAGAGCTCAGTGGACCTCACTGGCTTCATCTCTCTTGGTGTGATGTGGACCAGCAGTCCTTGATCCCTCACAGCCTCGCTGCCAGCAGCTCGGGGGCAAGACCTGCCTCTGAGCTGCTGGAAAGCCACTGGGTGCCTCAGGAGTGGGAAGCTGGGCACCCCGCTGCGCAGTCATGTCCTCCATGGCTTTGGCATATTTCATCCTCTCCATGGAGCTGTGCCTGCCTGGCCTGCCTTGTGTGCTCAAGTGAGCCCTGTGGTCCTTTCCAGACTCTGCAATGAGAGCAGAAGCATGTCAGGGAGTATTTTGTGTGGCTATGGATAAAGCTTTTTAAGACTAATGGATGACATCAATTTCCCTTAAGATTATATCCTCTTTCCGCCCCCCCTCATGGTGATACATGAATTTCTGTTCTCTGAGCAGCCTCGATGCTGGGAAGTGCTCTCATTCAGGCAGAGAATCTAGGTCAGCTCTTCGTAAGAACAGATCAAGACTTCACTGAATGCAGGGGATGGGCCTTCAGCAGGATGGGATGTTTTCCTGGCTTGTTCTGTTCATAATGAGCTCCAAAAGTTTTCAGGCTTTTTGTGGATGGCAGCTGTATCTTCCTGCCAGCAGGATAGATGCAGGCATTACTGACTCAGTGCATCACAGGGGAAAATCAATAATATGAAATATTAATTGTGCTTTTTATTGTTTTGGGTTTTTTTTTTTAAACCTAAGGTGGAGCACTCGGTGATGAAGATCTGTACGGATGTTCAAGAGGATCTGATTCATGAGATAATACATTATGAGGGGGCTTAAATTTTGTCTCTGATTCTGCACCTATAAATAACTGCTCTTACATATGGCACCTAATTATTTAATTGTATATGCAGATTAGGTAGTCATTTACGTGCTGTCATCAATGACAGCAGCTAATAGCACTGGCAGTTATTTCCAGGCACATATGGTAATGTCAAAGGTTTTAAATACCAGTCAGTACCTGCCATACATATCAATATCTCTGTCCATCTCTTCCCTTCAGAAAATGTTAGAATAAATTAATATCACAAGGTACATCTACTGCCTCTCGGAACTGGTTGTACCATGACAGATCTGTTGTGTTGTATATTTTGTGTAAGACTACAGTCCAGGTTGGAATTCCTGATTTCTCTGTGTGTGATGGCCTCCTGAGACTGGGAAGCAAGAGGAAAGAAAATGTTAATATGCTTTTTCTTGGTTGTATTTACACATGCAAGGAGTGAGGTAAGGCAATTGCAGACATTAAGGACTCAAATCCCACTTGTACAGATTGGGATCTGTAGCCATTTTAATACAGAAGATATTTTTCAGTTCTTTGACTCTCCCTTTGCATGTTCCTAAGTGGTTACTCAGGGTCAGGTTAGTAGGAATCAGGGCTAGGAAGTGCCTAGTTCACTTTCTTATCCTCATCAACAAAATTAGTGCAGTCATCTTTTTTCCTTGATGTAAAAAATGAGTATGAAAGCTTATATTTTGCTGCCATTTTGCCCATTTTGCCCATCTAAGGTATATTTAACTGTGAGAAGCCTGGAAACAGCCAAGGAGACATTGGTGAGCATTTCATTTATTGGGCTTGGAAGCTCCCCATTAAAACCTTGTGCATAAAATACCATTAAAAACCCATTCATTCAAACAAATAAGCTCCAAAGCAACCACCTCAAAATCCAACAATTTTGTGCCATGTCAAGATCAGTTATATTAAACTGGTTTGCAGTTTGTGAGATTTTCAGACGTTATTGATTCCAAGGCATTTGTTGTCCTGTAGCCATGGAGCAGACAAGCACCACTCCACACAACAGTTTCCTGCTCACTAAACAGATGTGTATTGCTAAGAAGCTGACTATTCTCCTTGAAACTAAAGGAAGTAGTCATGTGCTTAAACCCTTTGTTGCAATGTGCCCCTAATGCTTTTATTAATTGATTTTCAAGAGTCTAGCCTCTTGACAGCCAGTAAATAACATGTACTGGAGGCTTAAGGTCACAACAGTACAGGTAACACACTTATTCGGAATAGAAAAGAAAATACTTGTTCCTTTTTAACTTGCTTGTTAATTTAGAAACATCCATACAAATTGCCTAGTTCTTGTTCCCTGAGGACCACTTCTTTCTCCTTTTGCAGGGGAAAGCTTGCTGAGAGTGATGAATGCCTGCAGAGTGGTTGCGATGAGGGCGGCAGAGGAACACTGCCAATGTGCTGGCAGTTGGTGCTGTGCAGCTCTCGGGAGTTCGGTTAGTGTCCCTGAATCTTTATATAGTGCTCCCTCTGCTTTGCTGAGAAGTGGGAAGCAACAGAAAGATGAGATACATCCTGATACTGTCAGCAGATGAGTTCGTTACAAACACTCTTGTCTTTCCTTTACCTTTCCTGGATCTGATGCCTCCCCCGCAAGTCTTGCTTTGTCGGTATTTCTTTCATTCCTGTAAGAGAAGAACAGGTCAGAAAACACTGAAGACTCTCAGGAAGCTTCCACGTTGTGTAGCAGTGGTGAATTTTCTACTGCCACTTCTCTGAATGCTTTTCTGGTTTTGGAAGAAAACACAGTGGTGCGGTATAAATGTTTTATCACCCTGTATTTGAAAGGCCTTCTTTATTCACCTTGAACTGATGCTGGTAACAATGTACTGCTTCTCTTTGTGCTCATGCAGAGTTCCTCCCCAGGGTATTTTTCTGTAACAGTTCGAGAGGATGATCATCTCACTCCTCAGACCCTTTTGGGTTGCTCTTGCCGTAGCAAACCCCTCACTTTAACCAGCAAGCTCCAGTGTTCAGAGATTTAAACCATTTAAAGCTTGACCTTTTAACAGTCTGACATGGCATCGTTTGATACCCTGAGCTTTGCCAGGGCTGGTGGCTAAACCGGCTCCCTGCTCGGTGTGGCGTGGGAGTGGAGTTCTTACTCAGACTGATCGGAAGTGACAATGGGAGATGGTAGGTGCATTTCTGCTAGGCAGGTATTTCTGAAAATGTGATTTATTTAGGTGTCTATATGAAAACCGGTCTCTTTTCTCTCACCTCCTCTCCTAAATAACCTGTCTGCAGTGTCAGTGTTCGGCAATGTGGATAACAGCCCTGAGCTGTGTTGTTGATGTACCCCATCCCATATAACAACTTGTTTGGCAATGCAGGTGCATGGGGCATTCCTGCCTTTGTAATCAGAGTTACATGGTTGAGTTTTGGTCTTGTGTTAATATTTAAACATGCCCAGCTCCTATCTGAGAGATCTTGGGATATCCTGGAAGTCAGTATGTAGATGTGATTTTTAGCCTCCAGATGGTGTCTGGCGGATGTGCTTGTGAAGCCATGTCAGTATGGTGGGGGTGAAACACAGAACAGAAATTACACAATCACTGGCCTCTTGTGGCAGCAGGAAAAACACGCAAATGATGCAATGCAGATTTTTGGTCCCAAATATTTGCATATGCTGCGCAGTATAGGGTTGTGGGTACAGATGTGTGTAGGAAGTTTCCTGCAAAGCTGAACCTAAAGTTTTTACTGCTGGAAAGATTCTATGTAGAAATGCACAGAGATATCCTGTCAGTCTAAGCCAAAAGAAAAGACTTGAATAAAAACATTTTAGGCTTGTCTCTGTCCAAATAGAGATGGAATATTCATAATGTAAGCTTTCTGAAAAAAATCCTCCCTCTGGATAAAATCATGGATCAAGTTGAAAAGAAGCATGGTGCTGGTTGAGGTAGCGCATTCTTTACCGCAGTAGCAAATGACATCCATAATTTAATTTTTTTAGAGCTCTTTCCATCCCAAGGATAGCAACCAGCACTTAAGTTGTAGTATTCCTCTGCAGACCTGCCCCTGGAGCCTTCCTTGGATAACTCTTCAGATAATTCTTAGGATTAGAAGCCAGGGATGTGATCAGACTAACAGCCCATAGCACTGCGCTGATTTCTAAGCAGAATCACTTCCCTGAGTTGCCGTGAGGAGACTGTTCAGGACGTGGGCTTTCCAAGCACTGAAGCGACAAGGGTGGACCCTGAGTAATGGGAGATAAGATGTGAAAAACTACTTCTGGGATATTTTTCCTTTGTGTTTTCTTGATCCCTTCTGAGGCAGAGAGACCAGGTCACTTGTCCTTCAAACACCTCCTTGGCACAGTACACTTTGCAGTTTGGCATGGGGTATATGCTGCCTGTATGGTTTGTATAGAGGGGTATATGATGGGAGGACACAGTCAGACAGTATCCCTTCTTCACCTGCTGCTCAGGTGAGACTCCAGAGGCCCTGGGCAAACACAGATTTGGTCAGCCTCCCTAACTTTGTGGCACTGCTCTTTTCTATGCCTGCTGCTTTCCCTGATGGCTTTCCCCTGAAGAAATTGGCAAATAGCCTTCAAACCTTCACAGAAAGTTTACATCCTGCCCAGCTCATTCAGTAGCAAGCAGGTGGGGGCTGTTACCAACACAAGGTGCGTGGGGCAAGGGGATGGGACCTGTCAGCTGCGTTCATGGGTTCCCTCTTCTTGGTGCCAGTGCCACATTGAGGACTGCAGCCCTTGTTCCTCCACACCAGTAATGCCAAACCAGCCACTGGCTCTGTACAGGGCTGGGGAGTGGCACAGAAACTGCCTCCCACTGCTCCTGGTAGCTGCTGTTCCTGCAACTCCCCCCAGCTAAATATAGTCTAACTCCAAACAGGGCCTCAGGGTTGATTAATTATGTGAAAATCATCAATTTTGCTTTGAAATATTTATTATCTCATTTGAGCGACCTGGAGAAACTCTTTTTTAATCAGTCTGTATTGTGTGCTATGTACTCTGGTAGGTAAATTTTCCTCCCTCTTCCACTGATGCTGAAGGAAAACAGAAAGAAGTTGCAGTATCCTCAGTCCTTGCTGGAGGCCCACAGGGTAAAACCAGGGAGCAAAAATTCCCAGCTTGGACCCAGTTTCTTTACTGAAGACTAAGGTGCTACTTCAGGAGCATCGCTTTATTCTTTTCTTACTGCATGGACAGGATGTTTTGAATGCAGAGATTTTTAGGGTCACTTTGGACATCCCTATTTTAAAGTTCATCTTCAAAATTTTGGGGTTATGCGATTTATTTATTTATTACTACTATTCTTGTTGTTGTTGTAAGGGGAAACATCCTCCTTAAAGCAGCGCTTGTTTCATTCTGAGAAAAAAAGCACAGAATGAGGCAAAATCCCTAGGAATTACCTAAAAATATTCCAAAGGAATGGTGAAGTAGGTTACTAATTAAGTGAAAATTGAGGTCAGTTTGGAATGGGGTCCTAACAGTCAGGAGGAAAACAGAGGCAGTGCAAATTGTACATCAAGTTCAAACGTCTTTTGTTTCACTGTTCATGGCAGGGCAAGGAGCAGCATTCAGTTCTTTGGGGAACTTATTCTTAGGACACTAGTGTGGTTTCTGGAACTACTGGGACAATGCTGCCTGTGTGTCTGCCAATCCATCTGTCTGTCCCCTCCTCATACACTAAATTCCTCCTGTTTCAGGCAAATCCAGAGCACAAGAGGAGTTTCAGATTAACTTTTGCAAAATGTGATGAAAGTCAGTGGTTGAATGAAGAAGAGCTAATCAAGTGAATGCACTCGTAAGAGAAAGGCAGAAGGTTCATTCTTTAGCTTTTGCTTCAGCCATGGCCATCAGGCAAGAGCAGTAGCTCCAAATTAACTCCAAACTTACAGCTTTCTTGCCTGTTTGGGGTTACACCGATGTCGGAGAGCCAAGGGGTTGCAGCCTGGGGCAAGGAGGCACTGTAGGGAAGCAGTTTCATTTCATCTGTTGCTACAGCAAAGTTTGCTTGTATTCAATATTTGTGCTGCTCTGTTTACTCTCAGACACACACGGGTTAGCTAGAGACTAAACAGGGGATTTGATGAGCAAGAGAGGCAAGGAAACCACATCTGTGTATCTTCAGCTTGAGCTGCCGGGTGGAGTCTCTGATGCCTGAGCTCATGACGTGTTTTCTTCCTCAGCAGGAGCAGTGAGGGTCTCTCTTCTCTCCTCAGCCATCTATTTTCATGAAATGTGTAAAGGTGTACTATTTTGTGTCAGCCATCCTCTGTCAGTTTGGTTAAAACTGGCTTTAAAATTGGTTAAAACTGACTTAAAACCACTCAAGTGCATTAGGACAGGAGATCAGATGAACAGAGATGCACAAAACCTGTGGCAGTGCTGCCTCATTCCTTTAGGACATAGGTTATCCTTAGGAAATAAGAATAAATACATGCTTTCCACAGAATGATAACTAATTTTGCACAAATAATAAAGTCACCTCTTTCATATGACTATTATGACAATGCTAGCTGCAATATCAAACTGGAGGAGGATATTTTTTGTTTTGTTTTGTTTGTTAGTTTGTTTTTTCTTTTTCTCAAAAATGCCTACCTTGCTTAACAGAGGCTGGCTGTTCTTTGCTGATGAAGTCAAAGGTGGGTGGAGGAACATGTTGTCTGAGTACAGCATAACTTCAGAAAGTGCTTTTCCATGGTTTTATACTTCAGGGAGCCACCAAGTTTCTGTGCTGTGCTCTGCATGTTTAATCATTGTAATTAATATGCCTTTCCATCATCTTTCATGCCTTTGGTTCAAAGTGGTGGAGACTAACAGCATGTTCTGGAAACAAAGAAGTAGGTGAAAAAAACTACAGATCTCTCTCCAGATACTGCAGATCCAGCCTGCCTGTTAGGATTCAAGTGTATTTCATATAACAGATGCTACTGAGCACAAAGTTTCCATTGTATATGTTTGACTGTATTCATGTGGAGTCCCTGCAAAGCAAGCTGGGGCATCACTGCATTGCTGGAATTAGAATATTAATGTAATTGGACTCTTGCAAAGTCATTTCATTTGAAGTGCTAATAGTCTGACTTCATCCGATTAGCATTCCGACCAAACAGCTATTGTTCCAGTCAGGCGCACAATCCACTTATTATGAAGAGATTTTATCTATTTAGGCAAAAGAAATGGGAAGCAGCAAGATAAAAAGTTAAGTCAACAGAGAAACAATATAAAAATTTATCTGAAATATCCGCTTGTTTAGTGAAAGATCCCAAAGACAAAGGGGTTACAGTTTTTCTGAGACAGAAAGACAGTGGTGTCTCAGTGATGTGGGGAGGCTGTGGGCTTTTCCAGGAGCTCCAGGCAACAGGGGAAACTCCTGAACGCTGGGGATATTCCCAGAAGACAAATTGCTCCTCTTTCGCAGTGAGCATAGCAAGGGCCAGGGCAGAAAAGAGAATGACCTCCCCTGGAGAACTCACACTGTAGATAAATAGAGGCATTTAAACACCAGGAAGAAGGAGAGGGCAGGGACGGGCTTCCAAATAGTGGCTTTTGAGGAGGAAGAAGGTCATTTGGTACACCTGACAAAGGAGATTGTTCAGAAGCAGAACTATGCTTGGTGCTGTGTCCTTGTAGTTTCCTACTGCCCTTCTTTCTGCTTGGAAGGATTTCCCTTGTGTCTGCAGCTTGAGAGCACATGCAAGGGGCAAGTGAAATGTTGCATTGTCACAATTCCCCTGCCCAAAATGATGGTTTTGGACAGCAAGCAGTCCGTCTGCATTGTGCTAACACTTGGTGAAAGACCTTTGTTCTAGTTTGATCCTGTCACCTTTCAGCTCCTCTGCTGTAAACGTGTAGTTCCCTTAGGGACTTTGCTTGTCTATTCATAAAACCATTCATGGAAGCACTGCGTTAGAAAATGTTTCTGGAGAGTCAAATCCTGCCAATATTTTAGCTGCAGAACCTTAAGCTGAGCAGTAAAGTAGCATTATAGACAGAGAGGAGAGACCTGTGGACCCTACATGTGCTGTTAACACACACAGACCCAGAAAAGCAAGTGGCTGGTGGTCTCTTGGCAGTTCCTTTGTGGCTGAGAGAGCTGGGGTTGTTTAGCCTGGAGAAGAGGAGGCTGAGGGGAGACCTCATTGCTCTCTACAACTACCTGAAAGGAGGTTGTAGAGAGGAGGGTGCTGGCCTCTTCTCCCAAGTGACAGGAGACAGGACAAGGGGTAATGGCCTCAAGCTCCGCCAGGGGAGGTTCAGGCTGAACATTAGGAAAAAAATTTCACAGAAAGGGTCATTGGGCACTGGCAGAAGCTGCCCAGGGAGGTGGTTGAGTCACCTTCCCTGGAGGTGTTTAAGGGACGCATGGATGAGGCACTGAGGGGCATGGTTTAGTGATTGATAGGAGTGGTTGGACTCGATGATCCTGTGGGTCTCTTCCAACCTGGTGATTCTATGATACTGTCTCCCAGTATGGTACGTTCCCCTTCTGTAACGCCATCCCTCAACCCTTGCCTTTGGAAAGTAGTTGTGGGCAGAGGCATGTGGAGTGAGTGGAGTTGGATGGCTGCTCCTGCTGCAACCAGGAGGCTCAGCATCCACAGTCAGAAAGGCCACCCCCAACTTGCTGTCCCTTTGTAGGGTGCTCACAGCTGCCTGCTCCCCTAGGCAACTGCCTGCTTTGCCTATACACACACATTGCCCCCGATTTGTGAACCAATTACAGGGTGAACAGATGAGATCTGGGTTGTTGGTGCTGCAGGTCTCAGATGGGTTGTTGCCTGAGGGCACTCTTGTCTTGGGAAGCATCTGCCATGGCTTTGATTGAGTAGACTGTGTGGACCATGGAGCAAGAGACGGTCCTAACCTCAGGAAGTCTATCCATCTCTGCTCAGTCATTCCCTGCTTTCCACAGGCTTGTATTGTATTCCCTTGAAAGAAGCTTTCTGGGAAAATACAGCAATTCCCATACATCATGTTGCCCTAGTTTAGGGCACGATCTGCAATTGTACTGTCTTCAAAATCTCTATACTGCAGAGAATCTTGCCTGCAGGACTGGCACTTTGACATCCAATTTCCTTGCACACAGAAGTCTGGGGAAATTATTTTTGTTAGAGCTGGGCTTGTTGGAAGAATGCTGATGAAGTGAAACATAAACACATTGTGCTGGAATTTTCATGGGAAAATGTTGCTGAAGGGTTTTGGCACGCCCGGAATGTGCCTCTTCAGTACTAACCCTCTCACTCCATCTTGTATTCATATATAGTGCAGTTATAATACTCCAAAGGAAACATTTTAACTTTAGCTAATTAAAAATTAAGGCCAAAAGGGAAAGTACAGAAAGCTTCTCCATTTTCAACTTTTTTCCCCAACCTGGGAAAACACTGTATTTTGCAACCTCAGTGTTTCCTACTGGCAACAGCTCAAATGCATGACCACTGCTGGAATTTCTGTTTGCACTTCAAATTTAAATGTATTCATTTCCTCCTCCCTATCATTACTAATGAATCAAATGGCTCTGTGATAACATGCTGGTGGAATTAAGCACTGAGTGAAAGAGCCAGAGCAACATGACAATTACTTGGTTTCCAAGTAGGAAACTAGTGGAATTTCACTGTCACGAAAATGTAAAAAATCTTGGAAGAAACTGCAGACATTAACACAGAAAGAGGAATGCATATATTCTGATTAATCCAGATGCTGTGTGGAAAAATTGCCCCTTAAATTCATATCCCCCCCTCCCCCCAAATAATTCTTGAATAGTAGATGGTTTGGAATAAATATATCTTGTAATGGCTAATACAAGGCACTTTCTACAGCTGATGAGAATCCTCAACTTCTTGATTTCATTTTTATAGTAATGGAAAGTAGAAGTAAAAGCTGGTTTGTAACTATCTAGCAAAGAGAGCATGGTAAGAACAGCATTTCAGCTTATGTCCAAGTGTGGTGCCTTTCTCACAGCAATGCAGGGACTTGTAAAAAACCCATTTTAAACACGAGTTCTTGGAGTTAAATGATATTTTCTGTGTAGGAATTTGTTCTGAGAATTATGGATCAGATCCTTTAGCAGCCTCAGACTTGCCAATACAGTCCTTGCACTGAGTGGACATATATCTTCTTTCCCTTCACTGGGGAGGGTGGCTGGTGAGTAGACCTGTAGGAGTCTATAGACAGACATGCACACATTTATGGTGTTTTGCTGTAACGTTGCACTGCTTATATATGTGTGTGTATAAATATAAAACAATGCATAATAGAGTATATAGTTTCTGGAAAATTGCACAGTCCAGAAGGCCGAGATCACTCTTATCTCCTCTGAATGATGCTGCTAAAACATGAAAACCAACGCCTGTTCTCTGGGGCTTTATTTCCCTCTTGGCTTACACTAGGCTTGCTGGGAGGTGAGGAAAAATTTGGCTCCAAAGCCAGGTGCAATCTCCTTGCCAAAGGAGATCTCAGGGGCAGCCAGGGCACGCGGGATGGGTGGAGAGTGATGATGTGTGCTTCATGAAAACTATTAATGATCAACTTTCTTAAATGGGTAGGATTGTCATCGAAATAATTGGCAGCATACAGGGATGTTTTAGTCATTTAGAAAAAGCTGAAAACCCCACTGGCTTTCCCCCAGTTCTTGTGGTTAGATTGTGTATGAGGTTTTTGACATTATTTTCCTAGAAGAGAGAGAGAAGTTACATAAGAGGGCTGATAGCCTATAAAAATGTCCTCACTCGGCACATGCAGGAGCCAGGTTCATCTTCTTAGAAGGCAGGTGAAGGCTATAGCTGCACAGAAAAAGGAATAAATCTGGGAAGAAATGTCGGCTGTGGGAAACAACCACTAAGATCACCTGGCATAGAAGTGTTTCTAATGCTTTTTTTCTAATAGTATTCCAAGTTGGACAGAAAGCATTGGAATCTACGAGGACCATGAGGAAGACAAAGTATTCCTGGAGAGCCTTTGTGGGAAGAGGCAGCAAGTGGGACAACATGAGCACAGAAAATGCAAGGATGCTGCCCAAGGCCATGCATGAGGAAAGAAAGAAGCAGGAAGCGAAGAGGAGAGGGAAACTGAAAACTGTGGCAGGCAAATTGCTGAAAGCCATGGCTAGTGGGAAAGAAGCAGCAGAAGGGAAGGCTGGCAGTGAGGATGTGGCAGGGAATGTGTTGAAGATGGCAACCAGTAGGAAGGAAGTAAAGGGCGAGACTCCTGCAGGTAACCTTGAAGTTATCTCTGGGTCCAGTCCTGGACCTTCTTTGTCTCTCCCAGCCCCTTCAGGCTCTTGTTTTCATTAACTTCTGGAGTAGGTGCTTTAATTTTTCTTCCTCCTCATTCTTCAGCTGAGTTCTTGTCCTTTCTGAACTGTACACTTGCTCCTCTGGAAACTTCTGTATTTCACTTTCCCTTTGCTTCACAAGGATTTCTCCTTGCTGTTCTTATTTTTACCCCTGCAAAAAATCCTGATGTGTCTTGTGAGAAGCATGATGTGCGTATGACTGGCACCCTGTTGAGTATGAGTGTGCTGTTCCTCCACAGATGGAGAGGGACAGGTAGGCTATGCATGAGCCAATTGTACTAAGTAAACCTTTCCTATGTGCTGCATGTATTGGGGCCAGATGAGCAGAGCTTGCTAGATCCCTCCTGAGCAGCCTGCCAGTTGCTTTCTTGAAGATCCTTGCATCAACTGTTCTCCATTTTGTGTCATGTTCCTCCCTCCAGTCCAGTTTGATTTAATTCCTACTGCACAGATGCGGTGATTTCATAGAGGAAAGTTAGTATATAGGTGAATGAGAAGCTTGTACTCCTTTGTTCTTCACTCGATGCCCAAAGCCGTACCCTGAATTGATTTCAGAGCCCCACTGCTTCTGTACTTGCTTAACTTTCCTTGGTTTCTCATCAAGCTTGATTTTTCCTCTGGGCTCTTCTCCAGCTACGTTTGGGCAAATCTTGTTAACCATTTGTTGCTCAACTTTTTAATCCATAACATGCACAGGGAAAAAGAAAACCCAGCTCTGCGGAGCTTTTGTCAGATTATTTAACTCTTAGTGCTGGGTTGAGTGTGATGGGTAAGATACTTCGAAAGCAAGCAGTGCTGAAAAACTTCTCCCTCCAGATTTTGAAGTTTAATGATTTCATAATTGTCTTTACATGGTATCTGGTGATTAGGGCAATGGCTCACTCACTACAGCTTCTTGCAGACATGGAAATCATGGGGTGTTACGTGAATTCCCTTAGCTGACACACTGCAGATAAGAATCCCATCTTCTGATTTTCACCTTTGGGCAAAGTAGCATAGGTAGCTGTTTGGCCTAATTAAAAAAAAACAACAAAGAGAGGACCCTGGACTGCACTGCACAGCCTCAGTTTAAGACAGGAGCTGTCTGGCAGGAGTGAGACCCTCTGCGTAGCTGTGCCAGACTGTGAATGGGTGGGAGACACCTTACAAGAGAGTTTGCAGCACTTTGGTCCTGCTACGGTTTCTGTAGAGAAGACAGAGGATTCCTTCTAGGCTTGGTTTTCAGCTGTTGACTGTTTCAGATGATGTGCTTTCTCTAATGCTTTTCTTCTGGACAAAAGGTACGTTCCTTGAGGAAAGATTGTCATTAATGAATCTGCATTGCCTGCATGAGGACTTCTACTGGAATGATGACCAAAAGCTGCAGAAGACTAGTTGGCAGGCTTAGTTAGCCTTGAGGAGAAAGAATGAGAGATAGAAAGAGGAAAGAAAGTGGTTGCTCTAAGGAAACTGAAACATGCGTGTGCTAGACCTTAAGTGAGATGATCTTGAATAGATCATGAGGAATTTTAGGATACATATAAACTACTTACTTCAGTATTTTGATATTAAAGTGATGGATCCTGTAGGGGAGTGAATAAACATCAAGTTGTCTTGTTACTCTCTCTGTTGCAGAAGAAATCATCTGCAGATGCATTGAGGAAGGAAAATTTTTTGAAGCTTGTGATCGTATCTATGATCTGGAGCACTCTGGAAGTAGTGGTGTGGGAAAGTCTGAATCACTTTACACGCTACTGGCTGAACGAATGTGGACTGTGGTGGAAGAAGCATTCAGTGGAACTGGTATGATATCCCTGGAGGCATTACAGTCAGTGGGGGAATCACTGAAGTGGGAGAAGCAGAAGGAAGCAGAGTGGCTCAGCAGTGGCCAAGAAATGGAGTCTGTTTCCACCTGGAGTCCAAACTTCTGGAGGAAAGATCTGGAAGAAAAACTAACACACCATATGACAAACCAGATTCCCTTGCTTGGTTCCTCTAGTAACACAGATGAGACTGCACTAAAACAGCATCTGAGTCAACTGGAAACTGTGTTTCTCCCAGACCTGGAGCACAGAAGTGGTGTCTTCAAGGAGGCAGGGCTACTCGTCACTTATGCCCGCTGCTGTCACACTTCTTTGTCTTCTCACCTTTCCACGCTTACTGACAATAACCATTTCAGCTTCAGCCAATGCCTTTTGGTTTATGAATGGGTCCTTAAGATGTACAAAAGGTATGTTTGAAGGAATTCTTTGTTTCTACATTTTTTCTGTCTCTGCTCTTCAGTTCTGAGGACACTCCCTGCTTCCTGTTAACGTAGTGATGCTCAGGACTCTTGCTGAGTTTAGCCTTTCCCGCTGCATCTTTTATCTTCTGTGCTTTCAGAATCAGAGCCTTTTTTTCATGCAGTACTATGCCTCTTTCTAAATCCTTAGTATTGGGCTCAGGGGCTCACCTGAGGTAGACAGATGTTTCTCCACTGGCCTCCTGTGGGCATGCACAGTGTCCTGCTTTCTTAAACAATTTTGTTTCTCACATTAAACCTTTTTTATCAAGGACCATAATACTCTGATTACTTCAGAGTAATTTCCTCTGGCCTTTATGTTAGGATGGTGCTCTGTGGACTTCTGTTGTCTCCTTGGTTCTCTTGCTGCTTTATCTGGCTTGTAGTTTGACCAGCTGTTTCCATATTTCCTGCATCAGTGTTCAGATCACAGGAAAAATATAGCTGATCATTGAATTCCTTCCCACATCTGGGAAAAGGGATGTGGCTTTCCCCATGATCTGAAGAGCAGCACATCTGGGACCTTTTGGCTCAATGTGAATTCAAAGCTTGTGGGTATCATCAAAGCCTGAAGCTTTCTTGTGATTTGTTTTTGTATGACAATGGCAGATGAGGTGTTTGATTCTCCATGTCCATGGTTACTTTGCTACTTGACAGCTCCAATCTACTTGTGTCCTAATAGTTTTCATCCCTTTTGGGTTATTTAATTGCTTCCATCCAAGCTTACTGCTTCTCTGTTCCTTATATTAATTGAACTTATGAACCCTTGATTAGCTCATAACCATTTCATCAGGTGGGCTCTTCCCAGGCAGGGTAGTGGGGACACGCTGTTGCGTGTTGTCCTCAGACACATGGGAAGCACGTGGCCAGGATGCATCCCTTCTATTGCTACTTTTCTAGGTTCTAAATGGTGAAACTTGAGTTTTAGTTAAGACTAATGGATTGATGAAATGTTGAAAACTTGCATGAAATTGGAGGTGAATATGTAATGTAAATATACAATGAAAAGCTCAAAGATAGGAAAATCTCGTTATACAAATACTGAATTCCTTCAAGGAAAAAAAAAAAAGCCAGAACAGTCCATGACTACATCAGTGTCAGAAGGTAGTGAAAAAAGTGGAAATGAGAAGAGATGCCAGTCTTAAGCATTTGGATTTTCTTTTCTGGAAACAGTTACAACTTTAATGAAAGCTCCTGTATTGATGCAGTTGTCCTAGTATATAAGTGCTTTTTATTGTATTCAGAGAGAATATATGACATTTGTAAAATTGTGCATCCCTGGAAGTGTATTTGGGTGACTCTGCTCAAGCCCACGAAGGAATTCAGCAGCAGGACTGAGGGGAGAGTGAAGTGGTGGGCAAAAAGTGTAAATTGGGCAGCAAATACAGGAAGAAGAAAAAGAAACAGCACAAATGAATAGCTGGCAATAGGGCAGGATAAAGATGATCTACCACTTTGTGGCTGCCCTGATGCTGCAAACACTGCTGAGTCCGTGCAGGGCACCCTGTTTGCTTAGTGGCTCTGCAGGGGGTGCCAGGTGGGAGATGGGCTGTGGATCAGCGGGAAGCTGCCCCTCTGGCTGAGCTCTTGTTTCTGTACGCAGTGGCAGCGAGACATGTCTGAGATCCAGCCAGACCCCCCAGCACAACCTTTCCCTTGGTGTACAGTGTCTCGTGTGGATTATTTTGAAGACTGAGGAAAAGTTACTTGCAGTTGCCCGGGTAAGAACTCAGGAGTTTTACCGCAATCTGCCTCTTTTATTCCCATGGTTTTAAAATAAGGAATGCCCTTGTTAACTTAGCCGAGCCAGCTAAGTTAACAGCTGCGTGTGAGCCCCAAGGTCTCTGTCTTGGCTGGGTTTCTTTGCTGAGCCCAAGTGTGAAGATCCATGACTGTCTGCTGCCAAAGGGATGCTGCCCTGTCCTTGCTCCTTAGCAAAGAAATGCTGGGACATTTGCAATTCCCTCTTCATCTGGTTGATCCACCTTCATAGTGCTGCAGTCTACTCTGCTCAGAAGCCAACGTGCCTAGAGGAAAGGAAAAATGTGTGAAATCCACTTCCTTATAGAGGGCTATTTCAAGATTCTGTTCATCTTCTCTCCAGCTGTTAATGAGCCCATGGTGTGCAGTGGTTGGGTTTCTTTATAGTCCCTTTGCCTCAGCTGTGCAGGATATTGAGGCTACAGGATTTGTCGGTATGGGGACCCCTCACAGCCCTCTCCAGCTTGCTGAATTGGTACTGGTGAGGTTATAGCAAAGATTATTTCCAGAGCCCAGCACAAGAAATGGTGCAGCTGGTGCACACCCAGCACTGCTGTCCCGCAGGGACAGAGCAGAGCATCCAGCCTTGCAACCCCACAGGGGCCTCAGCTCCAGGGCTGCAGGTTCTCCTTGTCTCAGCAAAGCTCCCCCTTTGAAGAGTGCTGTCTCGGTGAGTGGGATACAGACGAGGCAGGGAAGATCCATTGCAGAATGGGGAACTCCAAAGGAAACCATGCTATTTGCAAAACTCAGTGGGGCCTTTTAGATTCAGCTAAAGCTGAAATGCAGCAGCAGGAGTTACCTCACTCATCTCTTACGCCTTCCCTTTCCATCAGTCCCTGGGAAGCAGAAGTGGGGAAATGCCATGGCAAACTGCTGAATCACTCCAGGGGAAGTACTCTAAATTGCCCAAGTTTTCCTCAAGATGTAGTCCGTGAAGGAGAACAAGAAGGTTGTCACAAACATGGGAGTAGAGGTGCCAGCTGGTGACAATATGCTTAAAACCTACTGATTTCAGCGTTTAACATTAAGCATCTTTATGGGCTGTTTGTAATCATGACTCTGTGGAAGGCCACATGTTCTTAAGGTCTGGTTTTAGCACATATTTCAGTGAAGGAAATGACTTTACTCAGGGTAGTGCTGGTGAGGTTATCTTAGAGCATGTCACTGAGTCATTGACAAACCCTCACAGATGCTGACTAACGGTGACACAGTGGCAGAGAATTTAACTCTCCTAATTTTTTTTTTTTTTATTCCTTCTAATGTAATGTCTGGAGAAAGCTCTTGTTTATTGATGAACTTTCTGCTTTCCTTATACACCATGCACTGAGCAGGCTGACATAGATCTGGCAGGGGTTATGAGCTCTTGTGCCCCACTGCCCTGAGTTGGCTGCATTTTTTTTGTGCTACCTTGACTCTGGAAGCATCACAGCTGTACATGGTGCTGCACTGTACGCAGTGGGCAGAGCTGGAATTACTGGAGAGGGTGGTACAGCAATGACCAAGCTCACTTCAGACTTGGCCAGCTCAGGACTAGCTCCGGGTTCAAGCTAGGGAGCTTAAGTGGACCTGAGCTGACTCCATATGGAAAAATTATGGACATATCTTTTCTCAGCTCAGAGGAAGAGCTTATAAAACCCGCTTTAACCCTATTACTTTTTCTAGGATACTCCAGGCCTTCATTATTCCAGATATTCAGAAGCTGCTCTTGAACAAATATCCTGTTAGTTATCTACGAGTGATTTTAATACAGAATTGTGACTGTGAATCCCATGGTGTGGGTTTTGCCACTTCAGTAGATGACTAAATTTTTCTAAATGAAAAAATACTGCCAAGAATAAGCCATGGGCTATTTCGCTTGTGAATACCTGGCTTGTCACTGGGAGTGCTGTCCTGCTATCTGTGCAAACTATAAGCTGTGAGAACCGTGACCATACCTGAAGGTGCTGGGAGCACAGATGCCACCTGGGGTTCAAAACCACTTCCAAACACCTCTGTGGGCAACTCAGCCAGCTCTGCACACAGGCAGTGTTCCCTCAGCCCAGGCATGTTCAGGGCAAGGGGGCTTTGCGCCTTTGAGGTTGCAAGGTTGGAAAACTCGAAATGATAATGCCATTGATTGGATTGTTGATTCATCCCCCTTGCCCTTGCTGTACTGGAGAATTTGATATGAGTGCAAGGCAAACCTTCCAGCACGATGCTAGGGTTCATTCTGATACTGAGAGGTAGAAAATGAATTTTCTATCCTCCACTTTTGCAGCCTTAGCTCAAAACAGGCTCTTTGTCCAAAAATGGAGGTGGCAGGACTGGACATGCACAGATGGACAGAAGCTTGAGAATGGTTTAGACTGACCTGCAAAGGATCACTTGAACCTGTGTCTTCTTCCCTCCCTCTATGTTTTCAAGTAGATAAAAATAGAACTGCCAAGTTCATGTGCTTTGGAGAATTTGGGCAGAGGACCTGCTGCTACCCAAAGGAATAAAGCTGTGCAGTTGTTCTGCCCGCCTGCCTGTCAGTGTCAGTGATGCCCTCCTACCCATGTTGAGCCTCTTAGCCAATTTTGACTGTACTCGATAACTATGTAGAGATCTCAAGGGTGTTAAATTCTTGCGTGTTTTGAAACAGCAGTCGGACAGACAAGGGACCCAAGTTATAACTCAGCCCCTTGTATTTTCTGAGAGGAAGTGATTGGATGGGCAGTCAGCACTGTCGGGCTGCCCACCCATGGATATGAAGCTTGTGCTGGTTCAGACACATCATCTGATCTAGAGCAACTAAGACCATGGTTCAACAAGTTATTGCCTTGCAGTTACTAACTAAATGCATGCTTTGTTCCATTGGGCAGCAAGACCTTTGTGTTGGCTTAAGATGACACATTTTACTGTGCAGGCTAGAAGTGTTTCTGCAGCTCGGCTGGGATGTATTATCTCAGCACATCATGTTCACGCAATTGCACACAGTCAGGTGATGGCACTCAGGAGGAAAGGAATTTTTTCTTCGGTTGTTTACAACTTCTTATTTGTATTTGATTAACACTTTTCAATGAGTATAGCCGAGCAGTTGTTTTGAATATACTTTTGATGAAATTCTTCAGTGACAGCCACAAATTTCCAAATTCATCAGCCAGAAAAGGACAAAGATGAAAATGGAACATCAGACTTTACATTCTTTCTGTTTCCTTGGAGGAAGATGCAGAAATGAAAGAATAAATAAGCAAGCCAAGCTTTTTAGTTTAAAGCTTCTATAAAGGTCAGATCATGTTTTAAGCAATGAGCCCTTTCTCTTCAGTGTTTTGCTTTTACAGTCTATTCAAAATAACACAAGTCAGCCAAGTCTTGGGAAACTTCCCATCGTGCAGCCTTGTGGGGTTCATCTCTCCGTGACAGTAGCTCTAAACACTGACCCAGCTCCTCTTTGCACTCACAAGTCCCTGGCTCAAGTGAGGGAATGCTTTTAATTAGCACTGGCTGGTTTATGTGGGTGCCGGCTAGAGCTAGGAACAGTGGAAAATCTCAGATACAGTAGTTGGCAGCACAATGTTGTGCCTAAATGTTGTTTTGCTGTGTAGACACCTTCATTTGAGCCAAGCTAACTAGGGAAGACTGTAGATAACCCGAGCTGACACTGTGATGAAAGGAAGCTGCAAATCATTTAAACTCATGCAAACACTGTAGAACAAAACAGAACAATGTTATTAGGTCAGCTGGAAAATAGCCAGGCTTTGGGTTAAATGAGTGGCCAAAAAATAGAGGCAAAAATTTGTCTAGCCCAAATGCATAAAGAGAGGTTGGGAAACCTGACTCGTTACAAATGCTGCTCATGTATCTCAACTGTTCTTTTTCTCCTTTTCTTTTCGTATTTAGAAGGAAGTAGGGAAAGCTCTGAGAGAAGCCTTTGATATTGGGAAACCCCCTTGTGCAGATACTGCAGTCATTCAGGTAAACCAGAAGGAACTGGAAAATTCTCATATTTTGCAGCAGTTATGTTTTTTTCCATACAAATATGTAGGCATTTGGCAAGACCAAATTTTGAATGTCTTTGGGCTAAGGTCAGTGTGTTACAAGCTTGCAAGTTAGCTGCAATACTTAAACTGCATCTCTTTGCTCCCAAACCTGTTTTACTCTTGTGCGTATGTAAAGAAAACTAAACTAACTAAAGATGAGCCTGAGATTAGCCGATTTGAGCAGAAATTATATTTTCATGTATGCATGCAGATTTTCATGCAATATTTTGGTAAGTCTTGGTGTGTGTTAACTGGTCTTCTCTGTACAAGTTCTGCAGACACTTTTATGAAAGCAGCAAGAGTTGCCAAGCCATGGCAGGTCCATGTACCTGGCAGTGCAAACACAGGCAGCTTGTTCCCTGCTTATGTGCAGGTTGTAGCCGTGACTGCTGCCCTGATGGGTTAGGCAGCACAAGAAATTACGTCAAAGCACAGTCAAGTGCTTGAAGGGCATTGCAGAACCACACTGCCAATTTACGAGCAGTACATACCATGGCCAGAGGGTGCAGGAGGCTTAAAATAAATCCTCGAGTGTTCATGTGGACTCAAGTGATGCTGCAGGTCAGGAGCAGGCTGTGGGCTGATGCAACTGTATCGTGCTTCTCCAGGGCCACCACCCCAGCAGCAGTCCTGTTTCAGGTCATGAGAGAGGGAAGCATCCCCATGGTTCTTTGGGATGGCAGACAACCTCAGGCACCCTGTTGGAGGCTGGCAGAGGGCATTGTGAGTCAGCAACAACTGGCCCTCCCTCTGAGGATACAACTTTATCTGGAAAAACCTGTCTTTTCTCACCCATCTCAGACCCAGGGACCAAGTGCAGAGTCCACAGACAGGAGAGCTCCCTCCTTGCATTGCCCTGTGCCTGTTAGAGCAGTGGAACAATGATGTACTCGGTGATGTACCAGTGCTAGGGTGGCTTTTAGCTACCAAACTGGCTTTCCCCCAGCCCTGCATCTGTCTGAGAGAACAAAGGTTTTATTACAGGGTCCAGGCCAAAGACTGCTTTGAATTTTGTGGTCCACATATCTTGCCATGCTTCAGCATGAGTGGTTTTGCTCTGTTGTGCATGTAACTGACAGTTTTGAGTGCCCTGGGGTAGGTAATGGAAAAGCCTGGAGAAACAGAAAAGCCTTATCAAATTACCACCTCCTCGATTTTCTGATTTTCTCAGGCTGATACTTAAAGACAAGATAGAAAATGAACAAGGTGTCATGGAAACTCATCAGCCATGGTTTCCTGGCACTTTGGGGTAGCATATTTTATCCTTTCCCTTTGGGTGAACTTTTACATCTGTTGTGAGCAGTGGAAAAACCCATTCATGATGTGAGTCAGCCTTTGTCTCTGGCTCATGCTTCCCAGAGCACCAGGAGATCACAGCGGTATGAGTCCATCTGTCTCCTTTTATCCATCTGGCTATCCTCCCCTTCAAGCTTTTGTTTCCACAGAGTAACTAATGGGCAGCAGTAAGTTGCCACTTGCTCAAACCTGCCCAATATGGGATGGATTTTGAGCTATCTGGCACAGCCGACCTCCTGCAGGCTCCCGGGCCACCCAGCTAGGGTCAGTGGGGCAAGACAGGTGCTATGGGGTCTAACACACATTGCCATGTTAGGCATGAGCAGTGGTGGCTTGGAAGAAGACACCTGACTTCTTCAGACATCTCTAGTAGAAACCCTAGCAGAGGCACAGGGCACACAGAGCTGCCTAAACCTTTCTTTAGCATTTGCTCCTAAATTAATCTGTGAGGGTAAATCATGCAGAAATGCAGGTGCTCCCTCAGATGGCAGGTCTTTGCATGAGCTGAGCTGCCAGGCTGGATATGTATCGCTAGCAGAGAGTATCTGTAAGGGCAGGATTTATTCCAAGCATAAGACTTGACTCCAGCCTGTTGACCACAATGAAAGCAGAGGTAGCACAGGTGTAGGATCAGGCATTAAAATCAGGCTCCTAGAAAATACTTTTATTTCCACAAAGTCTCTCAAAACCCAAACTGAAGTTGTTGCCTAGGAGGCAGAGGGATTTGCAGTGGAGTGAGGGATGGTATGTATTCCTGTTCACTACACAGTGAAAAATAGCTTTGGCCCATTTTCTCACACCTTGAAATCCACAGATACTAACAGAGAAGACAGAAGCTGCCTGTCGTGTCAGCGAGAGCTTGAGCGAGAAGGTGGAAGCTGTGTGCCTGGAGGAGTGTCTGAGCTTCTTGGAGAGGTAGGAGGGATGCTGTTTTCCTTTTTGGCACGTCCTCAGTGCTCAGAAGAAAGAAATCCTGATGCAGGGACTGCTGATGCTATGTCAACCTGGATCTGCCATTGCTCCTCTTTTGTTTGATGGTTGTTTCCCATTAAGCTGTTACTGGAGGGACAGGCTTTGCTGCTGTTTATGTGCTCAGCAGTGGTTGTTGGACAAAAGCGGAGGGAACAAAGAGCACTAGACTTGCCTGGACAGGTTAAAGCCTTGGGGTATGTTTGTTCTGGAGAGTCTCAGACCTTAAAAACAACCAGAAAGAGGGGCAACCATGTGGCCGGTGTGTCCGGGCTTGGTGCTCCCTGCTGGTTCCCTGGGAGGGTGAGGAGCTCTGCTTTGTCCTGCTTCTCAGAGGAGGACAAATATCTTCTTCTCATCTTCTGCCCTCTTACCACTTCTTCTGGCTCCCTTTATCTGCTTTTTGTTCTTGGGCATCCACTTCCCTGTGTATCCCCTGCAGCAGAAAATGTGAGTGCTACTGGTTGTAGAGTAACATTTGAGATGAAGTTTGATTTAAGATCCTTGGCCCTTCACATTATAAGAGGAAGGAAATTCCTATAAAACAGAGTTGTCGAGGAGGCATTTGTGGACTGAAGCTGCGATGAAGTGGTTGATAGTCTTTGTGGGTTATTCACACATGCTGAGGCTTTGTTCTGCAGCTTTATTAACAGAGCCCAGTTTCTTTCCAGAAGGAAGCATTGCAGCAACTGCAATGGTAAAGTGAACATCCTGCCTCTTGATCCCTAGCAGTGGCACTCAGGCAACTCGAAGGCTCTCCCTGTGCCATTCCTATGCTCTCCTTCCTCACCAGCTGGGCAGGACAGAGATTGTCTTTGTTCTGCTTTAGATCCCCCCTTGGGGAGTGAAACTCTGCATGATGAAAATACAAATAATCAGAGGATATTTCCCCCATTTGCTGCTGGGCTAACACTGTCAGATGCATTATGGAGCACACCAGCTTAAAAAAAAAGTCTTTCTGTTTTAATCTAGCTATGAAAATGAAGTAAGAAGCTTCTTCCAACTTGA
Source organism: Phaenicophaeus curvirostris (assembly GCF_032191515.1). NCBI lineage: Eukaryota > Metazoa > Chordata > Aves > Cuculiformes > Cuculidae > Phaenicophaeus > Phaenicophaeus curvirostris. The sequence goes on along the minus strand of NC_091396.1, from coordinate 58,335,173 downwards.
TGGCTGCCTGGGGATCTGCAGTGGCTTACGAATCCTGGAGAACTGCTGCATTCTCAGGTTAGAAACAAGACTCTAGAGGCAGGGGAAGTGGAATTAATTTTCTTCTATCTGATCTTCTCACTCAAAAGACTCATGTGGGGGCCCTGCCTGTGACCAGGGCCAGGACTGCTGTGTTGGCAGCCTGGCAATTCTGTTTCTCACCTGCTCCCAGACTCTGTAGGTACAGGGACTGTAGCCTGTGGTCCACCATCTCATTCTTCCTGGTGTCCACTCCCCTGAGCAGGAGGCAGGCAGCAATGCTGTGTTGCATGTGGGGACATTACCCTGGCCAATTCTGCTATGTGTTGTGATGTGGTTCCTCTCCTTGGTCTGATTCACCCTCAGCGGGAAAGCTTCATAACCATTGCACTAAGATGGGTGTGCTAGTGAACTTCAATTTAAACCTAATCTTAATTACTTTGCTGAATGAAACTCAGTCGAACATGCCAAGCTTTCCCTGGTGTTGCTAGGAAGGAGGGAAGCAACAAATTACAGAAGGGTGGGGGAGGCTGTTTGCACCTACAAGCTAATTTCAGAAGTGCTTGCAGCAGTACAGAGAACAAGGTTGCTTCCTTTCTTCCTGCATAACATTATCTGGGGATCTCTGGAGTCAGCAAAATGCCCAGATCCAGCATACGGACAGTGCTTACTTGACATTGCAGCCTTCATTGAGCCTAGGTAGCTGTTTTGTTTGTTGTATTTGCATGTTGCTGATGTTGGATCTTGGACTGAATAGTTACGAGACTCTCTGATGTAATTCTTTACAGTGACACTGAGAATGAAATTATACACTGAGCTTTCACAGAAAGTAAAATGTCCGCTTTCAAGCTGGTTATCATTTCAACTAGGATTTACTGACTTGAAGTCTGTTCTGGTGGAAGATGATTGTTGTTCTTGTATTTGTAGGGTGTCAGAGGCACACAGGATGCTCATCCAGCCTCCACTCATCAAGGCCACTTCACGCCTCCTTATTTTTGAAAATACTAGAATTTTTACTTTTCCAGTGGTGGCTACAAGTGGCATTTGTATGCATTGAGCTTTCATGTCCTTGTGGCAGCGTCTTGAAGGGAGCTAGCCAAAGAAGGGTGCACATATATTGGTCACCGTTCCAGCCCTGGACCTGAGCATATGTCCATTCAATTGCTCAGGCAGTCATGTTGGTTACTGTTGGAAGAGTTTTGATCTGAGAGAATCACCAGGTTTGACCTGATTAATACTTTCCATATCACCTTCTTTTTTTTGTTTTTAACAGAACTGTATGGCATAAGCTAACATACATTTGCAGTGCCAGCACTAGTCAGGACGTTAAGGTAAATGGATTTCTAGACAGGATGGAAGATGAGATTACGGAGCATTTTCTGCAAACAATCACTTCTAAAGTCAAGGTATGGGACACTCACATTAACACTAAATATTTTAAAACTGTAGGGCAGGCACACACTTCACTCTTACATCCTGATTTGAAATGGGTGAAACCATAGTTTAATCTTCAGGCCCAGCACCCTCCTCTGCTTCGTCTGAAGCTGCATACTGACAACTTCATCTTTTCCAGTTTCTGAGATCCCCATTCTACTGTTTGTAGTATTTGCTGTTGTGCTACCAAGGGTTACACCATGCTGCCCCTGGGCACCCAAACTGCAGGGGCTGAACATCACCTGGTACCTACTCATTCTTAGCAGCTGAGCATCTTCCCAGGGCAGAGATAACTCACAGAGCCCCAGGCTATGATGGGTAGTCAGGATGTAGAGAAGGATGACCAGAAATGCATCCCTCCCTTGGGTAAGTTCCCCTTCCCTCACACTTTTTAACATTAAACTGTTATACCAGCCACCCACCTTCATATCCTGAGTTCAATATCCAGATAACGCACGACTGCAGGATCCTAATAGTAGCTGGTGGTGTGTGCTCCATTGTGAAGCTCCCCTGAGCATCTTCGCAGTCATTGCACAGGCTCTCTTGAGTATGCTGAAGGCAGCAGAAGGAAAATGACAAAAGAAACCCTGGCCACAATGTGCAGTTTTGGTCTCCAGAGCTCAGTGCCAGCCTGTCCCATAGGCCCACAAGTCAAGACAGGATTTAGGGTTGGTTCTGACAGGGACTGTGGACACTGCTGGGGAGGAACAGGAGACCTGGGGCTCTGATTTTCAGACCTCCTCTGGCTATGTTGCCACAGGATTTGAATCATGAAATAAACACAATTTATCCCCTGTTGGCCTGCTAATAGATTCTTACACCTTCCCATTGAATAAGAGGCGATGGCCATGCTGAGAGCAGGACACTGGAGCAGAAAAGCACAGAACAGCTGGCTCTTCCTGCACTCACCATCCATAGGGGCAAGTTTTACACAGACCCTGGATAAGAGCTATTGCCACCCATTTTTCATAGTTTTTGGTCTTCCAGATTGGGGCTTAAGAACTTAATACATCTTTCCTGAGTTTCAATTGTTTCTTCTTTCATGTTTTGCTTTTCTTTGAAATGAAGGCACAGGATGATACAGCTCATGAAGGAGACTGTTTCTGACAGCAGAAAGAGCAAAAGTACAATAATTCCTCTCTGTTGTCTGTGCGGGGTCTCTACATGTGCACCCTTTGACTCTGTCTGTCCCTTTTCCTCAGGGATCACTGAAGGAGCACTTCAAAAAGTTTGACAGTGGCTTTGACCACATCCTTGAATCTTTAAAGCAAAGCTTTCTGGCATTTGGGAAGAAAAAATCAGAGACATATAAGGTAAGAAATAAGAAAGAAAGAACAAGATATTACTCAGAAAATCACTAAAACTAGCCCTCTAAACTTCTGGATGGCACAGTATTTGAATGTTAATCCAAACTACTATTTTGTCTGTTGTTAAAAGGGCTTTTAAAGATCTAGTGATCCCACTCCAGTTCCTCTATACAACACAGCTGGATATCTTCTTTACTCTGATAGCAAGTCCCTTTCTGTAATCTCAGCAGAGAAACCAACAAGGGAAGAAATGTGGAAACTGAATGTTTCTCCCAAATACAGAGCAGGAACATTAGGTGATCTCTGATACTAGCATTACCCCAATACCATTATCTTGTAAACCTCAGCTTCTAATGTGCCTCAGCCTTAGCTGTGAGGAATACATCATCCCTTTGATGAAAAGTGGACACGTGGGAAGGTGAAAGCTCCAGATCCTCAAAGAACGCAGTTTCTCAGGCAGAGTTAAAGAGACTAGGGTTAATGAAGAACAACCTTACAAAGTACCTAAGCTTTTCCACCTTTACAGTTGCCTAGACAACTTGTCCAGAGTCTTATGAGAGCTTTGAATCTGGCTCTTAAGCACTGAGGTTGGTACCTGAGGTCTTTTGCACACAGGTTGGATTTGCTGCTGCTACCTGTGCTGCACATGTACCCCTAAGCACTGGACTCTATTTCTCTTACCCTCCCAGGTCTGCAAGTGCTTTGTCAGTGCCGGTTTTAATTAACATTTTGAAATGTGTAAAAACGTAACGGAACAGAAAAAATTAGGAGTTATTCTGCTGTTGCTTAGAGCCTGTCACTGGACATTATGTCACATTAGTGCTGGGGCAAGCAGCAGCTCAGTGGTGGAGTGCTGTGCCAGAGCTGTCTGTGTCTTGCTTTGTCTCTTCTGCACAGGACTGGGGATTTCCTGTACCTTTGGACTGCAGCCTAAACCGGCTCTGATTTCAAATGCTAATGAAAATGTGGTTTCTGTGCAGCAGCCCATTTCCCCTCAGAAATACTCCTTCTCCCTCCCCTTTCAGACACTGTGTGTTTCTCAGCAGGTAGTGGGTGGCTCAGAGCTGCCAGACGACTTCTCTGTGCCCAGCCACGACTGTGTGCCCAAAGGTCTGCCCGGGGATGTGTCTAGTGGTGATGCTCCAGAGAGGCTGGGTCTGGCTTAGTCTGTAAATTCATGCTTTCCCCAACCGATGTGTTTGTTAGCTTGGGGCTAAGCCCAGTGTCGCTGCTGCTCTGAAGTGCAAGCGACCTTTGGCTCCCCTAACTGGTCCCATTGCTTTTGGTTAGATGTTTCCACACTTATCATCAATCTTTTTGTCATCCACATACAGCTTGGAGGATCTCCATGTGTTAGACCAGGCATATGGAAGGGATACTTAAGCAAAGAAATGGGAGAGCCATCTGCATGGAGCCTATATCCAATGTTTACATTGATAAGAGCCCTATAGATATGGTCTGGTCCTTGCTCAGCACAGGGAAGTTAATATGGGTGTCTTTGCTCTGGAACAGGCCCTTGTCAAGGCTGTCAACACCATCGTTGTTACAGAATATCTGCAGGCCCTTCTGACCGCTTCCAGGAAACCATCTTCTGTGCGGAGAAGGAGGATCATCAGTAAGATAGAAGAAGACCATAGGATGCTGCAAACAGTCTTTGAAGTGTGCTTAGTAAGTCTTTCATATGGTTACAGTTTTGCTCTCCATCATCAAGAACAGCACCAGTACAGGAAAAGGCTCTGAAAGCAACAGAAAAGCTTAAGAGGTCTCACCACAGTGGTATCCAGCTTCACAGAAATGACAATCAGATGTGCTGACAGCCCTTCTGATCTGCCAGAAGCTGTTAGTTCGTAGTTTTGAAATGTGTGACTAGAGGAGGCAAGTTTTACATTCCTGCCACTGAAATAAGAATGAGGTATGCTCCTCTGAGCTGGTGAGACAGCTCCAAAGCTGTCAGCTCCCCCAGGCAAGCCTTTGGTACATGGCATGGAGGTGCAGATGATGAAGAGCTGTGTTCCACTCAGTACTTTCCCTTGAGCCTCTAGAGTGATGAACCGAATCAACTGCTCCACATGTTCACCTTCTCTGTGGGTTGCCCTGTATGTCTTCTCCTCCCAGGACATGGGGAATGTGTTGTTACCCCTGTGATCAGCCTCCTCCCTCCCTGGAGGCCCTTCTTCTCCCCTCAGAGCTGGGCTGGTGGCTGCGTGAGCCATTTCCCTGTGCTGCAGCGTCACGGGTGGAAACATGCTCATGCTGTTGTGGTTGGTGACAGTTGCAGGAAGGAATGAGTCTTCCTGCAGGGGTAAACACCTCACAGCATTAGGAGGTTAAGATGCCTTACGAAATGGATAGATTGGGTATAAAAGCAGAGTCACACCTTTGAAGAAAACTTATGGAAAAATGTTAGGTCTGATTTGCAGAAGCAACCTTGGAAGCTTAAAAAAGCTTCTTTGTTCAATTAGCTATCTTGTGTAATTCGCAATGCTGCACACGGAATCTGTGAATGCCACCAGGCTGTCACATGGGTTGCTTGATTACCCAAGGGCAGGAACTTCAATGCCTGCAGCATCCCCTTCTGTGGCTGCTCCAGCTGGAGAATTGCTGCCTTGCAACGTCCCTTGCCACAGCTCATTTGGAAATGTAAGCTGAGAGTGCCCAGGCGTAGTACTTCGCAAGAGGCTGGATGATTACAAAGGTAGTTTGGTAACAGGACTCAGATGTGACAGAGCACATAAAGTCACAGCTTTATTGATTTTAATAATTTCATTAATTTGGAGTTGTTCTCGTGACTTCCAAATTTAAGTGCTAGGGACTAGATATGTATTTTCTCCTATATAAATCCCCCTGCAAGCCATTTGTCAGCAATTCTTGCTTTGTCTAAAGAATCAAATGATATCAAAAGGGTCACCTGGAAGCTCTTCTAAAGACCTTTCAGACCCATTGCATTTGTTAGTTTCATGGTGTAAAATTGGAAGCTGGCAGTGCTTTTAGCTGAAGACCCACATCTCCTGGAGGGATCAGTCACAGCCAAATCAATGCCTTGAGCAACTGAATCATTGGGAATAGCAGGAGGATTCCCTAATCTCAACTCGGAAGCTTACCAGCAATGCTGCACTCAGCATCAGCTTTGGATGTAATGTGCAAGGAAAGCTGGTTTTATAGCGTAAAGGGGACACAGGAAATCTAATTACCTAATAAAACCCTGCACTTAGCTTGGGTGAAAAAATTCTGCTTTTGGTTAGCACTGTTTCCCTTGTGTCCCCAGTCTGTTCACTTATTGATGTGGGAGAACCGAAAACCTCGGGGAAGACATGCGTAAGTGATTTGCAGGGGACGCCAGTCGAATGAGGCACACGGTTATGCATGCAAAATATGTACTCTGCTGCAGACTGAATTTATTATGCAGTTGCTGCACAGGCTGCACCTGCTCCCTACCCTGCTCTGCCCTCTCTCCAGGCTCTTCCTTCCTCTCCATCCTCAAAACACATTAGGATATACCTTGCTTCTCTCCCAAGAGTAGTACGTGTCAAAGGAACTTAAGCACTGCTGACAAGACACCTCTTCTTTTGTCCTTTTGGGTTGCAGACTGTTTACCTCCGACCTTGCCTGTCGATATAGTGCTTAACTAAATCCGACACCTTCAAATCAATTAGCATTTTGTAATAGTGAGCTTGCCAAGTACGAAGCCTTGCAGTATCGGTGTGCTAGGAGCTGAGTACACGCTGTGCACTGTGCAGAGCTAGACATGCTGTGTCTGCAGTGCGGAGGAAGAGAGAGAAGGCTGCTTCAAGTATTACTATTATTTTTAATTTATGTTCAGTGTGGAGGTGAGCTACACAGAGAATGCAGCCTGATGTTTCTAATACCCTGTGGAGATCAGGGGAGCCTGGGCTTCTCCTACCCCAGTTTGGCAGCCTGTTCTCCGGGTTTGCTTTGTCACAGTCTCTGCTGACGTGATGGCATCAATAATTCAGGGAAGCAATTTAATTTCATTACTGCACCGATGAAAAATGTGAGCAAGACCTGAAGCTCTCTTTCGGCAGTTCATCCGCATTCTGCTTCCTCCAGCTTTGCTAAAAATGCTGCGTGTTTCTTAATGGTGTTTTATGCTGTGTGTTCTACCTCAGAGGGAGCTGATGATATGCAGCATCCACCAGCCATGTCATATCCTTTATAGTGTCCAACCCTGCTTCCCATTTTTTTTCTAGAGAATCTGTGTCCCCTCATGCTCTTCCCAAGGTCACTTTGCTGTCCCTGGGCTTGCTCCAGGGCAGCAAAAATGCTGTCACGTTCTGGCCAACAGAGCTTGTTTTCACATACATGCAAAGCTGTGCTTACCTGTGGAAGAAAACGACTTCCCAAAGGGCAAAACAATTTCAAGAGACAGGTGATGTCAGGAAAAATGAGGTACTTTTGCCTGTTTTGCAAAAAGAAATACAGAAGGGTATTCTATGCTGCTGAAAGCAGCCACCCTGGAAGCAGTCTGTGCCACACCCTGGTTTTTTTTCTCCTACCCCAGAGGAAAAACACTCTTCCATGTACACGCACAGACAGTATTGCAAAGACCCTAATGCATGCAGTGAGCTCCCCAGTCTGATATCAGTCCAGCTTTTAATGTTGTATGCAGCTTCCCTTGCCCTGAACACAGTCTTGCTTTTCTCCCCAGGGTCCTGCAGCTGGTCCCCTCAAGGATCCTATAAAAGCAATTTTAGAACTTATTCAAACTTCCAATGCTGAGGGGATGAAAATAGCCCTTCTACCCATTCTCAAAGAGTTTCCTACTCTAAGGTGAGGTCTTTTATTTGTTTTACTTACACAGTTTCTTACATGATTTTTCATCGCCAGAAGACCTATAGCAATATTAATACTGTGATATTTGCTCTTTGCAGCACCCTGGGCCAGGTACAATGCTTGCCTTTGAATGCACTCAGTGCTGCCTGTTCAGAGATGCTGATTAACTTGATCTGTAACTTTGTCAGGTATCAGGCAGTGGAATTGAGATGTCATCCTGTAGAGGTGAAGGGTGAAATGTCTGTCAACAAACCAGAAATGCTGTGGAAAAATACTACCTGAATGGACAATTGATGGGCATGTGTGCCAAGTGTATGTTTCAAGAACATCCTTAACTCAGGCATTTCATAACTTCTAAGTGCTTGGCTTTCGTCTTTAACACTTCACCAGTCCTTTTCTAGGTATAACTATTTCCACAAATCCTAGGTATGTTCAGCAAGAATATACACTTCCATTTCTCACAGGAAGCTGTTAACAGGAATGAAATCCAGCTTTTATTAGGAACATGAGATCTTAGCTAACTGCATTTGTTCCAAAGTCTGTGGTTTATAACATCCATCTTTTATTCTGATGTCTTGTGCTGGTGACTGTATTTTCTAGGCTAACGTGATTACAGTGTAGGATGCTCTGTCACAGGGTGCTATGAGGGCCAAAGGTGTGAAGATCTTCAAATTTGGAGCAGACAATTTGTGGTAGATGATTATTCAGTGCCTATTCAACATGACAGTCATGATATAACTCCCAGCAGAGGAAGCTGCTAAACTGCAGTCTGCCAGGAGCAAAAAAATAACAGGCAAAGAGAGATGATGTTATGCTTCATTTGGTTTCCATATTCTTTTCCTAAGCATTTACTACTTTTGAAGATGCTATTGAGCTAAACCACTGCTTATCTGATATGGTATAGTGATTCTTATTTTCTTACTATATCTATATATATACACACACATACATAACTAGTAATATATATATATAACTATATATTTCTGTAGAGATACATATAGTATAGGAAGTTGGCATAGGAAGTACCCAGAAGAATATTATTTTGATCCAAATCTCAGAGGAGGTCATCCTGGTGTGAGTAGATGCACTGTTCTTGATTTCAGCAGATTCCTGTATGTTTAAAACTGTTCGGCTTGAATACATTTGTCCTGTTTGCTAATCAGACTCGTATCATGTGGCCCTGCTCAGAGAAGCAATGCTATAAGGAGAAAAGATGTCAAAAATGCCTCCAAATGGTCGAATGCAGAGTTTCCCAAAGCCTATTATGATGGATTCAGATATTTTTCTAGAACCCTGAGGTGAAGATTTCCATAGTTTCAGAAGGATGCTGTGTGCACTGAGCTCAGTCATATTTCACACAGCTCTTGTGATACAGCCTCCTCCTTGTTAGGTGGCCAGAGGTTATAAAAAAAAGCAGCCTGGCAGCTTCCAGTGTTTGGTCTGGTCCAGCAAACTGAGTGATAGGAAGCAGGCATTTTTTCTTGACTTGTTCACTGACTTGCCCTCTTATCCTTTTGGAAAGGAAGGAACATCTGAATGCAGTGTTGGACATAAAAGACTCACTCAGCCGAGAAGACAGAGCTGCTCTCTTGAAGGCATTTCACGATAATTGCAGGGAATCAGAAACAGAAGCAAACTTGCTTTTTGCAGATATAGAAGTAAAACCTAGAAAATGTGGGCTCTGTGGCTGCCTCTGTTGTTAGCAAAGGTAGGTGTGTGTGTGTGAGCATGCTTGTGTGTCACACGTGTACCTGCACAGGTGTGGGCAGTCCAGCTTACAGGGAGGCAGACTGACCTCCCAAAGGTCCTCATTGCTGTATATGCCAGTTCTATTTCCCTCACACCACCTGCACGTTTCCATGTCATGAAGCACCGTGTTGTAGGCATTACAGGGCATCAAATGCTTAGATGCACGATTAGGGCTGCAGGAGGAACAAAGGAGAAGACAAGGTCCTTTTCCTCCATCCTTTGCTCCTATCTGTGCGCTCCCACACCAATTTCTCTTTGCAGCATCCCCCCCCTCCCGGTTCTTCCTATGTGAACAGGCAGGGTCTCCAAGGCAAGTGCTGCTGCCTCCTGGCCGGGCATGCTGAGGGATTTCCTCCTTGGTGAGTGTCCTGCTTCCCTGGTGCCAAAGAGAGGGATATGTGAGCCCTATTGCTGCCCTCTCCATGACAGTTGTGTTAATTAAACTGGGCTTGGTCCTTTTCAGGTGACTGAGAGCACCAGAGGCAAGCGTGCCCACTCCATGCTGGCAGCAGCAGCGTGGCAGAAGGGAGGAGGGATAAAAGGCAGAGGGATGATTGTCACTGTAAAGCCTTAAATCCCCTGGGGTGAATTGCCAGGGCTCATTTGGAACACCTGCAATCTTCTTTCTGTTTCCTAAGGGATTCCTTTGCAGTCACAGATTGGGTATTTTTTTAGGGGTAGGTAAGTTGCAGCAGATCTTGAAACTAAGCAGGTCCTCGTGGTTTAAAAATACATCTTCGTGCAGAACATGTAGCTGTTTGCTTCACTTTAAAAAAATCTGCAACTTCTTTTTAGTCCAAATCTGCCCAGCTCCAGCTCAGAGCCAGATATTTTGGTTTTATCTTTTCCAGGCTGGAATTCTCAGCTATCAGAAACAGCCTCCCTCAGCTAATATTTACAGATTGTCACCAGTCACCTTTTGTTTGACGGGCTCACTTGACTGAGTATCTCAGGTCGAGAAGCACAGTCCCTTTCCACCTCCTCCCCTGCTCTCTGGTGTCACTATTTATTTATAGCTCCCCATGTTAGCAGATCAGGTATGAATTACGCAGGGCTCGGACCTGGGGCCTCCAGGCACAAGCAGACAGCGGGCTACCCTGGCAGCAGGGAGTGAAGGCAATTAAAGAAACAATTAATAAGCACACAAGCTTTCCCTTCCTAATGTAAACTGATTCTGATATAATGAACTGGCTATCAGCCACCCTCTTTTATACCCTCCTTTAAAGAAATTACCCATAGTATCACCTTTGCTTTAGAAAAGATATTCAGGAACATGTTTTTAAAACACTGTAAGTCACTTAATCTCCTACTTTCTGAAATCCCCCAGGTAAACAGGATCCCAAATCCCAGAAGACCTAGCTGAGTCCGCAGTACGGTGGAATCATGTGTAGCACAGGTTAGGAGCCTCACCTAAGCTCAGGGCCAGCAGTAACAGTGAAATCAGTTACAAAGTGTGCTCAGAGGAAGGTCACCTTCCTCCTTTCATCCCAGCCCTGCACTTTTGCTGCCATGGTCCAGGATGTGACCTGCAGGTACATTGGGAATTATCCGCTTTCTCCCAGCCAGGAACACAATAGTTGCATGTATTTGTCCCTTCTGTATATGGAAGTGGGATGACTTCGGAAAAGTGTTATCTTTGGTTGTTTCATATTAACGTGAAATAACCTCCCAGAAGAGGATGAGCACATTTGGCTAGAGTGGGCAGGGAGCAGCAGGGATGCTGCCCACGACTCCGGGCCTCTCTATTGTGTTAGCCAGAGTAACCCAGGAACTGGAGATTTTAGGCGGGTAAATGTTGATACAGCTTCATGCAAGAGTCTGTGCATAGGGAGGATGTTTTTGGTATTTGACTTTTGCACGTGTTCTGACAAGTGCTATTTAATTACCCAGCATTTTTCTTGCCTTCCCTCAGGCCTCCTGTGAGAAACATGAGGTCTCACTCCCACGCAGCAGCAACTGCAATCACAGCTCCTTGGAAGCTTCAGGAACCCATGCAGTCAAATGCACAGAGAAGCCTGACAGCTATGGAAGACATAGTTCCTGCACTTTTGGCCCAAATCCTAATCTTCTATGTAATGTCCAGGCAGAAGATGAATGGGATATGGCAGAAAGACATTCATTCAAAATTTCCGAGAGATTGCTGCTTAGCCGAGTCCTGGTAGTTATTCCTGGGATGTAGCATGGTGGTGTGTGGAGGAGGAAGGTTCTCCTTTGCCAAATTTCCATCCCTTGTTTCATGCAATCTCATGAAACCAGGGAGTGCTGCACCACAGTGCAGAGGATGACATGGCATCGCAGCCTCCCCCAGGGATCCAGGACCCTCCGTTAGCGAATCCTATCTAGCCCGCAGTGCCAGCAGTGCCTGTGGGTTTTCTGGCACCTGGATCCGCCCCTCGAAGCCTGACCTGCACCAGGAGGACATGCAGACAAAGCTGCTTCTTCCCTCACTCCCCATACACAAAGACTGGTCTGGTTTGGGGGCAGCCCGCCGTGGTGCTGGCTGTGGGATGGGGAGCTCTTCCCGTAAGAGTTTTACAGCTGGCTCTTGTGTTCATTTTTATACCTTAGTTACTGGAAATTTCCTCTTGGAGAGGGAAAGGAAAACCTCCTGGGAAGCAGGCAGTGAAAGGAGCTGTTTGTCCCAACCTCTGGGAAAGGTCTGTGCCGTTTTCAGATGTAAATAGGCAGTTCCGTCAGGAAAACACTAACTTTTCTTCCCAGTTATCTATGGACTGGTTACAACCTCCAAGCTGGATTTGGTTCAAGGTCCTCCTTTGCTACTGTGTTAATATAGGCCATTACTGCTCCTCTCTGGCTGTGTAAACAAGCAAAAAAGCTCTGCTACCTCAGACACGCTGGTGCTTTTCTGGCTGCCCATTCCCCCTCAACTCTGCTTCCCATACAAGGCAAGGGGCAAATTTATGCACCTAGTTGGTTGCTGCCACGCTGTACAGTGCCGTGCTGCCCCCGGGGATGTGGTTGTCCCAGTTCAGGGCAACTTGTCCACCCAGAGCCCTTCATATGAGCTTGACAGGAGCTGGAGCAGGTTTATAATAGTCATGAGCTTTGCTCCTGGCACAGCTCTGAGTGTGGGGTGAGTGGCAGAGAAGCAGGAAGGAACAGGCTGCTCCATCTCCAAGAAGTTCTCTGTGGGCTCTCAGGGCACCATGAGACCTCGGCATCATTCTGTTTGGTCCCTCACGTCATTAAAGAGCAGCATGAGCATCCCATGCCCTGCCTGCCCTTCCTGACTACACGGCTGCTTCAAAGTACTAGCTCCTGCATACTTTGCACTTTATATCTGTCCATTACAGCTTCGGCTAGACCCTACCTGGAATGTGGGGAGATGGCAGAGCTGCAGCTTGGCCAGGTGGGCATGGGTCAGGCTGTGGGACTGGGTGGGCACCTGCTCCAAAGGGTGCCAGCCCTGCCAGGTGCGCTGGACCACTCCACCTCCCCTCCTGCCTAATTGCATGGTTTTTTCAAGGGCGAGAATGGATGACAGACCCAACTGCGACTGCAGGGTCAGAGTCAGCCTCTGCCAATGGGGATTTCAAGCAGCAAGCCTTCCAGAGAAAATAAATAAAAAGCCCTCTGACATTTCGATCACGGCCAGGCTAAAAATAGTCCCACAACATGTGGACTGCTCCTGCCACATACATCTCGATGTCAATGTACGTCTGCCATTTGACATTCGCAGGCAGACGAGGATCTATTCTGCTTGTAAGCAGCAGCTGGGAGCCGTGGGGGATGCTGAGCTTGCTGCTTCCAATCCTATGGATGAGATGGTTGAGGACAAGCCTTGTGCCATCACGGCTGCCGCTGTGCCTGTCCTCACTGGGCAAGGGAGGGATGGGCAGCACCTTCTGCTCTATGTGTGTGGAGAAACATCACTTTCAGTAAGATTGCTCAACAGCAAGTTTATGCATCCTGTGTGTAGCACCCAGTTGTGGAGAGGGCAAATAAAGACTTGAATTTGTGCATGAGATTTAGCACTGGTGGCACATATGAAGTTTTATGGAGCTGGAGGGCTGAGGGATGTTGGCCGGGGTGGGCATGGGGGTGATGGGAAGATGCAGGTTGGCGTGGAGGCAGGCAGTGTGGGAGGGATGTCCTCAGCCACCTGCAAGCCTCCTGGAGAGAGCAGATGGTGTGTGAGGAGGCTCCCGGTGGCTTCCTAGAAGGGGAGGCAACTGCAGAGGGGATGCTGGGTCACTCACTAGGGCTATCTAGGGTGGTCAGGGAGGTGAGGTGAGGCTGTGGGGAAAGGGGATGATGGATTTCCCTTGTTTGGGGGGATTTTAACCCACCCTGACCTTCCCAAGTGACAGAGCCACCTCCGTTGTAGCCTTTACCCTAGGCTGGGGTTAAAGCGCTCAGGTGGGATTTGTGCTGCTCTTTGTGGAGGGCAAGGAAGCAGTGTCACACTCAGGCTGGGCTGTGCAGGATTGTCTTGTGGCCTTGGGATGTGGGCAGGGGCAGTGGTGCCATTGCCATCAGCCTGCCAGGACCACCACAGAGCTGTACTGAGCATCTCTCACTTGCCCTTGTGTCTAGCAGCTCCACTGCCGTCAGCAGGATAGGATCACTTGGAGCTCAGCACCCAGAGACTCCCTGCACAAAGACACCTTGGCACCAGGATCCTACGGTTGCCACGCTCACCTATCACCCAAAAAATACAGGCAGCAAGGAGTGGTTTGATACTCTGTCTCTTTTGGGAGCAGCTCTCTGTCCAGCTTGTGTCTGGATCTCCACTGGGCTGTTGGGTTGTGTGTTGAGCAATGATTTGTCACCAGTGTCCCCCACTCTGCTTGGGGCTGGGGTTTGTCTGGCTGCTTTGAAGCGCTGTGTGTAGCAGAGCCTCACCAACCACCTCTGTCACTTGAGCTCCTGTCTCTGGGGGGTCACCTTCACTGCTTGATTCTGAAGAGAATGGAAAACAGACACTCCTTAATTATGCTGCAAGGTCTGAGGAAAGACCTGACATTTGCTGAATTGCCACCTGCGCTTCACCAGTTTACTTAGTGGCTTTACCAAGGATGCGTGACAGTGAATGGAAAGCTTGATGGTAAAAACATAGGTCACACTGAGGATTTGGGACATACTGGGCTCTGTTGTATTGCAAATGTGCACAAAGAGAGTCAATCCCTAAACCCAGGAGACCTCAGAGAGGGCTAGCTACTTTCTCGTTGCAAATGATGTAGTAAATTGTGTTTTATTCCCTTTTCTCCCCACTCACAAGAGGAGCCTGTCAATGCTGGAAATGTCATACACTGATCACAAGAATAACTGGAATAACTTGCAGCTGCCTTTGAAGCATTCCTGTCCAGCCTCAGGCTCTGCCAGCACCCATCTGGGGAGCGCTGCCTGACCCATGGCTGGGAATGCGTGTGTGTGTGTGATCGGCAGCACGAGAAAAGCCACCACAGGCAATTCCCCTAGAGGGAAACACCCCATCACATCGCCGAAGGTTTGGTTTTAAGGCTTAAATGTTTGCCTTTACCCCAGCACCCCGTGGTCTGCGCGAGAAGGAGAAGCCACCAGCATCTGCTGAGGTTTCTTTCTCTGCACCAGTGTCTGGGCTGGGTCCTCCCAGTGCCTCCCGGTGGTCCTGGGGACAGCCCAGGCTGGGAAAGGTACAGCCCTGGTGCCATCTAGTGGCACTGGGACACGGGAAGAGCCGAGTCTCTTTCCTATTTATTATTCGTAGTATTATTCTGGGGTATTATAGGAGTATGTGCCTGCGTGGCATGTCATTTGTGTGAGCGGTACATGTGAGACTTGCAGGAAAACAGAGTTGGGAATCCGGGCGTAAATTAGGATGCACAGAGCATGTAGATATATCTTCCAGCCAAATAACTGCCAGTTTGGGGGGCAGACTGCGAAAGACACCCATGAGCAGGATTGTCAGGATGTCTCTTGTGCTTTATAAAAACAGTTGGAGTGCGTGAGTGCATAAAGAAGAGGTCAAGAGATAGTGCTGCAGAACTAGGACCCAAGGAACTGGTTTCTTCCCTCTCAGCAACAGTTTGGGTTCCTGTGGCAGGTCAAAGGCTTTAGGATAAGGTTTTACTTGGTTTTAGGCCGGTGGTTTTCAGCCTATTTCCAGCTGCACCCACCCCAGCCCTCACCCTGCATCAGGGCTGATGCCTATTGACCAGATGGGCTGTTGTAAAAGAGGTGCCAGTCTGCAAGCAGTTAAAATGAAAGAGCTGGATTTGAAACAGCTGCTGGGAAAATCCCTGTGCTTCAAGGCTGGCACAAAGTATTTGCAAGGGCTTTTGCAAGAGCAGACTGTCTGGAGTGGTTTGTTATATCACACATCCTTGCTGGGGTTTGGAAAAAATGTAAAGCGAATCTTGGTTCACTCCTTCTCTGGATTACATCCTCCAAAATTCTCCACACTGATCTTTTGTGTCCAACAAAACAGGCTTGTGCTTTATCAAATGATGTCATTTAATTCCTTTCCAGACTGCCCAGTGCTGGGGAAGATCTGAATCTCCATTCCCATACAGTAGCTGCTGCCATGTAGTCCATGGCCCATTTTGTTTGTGTCTGCTGGGGTCTCATCCAGCATGAACCAAGCCTGGGAGGGAAAGCTAGATCTGGCAAGGGGAACGAGCCCACGCTGAGGTGTTGCAGCCCAGGAAGGAGCTGGCGCAGCCATTGAACACAAGCTCTTCATGAAAAGCTCTCCCAAAGATGGGGAGCTTTTCTGTGCGCAGGCGAAGGGCTGTGCTTTGCCTGGTGTGGAGCACTCCTGTAAGGATCAGCACAGACGAAGACTTGTCATTGCACAAGACTGCATTTTGCAATCCTGCCGCATATGTCGGTGGCCTCGCCCTTACTGCACAGGTGACATCTTACCACGAGTGTCCTGGTGTGGGTGGCAGCACCCGCCTGTCCCTGCAGATACAGCCTGCAGCCATCCCAGGGCACTCTTCTCCCTCTGGGTCAGGGCTGCTCGTTGCACCGATGGCTCGCCCTGCTGCAGCTCCAGACAAAGCTGTTTGGATGGAGCAGCCAGGGGCTGGTTTGGTTTGTCAATGGAGACAGGGCGTGTGGGAGGTGCTGCCTGCCCCAGATGCTGCTGTGGACAGGTGGCAGTGATGGTAAAGCATGCAGAGCAACAGAGAGGACCAATCCCCCACTGCAACGATCACGAACACTCTCCTCTGTACCGTGATGTGCCCGTTTAGAGAGATGGCTCAGGCAGCTGCTGCTGGGGTAGCTGGACATCTCCTGACCTTGCTGCCAGTTTGTACTCCCCAGACATTCACGGGTGATGCAGGGGCCCTGCCAGGGCCAGCTCAGCCAATAACCCGTGCGTGAATGGCCTTGGGGGCCTTGTTGTAAACTGTTTCATGACCCTTTAATGATGAACTGTCTTTTGCATGCTGTTTGGTTGCCTGGGATGTGGTCCTGGGCCAGCTGCCAGGACATGCGGGTGACAGGCTCTGCTGGTTCGCTTCAAGAGCAGCAGCACAAAGGGAATTGCAAAGACAGAGACCACCCCTGTCATAGAATCATAGAATCATCAGGTTGGAAAAGACCCACCGGATCATCGAGTCCAACCATTCCTATCAAACACTAAACCATGTCCTTCAGTGCCTCATCCACCCGTGCCTTAAACACCTCCAGGGAAGGTGAATCAACCACCTCCCTGGGCAGCCTCTGCCAGTGCCCAATGACCCTTTCTGTGAAAAATTTTTTCCTAATGTCCAGCCTAAACCTCCCCTGGCGGAGCTTGAGGCCATTCCCTCTTGTCCTGTCCCCTGTCACTTGGGAGAAGAGGCCAGCACCTTCCTCCAAGGCGTGACCCTTCCCTTTAATGCATTTCTGCTGTTAATAAGAGCCATTTATTGCCTTATCCCTGCGTCATCCTGAAGCAAAGCTGCAGGCCCTTTCGTACGGCTTTTCTCTGCTGGGGGGTATCCCTGCGAAGTCGGGATTTGGCCACCAGATGGGGGTAAAACCCGCAGGAACCCCCGGGCCACGCGTGGGGCTGAGGATGCCGCAGGGCTGGGGATGCTTCTCATCCCCGAGGGATGCTGGGGCTGCCCCCACCTGTGGCCCCTTTCCTCCCTGCCCACCGCTGCTGAAGATAATCATAGAATCACAGAAGGGTTTGGGTTGGAAGGGAGGGACACCTCCCAGGGGATCAGGCTGCTCAAAGCTTCATCCAGCCTGGCCTCGAATTTCTCCAGGGATGGGGCAGCCATTGCTTCTCTGGGCAGCCTGCTCTAAGGCCTCACCACCCTCACAAGAAGAAATTTCTTCTTATTTCTTTATTCCCATCATCCTGTCCCTCCACTGCCTGGTAAAGAGCCCTTCCCCAGCTTTTCTGTAGCCTCCTTGAAGTGGGTACCAAACGTCCTGCCCCACGGCAGTACCTAAGATGGTCACCTGTGCACAGGGGCCACCAGGCACGGTCAGCGGTGTCAGACAAGGAGGGTTTCTCCTTCCAAACACGTGCCCAGTGCCAGACCAACTCTCACCCCACTGCTAACTGTTATCTGGTATTCTTGAGCCCAGTCCCACCATCTTTCATAGAACCGTAGAATCACCAGGTTGGAAGAGACCTACCAGATCGAGTCCAACCATTCCTATCAAACACTAAACCATGTTCCTCAGCGCCTCATCCACCCATCCCTTAAACACCTCCAAGGAAGGTGACTCAACCACCTCCCTGGGCAGCCTCTGTCAGTGCCCAATGACCCTTTCTGTGAAAATTTTTTTCCTAATGTCCAGCCTAAACCTCCCCTGGCAGAGCTTGAGGCCATTCCCTCTTGTCCTGTCCCCTGTCACTTGGGAGAAGAGGCTTCAAACCACAGGACAGCAGAGCTGGAGTCACTTGCAGAGGCAAGTCTGCCTCCTGTTTGGAGCACTATGAGACTGAGACGTGCTTGTGTCCTTGCCAAATACCCATTGCATGCTCTGGCATGGGCTCTCCTGTCCTCCAGCTCTCAGGGAGCTGTGGAGCCTCTCGCTGGCAGGCTTAACTCTCTCCCTCCTGCCAGAGGGGCCACCTTGGATGTTCTTCCTTTTCCCATTGTGCTTACACTTATGCCTCCTGTAAAATCCCCACCAGCTCACTCCTCGCTGGTGAATAAACCACAACAAAACTGCTGCAGCAGGTCCATCCCCATCCTAGCCCTGCTTTGTGGTCAAATCCCATCTGATCCCAGAGGTGCCTGGCTGGAGCCTGTTCCTGGCTGTCCCTTGGCCCTGGCTCAGCCCTGTGCCTGGTACATGGCACTTATTCCTGGTTCTTCAGTCCTGCAGGAGTGTGTACTGCGAGGGCAGAAAAGCTGTAAGAAACAGGGTGCATGAAGTCGAGACCCAGGCCTGTGGTGGCTTCTTTCTAGAGGCTGTCACTGGCTGGTGGGGAGCTGATGGGGAGTTTTCTGCTGTTTTATATCCCACATGTCATTGATAACCAGCCCTATCTACAGGTCCTTCTTGGCTCCCTCTTAAAAAAAAACAAGCCCAGGCACATGGAGCTGAGGCTACAAGATCATAATTAAAAATAGTCACAACAGAGGTGTTTTCCCAAGAATACCTGATAGCTGCCTGGGCTGGGCTTACTGTGTGGGCACAGTGGGAAATATCTCTGTGTATCCCATGGGGAGGGAGGAGAGGTGGCAGTGACTGCAGGAGCCAAGTGCCCATGTCCTGTGGGACAGACTGGGCCTTGAGGGGCAGAGCTTCGGCACAGATTTCCCTGTTGCCTGCTCAAAAACCAGGGCCCTGGATGAATGCAGAGCTGCTGGCAAACCTTGTACCTTCACAATATATGAGGAAGCCTGAAGCGAGTTGTTTCCTGACAGTGGCTGCGGAAAAGCTTCCGTTTTGTGACCAGGACTTGGGATCAAATCTATCACAGAGTTGAATTTCTCCAAAGACAGGATTGCCTTGCCTTGCCTTTCCCCTATTGCATTTCTTTCTAGAAGTACATTTTACATGTTTGAAAGCCAACATCTTGACTAGCCCTGCATTATTTCCTAAATTAAACTATGTTGGTTCCTTCAGTGCTTTCTCAGATGTCAAGTTTCAGAATCATCAGTCAATCTCTCTCTTGTCTTTAGGATTCTGGTGTGCCAAGAGTGGACACTGCAGAGTAGCTGAGCTCTGACGATGACAGCTGGAGCAGGAGAGTTTCTTTCCGTGTTGTCCAGGTGTCACTCTTTTTTGTGAGTACCAGATAGAGGTTCCCTTTCACAGCTACGTGTTGACACAACCCATTAGTGACCCATCATTACTTCAGAGTGTTTGGGCTTTTGCAGAGTTATTACTGTGTGGGTAATTCCCTCCCTGTATTTGTGCAGTTGTTTACTTCTGTGTCATTGCCATATACTGTTCTTATTCTAGTTGAATTGCACCCTACTGATTTATTTTTTTTCTACATAGCTGCAAAATCAGGTGCTGTCCCCTATCCTTGGCCATCGTGCTTGCAGTCCCTGAAGCTCTCATGGGCATCCTCTACATCTCTGTATCCAAATCATTAATGAGCCTGGCTCAGATTAGACTCCCGTGGACACATTGAACACCCTGTGCAGTTTTGCCCTGATCATTAATCCAGTTTCGTGTCTACTTCCCAGCAGCTTTGCAAGAGCAGACCCCAGCTGCTCTGCACTCAGGGTGGAGAAACTCCTGCCATGGAAGGAACGCAAACAGATTTGTGCAGAAGAAATTTGATTAAAACAGTCTTGGTGTATTGTCTCGGTATCATTCTCATGCTTAAAACTGTAATTGTACTAATATTTTTCCAGGAAATAATCCCAGGGCTTATTCCTTCCCTCCTTTAAGGATCAATGCTGTTTGCCCTTGCCCAGGGAGCCGCCTGGCTCTCGGCCATGGTGGTAGATGGCTGCCAGATGGCTTTGACTGATTTTCCAAACACTCTGTGATGGGAAAAGGTAGGTGGATAAAATTTGCCTCTGGAAGCCTCCAGTTTATTTAGGCTCTGCAGCTGAATGCACAGTTTGTTAGCATTATCTCGTTTCATTTATTTTTTTGGCAGCATCATTGGTGTAAGCAGCCCACCCTGCCTGTTCCCCCCCTCCCTTTGCTAGAGCAGCTTTTAGGGGCTGGGAAGGGGGCTGCAGTGATGGTGGTGACAGAGATTTCTTGAGCCAAAGCTGCATCTGGAGCAGATGCACCTCCCAGCACTTACAGTTGTGTTTGCGTGGTGATTCTCCTCTTCGGTACCAGCATCTGTGCTTTGGTTTTCCAGTTGGGTCCCAGATGCTTGTGCCACAGTTTCACATGAATCTCCTGGACTTTGAATAACTTGTTTCTTTCTGTAATTCCTTCTTAAATTTCAGGGGATCAAGGAATTTATGATTCAGCTGAATTCCCATCATGCTGCATGTCCTCCTCCTGCACTAGGAGATGTCTTCATGCCATAAATATTATTGTCTGAGGAGCTGCCTGCTCCTCTAAATTCTAGTTCACCTTAGATGGACCTGCCCTAGGGTTTCTCCTGTCTCATCTGTGTCTGTTGCAAACTGCCCCCACTGACTTAATTCTTCCTGCTCCTCCTGTCCTGAGAACCAGCATGTCTCTGGTCTCCCCATCCCTGGTGCCCACCTTCCTCTGCCCAAGGCCAGATCCCTTCTCCCACCCCATGAAGAACAGGGACAGGAAAACGGTGCTGAGCTCTGCTTAATGGTGCAGGGGTGAGGAGCACTTTCCAAAGCACCTATGGCGATTTAGGCTCATGAGAGGCATCTCTGGGGTTCGAATCTGAGCAGCCCACCTTTACAGCTAAATTGAGCCTCTGGAAGAGTGGGAGCAGCAGAGCCAGGAGCCCCAGAGGGAAAAGGGAGTATCTCCAAAATAACCAGCTAGGGTCATAAGAGGTCTGAGAAGGAGGACAGCCCAGAGATTGAGGATGCTTCATGCACATGAGGGCCTCTAGCACTGCCAGTCACTGACACACAGCCCTGGGAAGAGATGTCAGATGGCAGCACTGTGCCTCAGTTCCCATTTCAAATCTGCCAATGGAATGAGCTTGCATCACTGCTGCTACGTGCCCTGCCACATTTTGTCATGAATGTCCAAGCTGTAGGAAGGTGCAGGGGGTTTGTCTGTCCTGTCTTGTTGCAAGGCCACGCAGACAAACCCAAGCTGGTGTCTGGCTCACATGTGTACTGGTCTTCATGGGAGATGGAGATGCCAAGCCCAGTGGGGTTAAGGATTGTCTTTAGGACTTTCCTCCTCCTACCTCAGCAGAATGCTAGGGTGATATTTATGGGCTGGCATGGCTGGAGGAATGCGGGAAAAGAAGCGATTCTGGGAAATCACAAGCCTCCCCAGGCCTTTGGAAACAGTTACAGCTGCCAGGCATGACGCAAGCTCCCGTTTCTGCATGCCTTAAGGACTGTATCAAAGCAACGCTGTAGCTTCCAACAAAGGCAGACTGTGGCTTGAGTAATTTGGTTGGAAAAACCATACTGTTCCCAGAGGAGCAGCTCCTCTACCCGTGGAGAAATGGCAGAGCATTGCCCTGAAGGAACAGCACTCTGCATTCAGTTAGACACCATCTGAATTCCATTTTCATAATTGCAGAAATGTTTATGTCAGCCTCAAATGTTTTGCACAATGCTAGACTCCTACAGTTTCAGCATTGATGAAATTCCCCTTTTGCCTCAGAGAGGATGCAGCTGGGTACCTCCCTCTTGGCCATCTGTGAGGGCTGGGGACAAGTTCCTCTGCTGGCCAGGTTCTCCTGAGAATGCCGGGCTCTGTCAGCATAGGCAGGGCAGTATTCCTGCACCACTGAGGTGCTGGCTCTGTAAAGATGCTGAGAGCAAAGGCTGTCCTCCAGCCTGGAATGATACCTCCAGCATCCTCCTAGGGCTGAGCTAGGAATCAGTGTTGGGGGGCTTGGAGACAGGGACAACAGCTTTACTCTGAACAGCCACTGGTTTTGGAAAGCCACAGTTGTTGGCCAGAAGGATCTCTGCTGAAGTCCTCCACATCCAAAAACATGTGCAAAAGAGAGTTGCCCCAATAATGGACGTTTGGTCAGTGAGAGGGTCCAGCAGAGGGACCCTCTGTGTGGAAGATGAACAGACGTTGCAGGAGCTGGGCTTGCTTAACGTGACAAAGAGGGAGATAAAGGACAATTTGATAGCAACCTACATGGAGGGTGATTACAATGGTGACAAAAGTCAAACTTGTCTCAGTAGCAGTAGGTGATACACCAAGGGGAAGTGGGAACAGGTTGTGGTTTGGAGAGTTCAGATTCAACACGAGGGAAAAAGTTGTTCCATGTGAGGTGATGCAGCCCAGAAAGACAGTGGACTCCATGTAGAGGTTTTCAAGACTTTTCTAGGTAAACACATGGGCTGACTTGAGCTAGTATTGGGGATGATCTGGCTTTGAATGGAAAGGTGTACAGGAGGCCCACAGAGCACCCTTCCAGCAGTGTTGTCATCTGTGAGCTCATTTATACCCTGTCTGAGTGCTTATATGTAAGAGGTCATCACTTCTCCTCTGCCTGAAAAGAAGTAGGAGGTGAAGGCCCTGTGAACTTTCTCTGAAGAGTTGTTTTCCCAAGCAGGGAGGTTGGTGCCGTGGAGACCTGAGGTGAAGAATACTCTTATCCTTCTGTAATTTTGAAACATTCATATATTGTACTAAAAGAAGGGGCAAAAAGAGAGAGTGAAAGCATAATTAAGAGCAGACTAGAGAGTTCTGCATCTCTTCAAAGTCAAGAGTGTGTTTCCTTCACCACACTCCACACTGGGTAGGAAAGCCAAAATTCCTCCAGGGACTAGATAAGAGCAAAACGGAAGGACAGGAATTTCCTTGTGGCACTTATGGTCCTTCCCCATGTGAAGGTTGTTGGCATTGAGGACCTACATTTTTGTATCACTTCCTGGGAAGTCAGGCCTCTCAAGAGTCTGTGGCAAGGGTGGAATTTCCCACAAGGCCCTACTTTCTCAAGGCATCGAATCAAGAAGTGATTCTTGCTCTGGATGTTTATTCTTGTTGACATGACTGGAGCATAAACACATGTCCTAGCTGTACACAGTGGTGGGAAGCAGGGCTCTGGGCTCTTCTGAAACCAGAACTCCATGGTGAAAAGATCTGGGAGTGAGGTGACTTGCATTTTTAAGTGCAGTTCTTCCCTTGTAAAGATTTTTTCTATATTGCAAGTAGTACTAGCTTTGTTTTGGTTTTCTTCTGGATGACAAGAAGAAAGAGCACAGAAGAAATTTTTGGAGAACTATGAGAAGACTGATTTACCAATCTGACTTCCCAGACTGCTTTTCAGCTTGAAAATGAGTGCAATTGGAGTTTGGCAGAGTCAGAGAGTGACCTTTCATAGAGCCACTCTCTGCTCCTACTGAATCTCTGGGCACTACATCAAAATTATTACAATAAACATAACAATCAGATAGTATGGAGCCAAATGACACAATCCACAAGCCTCAGGCATCTGGGGAGCCAAGGAGGGGGGTGTGGGATAGTTGCATGGGTCAAGCCAGCTCAGTGTCCTCTCCACGACAGTGACCAGAATAAGTGCCCAGGGAAAGCATGATCCATCCCCAAATACTCTCCCAGACACTAGCAATTTGCTACTTACACATTTTCTGAGCCAGAGCTCTGTCTATATTTAAGACTCTTCCATGTTGTTTTGAACCTTTTGACCCCTCTCTGTCCCTGTCTGGCTGCTTTCTGCGTACAGCTTAGCTTTTAGTGACCACAACATCCTGCAGCAGAGCATGGTGCAGTCTATTTACACACTGCCTGAAGAAAAGTTTTCTTCTTTCCAGCCTTTTTAGTCCTCAGCTATTCTGTAGACCTGCAACTTCAGTTGCCCCATTTCCAGCCTGGAGAGCCCTGTCCTCGCTGTGTCTTTGCTAACCCCATGGTCTGGACCTTCTGCTCTTCTGCTATAAACTCTTTGAGATGGAGGGACCCTAACTGCGCACACTTCTCAAGCTGGGACTGCCATGAGTTTTTGTTATGGCATAATATTTTGTTCTTCATCTGTTCACTTCTTTCTCCCTTATAATTGTGATTTCTTCTCTCTTCCTTGCATAAGGTAACATTTCTGCGGAGCTATCTGCCCTGAGTCTCATGTGGCTTCCCAGTTTTGTATGTACCACAAGGATTTTGCATAGATCCTCTCTGCCACTTGAACACCTGCTTGCTTAAGGTCACCTTTACTGCCATGAATCATTTGGTTTCTTCTGCAAACACTGTCACCAGCCTTTCCACCCCTGCAGAGACCCCAGTGCATGGAAGGGCACACCTCCCGTATGAAAATGACTCCTTATTTCCCATATTTGCTCTGTTGCTTATCCCTGTGAGACCTTCTTTTTCATCCTCTTGTTTTCCAGTTTCTCTCAGAGTCATTGGCAACAACTTGTCAATTGCCTCTTGGAAACCTCAGTAGACTACAGCAACTGCATCTCTTCTCCTCCAAATCAATCAGCCCACGATGATGGCTTTTCTCCTTCCTTCTGATAACCTTTGAGACTGTTCACTCAATTTCAAGCAAACAGAATTTGAAGCAAAAGCTGGAAGCATAAAGAGGGCCCCCTGGCTGTGTACCCTGCTGGGAGATTCTTTTTTTTTTAAATTTGAAAACCAATATATTAGAGACATGTTATGGCAGGCAAGAAGAGTGTCCGTGGAAGAGACTCATAGATGGCAGCTAAGAAAACCGCTCAGGTGCTTCTTTGGAGTTGTTTAATGAGAAAAAACAGTCCTTTTATTTGCAATGGGGAAATGACCCAGCTGGTGGTGGGGGGGGAGTACACGTATTTGGGGATGTAACTCATGTGAGAATGATCCTCTCTCAGTGTGCCCCACATGAGGCTGAGCTTTGATTGCTGCTGGCTTACAGCAGGGCAAAGCCCATGGGCTCAAGGGAGGCCCTCCAGACCAGGATGCAGACAACTTTGGATCCAGGAAAATTATTTAAATCGTCAGATTTCCACAAGCGCCAAGGAAGAAAATTGCTCCAAAGCTGTAGAGTTTCTTCAGGTGAGTCCTGGGGGTCTGGGCAGGTGTGGAGGTGGACAGGTGCCCTGGAGCACAGGGTACAGTTTGGGTTATTCCCTTCACATGTTGTGCAGCCTGGCTTGGCTGATTGTGTTCTCTATGGCCAAGGACAAGATGACTTTTCTCTATCCCTTCCTTTCTGTGAGGTAGTTAAAAACTTGTATGTTCCTGTCGGCAAAAGATAGTTTACAAATGGAATAAAACCTATGATACCCAGCCCTCAGCTAAACTGACCTCTTGCTGGAATACATCAAAATACTCCAGGAAGACAATTCCGCCCAAAAATATACTATCTGGATGGAGGAAAAAGACAATATTTCAAGACCTGGTGACTTTCTACACCCTGGTCCTAACCCCACACAGATAGCTCGAGCGTGTTTGGCCCATGTGGCCAATTAATCCATGCTGATTGTTGCAGGTTCAGCTTGTGTCTGGCAGTGTGGGGGCTGTTGCAGCCACCCCAGGTCAATGTGAACAGATACAGCCAGGGAAGACAGAAAACTTGCTGTTAAATCCTGTGGTGTTAGTTCACTGACTTTGCTTGAAGTCAGAGGCCTTCAGGTAAAGAATTGAAAAAGGTGAAATGGGTTGAGGCAATAAACAGGGAAACTCAGAGTTATCCACTTCTCAGCCAGTGACAGGGGAAGTAAGGTGTTGCAGCAGAGCTACTGGCTTATTGTGATAATTGATTGCAAGACCTTTAGACACTATCTCATTCCCATATCCATTGTTTCTCTTATTCCCTGGATATGACTGTTTTTAAGGGTGAAGATTGGCTCTGTGGGAGGCCTCAGGCATGGGAGTTGCAGGGCAGCAAGTTTAGAAGGAAAATCTAGGTCCTTCTGCAAGCGTGGTGGGGAAGACTTAACCACAGTGGAGCAGGAACTGCTCTTTGAAGTAGACTCCTCATTTCACACACAGACCCCACCATGCATCTCATCGCAGATGAACAGGGATGGTGGCAATAATATGGTAACAGCATCGTCTGATGTAAGTCTTGGAATGACTATGGTTCAATACAGAATCACAGAACCACAGAATCACTGGGTTGGAACAGACCCACTGGATCGAGTCCGACCCTTCCTATCAGTCACTAAACCATGCCCCTCAGCCCCTCATCCATCCATCTTTTAAACACCTCCAGGGAAGGTGACTCAACCACCTCCCTGGGCAGCCTGTTCCAGTGCTCAAATACAACTGAAACCACCCAGATAGTCTGCGATTAAACTGGTTATATTATCCATGGGGTGCCCACTCCTCATGCATACCGCTATCTTTGCCACATAAATTTTGCAACAGTTAAAAAACCCCAACTTTGAGACCCAGGCATGTCCACAGCGATGCACTCTGCCATGTCCAGCCCTAAGCAGCGTGCCACACAGGGACTTGCCAAGCCATAGCTTACATCTTCCTGATACTTTTTGCATAGCGTTGCCATCAGTATTGCGTAATAGATGTCAGAAAGGAGAGTGGTGGAAGACTATTCTCTATTTCCAAACTTGTTGCCTTAGCCTGATTGAAAATGAAAGCGGGTGTTGTGGCACAGGGACCTTTGGACCTGGACTCAAGTCTGTGTCTTTCTATAAGCTGATGACATATATCCAAGCACTGACCACATCTGTGCTTCATCTCCTGGTCTGTAAAATGCAGCATAGCTCTTTTCCCTGGTGTGCAGAGAGAATAAATGTGCAGTATTGAGTTTGCAAGCTCCCCTGCACAAGGGGCCATCTAAATAGATGGTGGTTCCAAGGAGGAACAAGGCCAAATATTTCTTCCCTCAGTGAAACAACAGTGTGGTTCAACTCAGTCTGGACATAAAGTGATTTCTGCAGCGTTAGTGCTATGCATTTGGTCTTAAAGAAACAGTGTAGTCCACTTCTTGATGGATATTTTTGGCTTGACTTGATTCCACTTACATTATGAATTGAATCATGTTTCAGTGGTAGCAGGTAAGTGCTTGTCCTGCAGATATAAAGCAGGTGGCAGGCTGTAGCAAAGGCTGTTACACCCAGTCCTGTCCAGTTTATTTATGTGCTTGAATCTATGAAGAAATAATGACTCAAAATCACTCATGTGGGTTAAACTAGAAACCCACACAAAACTAAAAATAGGTCTAGTAATATGGACTGTATTTTATCAAGTCAGTTTCCTGGTTTTTGACTGAACTATGCAGGGTGTTTGGATTTGATTTCTCCTAGCCATTGTTAATGAGACTTGAGATTGCTCAAAGTTTTCTTGCCAATGCTTTCCTGTAATGAGGCGTAAATTAAAACAAACAAGCCCAAAGCGAAGCAAGCACAATTCAAGTGCATGGAGGAAAGCCAATAAAAATAATGCCTGATGTCCTCATTTTTTTGCTTGATGTGGGCTGACCTGGTGGGTGCACATTGTGACTTTGTCAGCTGGACTGGAGCACAATGAAATTTGTGTGTGCTGTTCTGTCGGAGATGCTTGACAGCTTTGCTTGTATTTGAAAACTGAGTTTGGCGAGGTACCAAGCCAGCCTCACACACAACAGCCTCTTCCCCAAAGAGTTACAGGCTAAAGAACATGTCAGACCGGAGAGAAAAGTGAGACAGCAGAGAGCAGAGGAAACATGAGACCAAGGACTTGTAGGGCATGTGCATTCCTGGGCAGATGAAATTGCCATCTGTCTTGCTTCTGTGCAGGGTAAACACAGCACCCACGGTCCCGTGGCGGAGGCTGGAGGGAGACTGAGGACAGCACTTGCCCAGCTGCTGGTGTGATGGACGATCAGCCGCCGGGGCTCCCTGTGCTCCTCTGTGTTCTGTTTGCCAACGACAGCTCCTATAGGTAGCTCTTGGAAGGAGCAGTTTTTAGCCAAAGATGCAATTGCTATCCCGGCTGAGACTGTAGAGGTTTCCTTCTTTTCACAGCTGAGCACTGACATCATTGACTTAAAAGTTTCACATGCTACTGATGAATTTACCTGTCTACTCCATGTGAGACAGGAGAAAGACCTGTTTCCTTTCTGGAGCTACCAGATCCCCTCTGGGATGTACACCATGTGTTTGTGACACCTGCCTTCAGGAGGCAGCCTTCTTACAGTAAGGCCACAGTCTTCACCTCAGACCTTGGCAGCACAGGCTCTGAGCTCCCACAGCCAGCTCCCCTCGCTGCACAAATGAAGTTCATCCCTAGTTTTCCTCCCCCTCCTGGCTTAAATGTGTTGTTGTCAGAGGTAAGTGAGATAGCACTTGGGGCACAACAACCCTGTGCAGTGCTACAGACTAGAAGTCTGTCTAGAAAGCTGCCTGGAGGAGAGGGACCTGGGGGTGTTGGTTGACAGCGACTGAACATGAGGCAGCAGTGTGCCCAGGTGGCCAAGGCCAATGGCATCTTGGCTTGGATCAGAAACGGTGTGACCAGCAGGTCCAGGGAGGTTATTCTCCCTCTGTACTTGGCACTGGTGAGACCGCTCCTCGAATACTGTGTTCAGTTCTGGGCCCCTCACCACAAGAAGGATGTTGAGGCTCTGGAGCGAGTCCAGAGAAGAGCAACAAAGCTGGTGAGGGGGCTGGAGAACAGGCCTTATGAGGAACGGCTGAGAGAGCTGGGGTTGTTTAGCCTGGAGAAGAGGAGGCTGAGGGGAGACCTCATTGCTCTCTACAACTACCTGAAAGGAGGTTGTGGAGAGGAGGGTGCTGGCCTCTTCTCCCAAGTGATGGGGGACAGGACGAGAGGGAATGGCCTCAAGCTCCACCAGGGGAGATTTAGGCTGGACATTAGGAAAAAATTTTTCACAGAAAGGGTCATTGGGCACTGGCAGAGGCTGCCCAGGGAGGTGGTTGAGTCACCTTCCCTGGAGGTGTTTAAGGGACAGGTGGACGAGGTGCTGAGGGACATGGTTTAGTGATTGATAGGAATGGTTGGACTCAATGATCCGGTGGGATCATTTCCCAGAAGGAAACAACATTTGGAAATTCCCACACCTCATTTGTTTGAGCAAAAAGAAACTCTTGGCATCTAGGATGTCATATAACCAATCACGGGGAGGTTGACAGCCAGCATCATTCCTCACATGCACTCAGCAGCAGGCATGGGATGGGATATGTCTTACAGCTCCCAAGATCTTTTTGTCCCCAAGCAAAAATAGAGATGGATGATCTTCTGTCTCCTTTCCAACAGGATATTGTTGAGAAAATCCATGCCCGTTTGGTTAAAGACTACATCGTGAGGCTGCTGAAGAGGAAAGTCAGCCTGAAAACTCCTGCACAACAACAAAACCTGGCCCAAAACATCTCCAAAAATGCTGCTGACCTGGAAGCCTTCTGCACTAGCAATGTACGTGAGTGCTTGCTGCATCTGCAACAGCACAGGGCATGGGCTCACAGAAAAACAGAAAATAAATTTTCTGGGACCTCTCATTAACCTTCCCAACTCAGTTTAATTTCCTGAAAGGCAGAACACTAGGCAGAAAGAGATTTCCAAGTGCCTGTGGGCAGGATGGCTCCCTGCCACCAGTCGGCCTTAGACTGGACGTAGAACAGTGATTTCACCTGCCTTTGTCCTGTAGGAAGGGGTTTCCTTTTGAAGGTTTATATTAATAGGATCAATTTAGCTAATCATCTCCAGCTTCAGTACAACTTGCATGGAGTCTGAGTTTTGACTCTTCCCTCTCACCTTTTATTTCCCTCTCTCTGCTGCTTTTAGGTCAGGCAGAGGCTGGAATGGGCAATGCAAGGTCTCTGGTACTTGACGGTTTATTCTATGAGAGGTTTGGCTGAAACACCCCTCTCTGTCCTCTGAGATCACCTCCCACCTTCCTTGCCTCTAAATTTTAGTAAGTTAAAAGCTAAGCCAAACGCTGTCTGTTGCCACCCCGTGCACATTTGACTGCAGAAGGAAGAAGCCTAAGCATCACTCGGCGTAGGCAGGAAACGAAGTAGCTGGCACCTTGGGATGTCCCATGGACAAAAAGCAGGTCCAGTCAGGTCTTTTACCTCAGTGGGTGGAGAATGGATTTTAGCAATGCCTGGTGATAGTAAAGGCAGGGTTATGTGCAGAGCTGGGAGAAAGCAGCACATGATGGTGCGTTAACTGGCCCATCAGAGATCATAAACACACCGGGCAGCACAGAAACACAAGGACAGGAAAATATCATGAGATGGGAGAGCAGAGAGAGTCTGTTGAGGTGGATGTGGGAACCCTATACAACTTGTGCAAAAGGATTTACAACAAAACCAGAACTAATTCCTTATTGCTCTCTACAACTACCTAAAAGGAAGTTGTGGAGAGGAGGGAGCTGGGCTCTTCTCCCAAGTGACAGGGGACAGGATGAGAGGGAATGGCCTCAAGCTCTGCCAGGGGAGGTTTAGGCTGAACACTAAGAAAAAATTTTTCACAGAAAGGGTCACTGGGCACTGGCAGAGGCTGCCCAGGGAGGTGGTTGAGTCACCTTCCCTGGAGGTGTTTAAGGGACAGGTGGACGAGGCTCTGAGGGGCATGGTTTAGTGTTTGATAAGAATGGTTGGACTCAATGATCCGGTTGGTCTTTTCCAACCTGGTGATTCTATGATTCTATGATAATTCAATTTCTCCAAGACTGGCCCAGGCAAAGTCTGGGCTATAAACATCACTAAAACCAGTGAGACAACTAAAATCACTGCCATGTACTTAAACCTTTCACTAAGAAACATCCTCAGGAACTGGCTCGGTGACACCCCTGGTGAAACACAGCTCTTGGGCTGGGCAGAGGTTTCCACTTCCACAATACCCTACTGACCACCTTCTTTTCTAACAGGGGTCTCAAGCCACGTGGCTGAATTCGGCTCTCCCCAAACTGGCTGAAATAATCCGACTTCAGGATTTAGGTACTATTAAAATTGAAGTTGAGTCCCCTTCCCTGGAGGTGTTTAAGGCACGGGTGGACGATGTGCTGAGGGACATGGTTTAGTGACTGATAGGAATGGTTGGACTCTATGATCCTGTGGGTCTTTCTGACCTGGTGATTCTATGATTCTATAATGTTCAGCATTTAAACATTTTGTTCTGGCTGTAAGAGATGATAAGTGATGCTTGGTGACCTTCATTAAAGGCATTACTTGAATTCAGCTGGGTGAAGGACAGAAAACATTGGGAGAGCACACACACTGAGGAACACACTCCTCTGCTCTAAAGCAAATGCCTGCCTTGGGCAGGCAGCAGCTAAAATTGGGCTAGGAAGGTGTTTTGTTCAAGAAGCTCAAGAAAGGCCTCTCTTTTCTGAATGCTGTGGCTGAAGGCAGGTTTGAATTTAGGACAAGATGCTGTAGTTTGTAGGACTGGTTGCTTACAGACTGGTGAAGATGTATCTGCAGGGGTGTCGTTCCTGAGGCTGAGAGGCAGCAGAGGACAGAATAGGGTACTCTGTCCTCTGGGTTCCTCCTGCTGTTCAGCTAAACTTGGGCTCTGCACATGCTGCTGAAACTTCATCTTTGAAAGCATTTTGGCCTCAGATTGGCTTCTGTGTGCAGGGCAGCTCTGGCTGACAGCACTGAAGCTTTGCAGATTGACAAAAAAATCTTGGCTGGGAAAGGAAACCTCTGCCTCGAATTATGGAAACACCACACCAGCTCTTGACATGCTTGGTACAATATAGCAGGAAGGAGACAATTCATTCTCTGCTTGTTTTATTCCCAAGAGAAGTGAAACTGCATTAAGAACTGTTGAGCATGTAGAAACACAGGAGAGTCAGATCATCTGAACCGTGGCTATGTATCATCTGTCACTGATGGTGCTCATGTTACCTTTGGTGACGGCTGCCCTGTCTACAGATCAATGGGAAATGAGTACTTGCTTCTAGCTAATTGTGTCACCACCGAATATAAAGCCACACATCATAAGCTGGTCATCATCTGACCTTGAAGGCTGTGTCTCTCTGGCTTTCAGTCACAGCTGCGATGTCCATTCAGTGCCTCTGCCTATGTCTAGGCACCTGCCCCTGGCTTGTGCTGTGTACCAGAAAGCCACCAGGTCCCCAGGAGATGCCTTTTCTGCCCTCACATGTCACACTGGTGGCTAGGAGTATTTGGGGGAGCTGAGGCAATGTGTTATGGTGATTCAGCCACGGATTGTGGGTTTGCTGTGTCTTTGGAGAAGGCATGCATCGATCTGTTGGGATAACCCATTGCTACTCAGTCACCTCACACTGCAGTTACCCAAACCAGGTTAAAGTAAATGCGCAGAGGTTTAGGCTGCACATTAGGAAAACATTTTTCACAGAAAGGGTCAATGGGCACTGGCAGAGGCTGCCCAGGGAGGTGGTTGAGTCCCCTTCCCTGGAGGTGTTTAAGGGACGGGTGGATGAGGTGCTGAGGGGCATGGTTTAGTGATTGATAGGAATGGTTGGACTCAATGATCTGGTGGGTCTTTTCCAACTGAGTGATTCTATAAAACACCACTGCACGTGGTCATGAGAGATGCAAATGAAGATATGAAAGATATGCAAGTGTTGCTGCTCGCACTAATGCTACACCAGCAAGACACCCTGCCTCTTACCACTCCCGCACTCTGGCTCATGCCCATAGGGAGCCTCTGACAGAGGCAATATTTAAAAGGCTTTGCTCAGACATCGGCTCTGGGCCCCCCTTCCTGGTGCTGGTGTTAGGTCACCCATCCCTCCCACAGCACAGCTATTCCTCTGACATCATCCCAGGACAACCAGGTACGTACCACCTTCCTCCTGGCAACTCTTCCTTTTCCCTTCCTACCCAGGAGATAGACAACCGCTTGATGACAGCAAAGGTCATTTCCCATCCTTACACATGTCGACAGGGATTTTCCTCCTGCAGTGACCGTCTCACAAACTGCTCTTCGCTGCCAGGAGAGGTGACACTGGCCCAGGTCCTTGGGTGACTTCTCAGCCGGTCCTAGAGAGGAACATCTCCTTCACCAGACCTCACAGGCTGTTGTGATGACACACCAGGGAAATATTTAAACAATCATGTAGCTTGTCACTGACTCCCAAGACCAGTCACATCAGCCTCTGGGGGCTGATGCCCGTTCTTTGGGCACACCCTGCTTATATTTGTCCTTGTCTACCAAAAGGTTCAGAATTCAAGGAATTTAGAATACCGGGATTCCCAGTTTGTCAGTTCTGAGTACTAGAAATTGAGTAAGATGGTAAGATTGTAATATGTTTTCTTGTTATTAAATTATTTTGCACATTAGGTGGGAATTGCATGACAAAAATATTAAGGGTCCTGATGGCTCACAAACCTGGAAAAGATGGAGAAACCCCCTGCACGTTATTTGTATTTCTTTCACAATATTTCATAGCTCCTACAACACTCTGAACTTGCATGGCCTGAAGTTTCTGATGTTTTCCTTGAAGAGGATGATACCAGAAGGAATAATGACTGAAATCCACACTGGGACTTGTCTAAGCAGATTCTGTGGCGGAGTGTGGGAAGAGGAAAGAGATTTCACAAATTAGCATAATCAGCTCTCAGATCTCAGACTTCACCGTTTGAGTTTGCCAAACAAAATACCGTAATTCATCCACTTTCCATGGAGAAAAATGTTGAATTTCCATAAAAGAGTGTTCTATGAAGGGCTGAAACTGGGCAAAAGGCCGGATGCAGAATGTTTGTAAGAAAAATAGTTGTTATGGTATCTGTGTGGAGGGACTGCGTGCATGAGTGATGCAGGAGTCAGACTAAGAAATGATCTAAGTATCTATTACTACTGGAGGTATCAGCTCACAAAAACCTATAGGCTTTATTGCCTCCATTTCTGTCTTGAAAGCAGCCCTATGACAATTTTTTCTGTGGATACAGAGAGGTAAACAGACTACAGAAATCTGCTGAATGTTGAGTCTCTTAATGATAATTTGCGCATTAACATGAAAGCATTGCTCATAAACTACTGAAAGCAGAAATTTGTTTTCCAAGTCAAGCTATATTGAAATGTATGAAAATGGGCAATTAGTATAATCATAAATAATAAACAGAAGCTTGTGATTTTGAGTGGTTCACATGAGAGAGCAGAAACTTACACTGGAAAGAACATCATCATACCTGGCCAGAAATAGTGTTATTTATGTTATAGGAATAGTTGGACTCGATGATCCAGTGGGTCTTTTCCAACCTAGTGATTTTGTGATTCTGTGATTTTGTACAGCAACAGTTTTTTGTACAGAAATAGTATTATATGGAGAGATGGACTTTTGCCCCTTACCCACAGGGGACATGGATGATGAGATTTTGAGGTAGGTGGAAGGACAGTGTAACCTTTTCTTTTCTTAACTGTGGTTTCTACCCAAGAAAAGTTGGCTTAAGAGGTTGTTCTGGACGATGGATGAATCTGGTCTTTTGTCAAAAGCTGCTATTGATTTCACGCTGTATGTGCTGACCTGGCAAAATGTTCCCCAAGTAAATGCAATCTGAGCTCTTTGACAGAGACTTTGTAGAGAAATCAAATCAAACAAAAATGGGAGCTTGGGCAGTTCATGCATTCCACGGTAATACTTTAGTCTTTGTGATATTTTAATGGATCAGGAGGCAATGCTGAGCTGGACAGTTAAAGACCAACAAAAGCCTTCAGAGCACATCCAGAGGCACAACAAGTACTTAAAGGCTGCTTTCCCACCTTCTCAGTCTCTACTTCTGCAGCCTTGTTTCACCTCCTATGTTTCAATTACTAATATACAGCAGAGGTTGTCTGGATTACTGCTTGTGCTGTGTTCCAGCAGTGTTACCTGCGACATCTTTGAAAGCTACTGAGGTTCCTCCAGCAGCAGGTCTAGCCTGCCTAGCATGTGCCAGAGTTGTTACCATAATCCAGTTTGCCCCTGTTTTTCAGTAACTCTTACAGGTCTCTTTCTCCCTGTGAGATAATGTGACCAGTCTGTGGGTCTTACCTGCTTCTCTTGAGTTGCCCAAGCTCTGCGATCCCTCAGAGGTAGAATGGGATGCCCCTTCCTGAGCATCCCGGGGAAAGGACTCAAGACTGCACAGAGCTGCTTTCTGCAAACCCAGGCAGGACAGCAACGATGACGCTGAATGAAGTGCAGCCTCTGCAGATGACATTCCCTTCACACCTGGTTGCTCACTAAGGGACCTGAAGGCCAGTGTGGTCCTGGAGTGCCTGCACACGCCTGTCGCAAGCAAATGGCTGTGAGGACCATGCTGGGTTGAAAGGCTCTCTTGGGGCATTGGAAATACCTGTCACTCCCTACATAGAATCATAGAATCACCAGGTTGGAAAAGACCCACCGGATCATTGAGTCCAACCATTCCTATCAAACACTAAACCATGTCCCTCAGCACCTCATCCACCCATGCCTTAAACACCTCCAGGGAAGGTGAATCAACCACCTCCCTGGGCAGCCTCTGCCAGTGCCCAATGACCCTTTCTGTGAAAAATTTTTTCTTAGTGTTCAGCCTAAACCTCCCCTGGCGGAGCTTGAGGCCATTCCCTCTTGTCCTGTCCCCTGTTACTTGGGAGAAGAGGCCAGCTCCCTCCTCTCCACAACCTCCTTCCAGGTAGTTGTAGAGAGCAATGAGGTCTCCCCTCAGCCTCCTCTTCTCCAGGCTAAACAACCCCAGTTCCCTCA
The DNA here is from genome assembly GCF_032191515.1 of Phaenicophaeus curvirostris. Lineage (NCBI taxonomy): Eukaryota > Metazoa > Chordata > Aves > Cuculiformes > Cuculidae > Phaenicophaeus > Phaenicophaeus curvirostris. The sequence continues at coordinate 58,299,290 of NC_091396.1, read as the reverse complement.
GCTGCTCCTCATAAGGCCTGTTCTCCAGCCCCCTCACCAGCTTCGTTTCTCTTAAACAGAGGGAGCGAGTAGCTTCAACAAACCTGTTTAGGTCTTTATAGCCCCGTGCAGCGTGAAGCTGGGGTTGGGACCTTGCCAAAGACAAGGAGTCTACTGTGCTGGAGAATGAAGATAACAGTCCCTGCCCCACAGCTCAGATGGCTATTGCTGCTTTTTGTGGCCTTGATATAGGATAGAGGGGACTGTAACAAAACCAAATTGCAGAAAGAACTCTCTGTTAACAAAGACATAGCACTGTTAACTTTATACTGATATTTTATTTAATTTGTACCCTTGGTTTAGCTCTCAGGCTGCACTGTTCTTGCCAGTGGGACTTGGGGATTGGCATCCAGCCTTTGGGACAGGGCTCCAGCCTTTGGGATAGAACTCAAAAGCTCTTCAAGGCTCCAGGACCAATATTGTTCTACCCGAGAGTTTGTTATAATCTCCTCCCTTTCAGAGCTAATCCCTCCCAACCACATCTGTTCCAACACTAATGAGTACTTTTGAGAGCTCAGCTTTTCTGCTAAATGATAAGTTTCCCTCTTTTATTAGTCCATTAGGAAAGATACTACGGCTCAAGTGCTCTGTCCTATTTGGATAAAAACTTCTTAGATAAATAGCAATGAATTCCTTGTCCTCAAATAATGGTCTTTCTGGGTGGTGGTATGTGACATACCCTGGTGTGACCCATCTGCTGAACGAAGGGTGGGACGATTAGGAGAACATATTCCAAGGGCACTACTGGGTAGTGTTGTGAGGGCATCTAGGGCAAACATCTAAGACTTGTAGAGAGGTGAAAGAAGCAACTGAAAACCTCAGAGGGGACGAGGACAAGACCTAGAGAAGAGATGAAAATGCAGGCAAGCCTGCAATATGGTCAGTTCAAGGGGGCTTTTTTTTTAACCTGTGTTCTAGAAGAGAAAGTCCTGGGTGACAAGGAGAAGTGGAGTCCAGTAAGTGCAACATTTACTTCACAGTAGCCTTAAAAAACTTTGTATTGGTTTAGAAAACAATTAACCTTCCTCCAGTAATGTGCACCTGAACAGGCGTGATGTGTGCGTCTGCTCCATCGTATTTCCTCTCGTTCCCTCTTAGGAACTGGGGTTCACCTCCTCCCCAGCAGTGTGGAGTTGCACCTTTGCTAAGTGGGAAACGTGTGGTCACTGCACTGATGAGTAATTCTTGGTATCCCCCAACATTAGCTGCCATGTCTATTGTTGTGGCTCCAGAAGAGCTATTTTGTATTTCAAGGATATCAGTGTGGGTGGTATGGCCACATCCTCTTTTGAGTCACACGGGAAAGCAGCAAATATATAGGTTTTAATCCACAGTGTGGCAAAGCTTTATGCAAACAGGATTTTGCTAGTGTCACACCCAGGCTCTAGCCTGATCCTGAAATATCCTTCCTTCCTGCTATTCAGTGATGCTAATTTGTGCCCTTTTGGTCCCCAGCACAACCTTTTGCCCTGAGCTGTGCCAAGTGGAGGCACAAGAGCTGTGCTGGAAGATGCAGGATGTGCAGCCGGTGTGCCTTAACTCCCCTGGAGAAGGAGGCTTTGCTGTCCCTGCTCATAGCAGGACTGCCTTTCCTTTAGGATGCTCCACACATTGCCAGGCTTCATGGTCTCTTGCCACTGGGCTGTGTTTTCCAGGTTTTCTCCTATGAAAATTCATATCAGCAAAATTAAGGACAAGATTTGCAAATGGGGGTCAGCCAATTGCTGCCATATTATTTGTGAATATGTAATTGCATGTACTCCTTGTGCACGAAATGAAAATGAAACTATTTATATGTCATAATCAGGATGGGTAGGAGAAAATGATTTTCATACAGGTTTCATAAGCCATATGGAACTGCATCGTGCAGTTCTTTTCATCGTGCTATGTCGACTAGCAGGTGAGGAGCTGTGTCCCCCGTGTATGTCACTGTGCATGTGAATGAAGCCAGGACTGCCCACCTGGAGATGTGAGCTGAATTTGGAAAGGCACAGTTACCAAAGCACTTTGGTCTAGTGGGGCCTCTCTTAAAATCAGCACATCAATAAATCCTATGGCCTTTCATCTTAGAGTATCCTCAGGAGAACATCCAGCCTCAAAGGGGAGGCATTTCAGGCATTCTGGTGTGTTAACACTTGATTTCCAGGTCTAGAGACCCCAGTTTCTTAGCAGGCTCTAACAGAAGATTTCTGGTGGGTTTTTTTTCACCATGCTCCTGGGAGGAGTCCAGGAGCTCTCTGGCTGGTTTTGGCCTCCCCTGCAGCAAAGACAGAGGTTCTTCTGGTGTCACTGGGGACTTGGTGTGCAGAAGGTAGCTCCTGCAGGAACAGAGGAAGAAAGAAATGCCCTGATCCCCCCTTCGGTATTCTGTGCTTTGTGTCCCTCTGTCTTTTGCACTATAATTAACCACTCTAATGGCAAATGATGGAAGAGCCTGCTGGGATGGATGGGTAGGGAGCAAGGAGTGTGCGTGTGTGTGTGTGTGTGCACGCGTGTATGAGCTCAGCCTGTGTCCAAAGCGATGTCTGGTGCAGGCTGATGGCCTGGTGGCACCGATGACAACCAGCTTGGTCATCTGGCAATGCTCCAGCAACTGTGCCCAGAAAGCAGCTTTCTTAACTGTTTTATGATTTGTTTTTTTCCTTTCTTTTCCTCCTCATATTTGCTATCTGCTCTGCCTCCAAGGAGAGGAAGACATCAACATTAGCAGAGGTTGCATGAAAAAAAATCCTGCCTCATTAACCTCAGAAAATTTTATTTAGTTAATTTATAGTTTATCAGAATTAATCTAACCCTGTTATCAGAAGACATTTGTGCAACCTCCTGGAAGTACCCAACTATGTGTAATATGCCATTGTGAATGTTGAGTCATACAGGAAGATAAATAAAGATGTTTCCTGAGCTCATTAGAGCTGAAAGCTGGAGTTTTATAGCAGGATGAAAAGAACTGCACAATGCAGTTCCATATGGCTTATGAAACGTGTATGAAAACCATTTTCTCCTACCCATCCTGATTATGACATATAAATAGTTCCATCTTACATACTTAGTAGGAAACATTTTTTTTTAAAAGACCAGTGAAATCACTTGTATGATGCATATCTGTAGGCCCTTAACAGGTCTCTAAATCAAAGTGTAATTATTTATAGCAATAACATGGCCTTTCACTAACCGGGAAAGAAAATGTTGCACAATAGGTGACAGCTGTCATGAGTCCCCAGCACCGTCAGAAGTCATATCTGCATTTGCCTTTAAATTGCAGCTGGGATGAGTGTTTAAATAATTAGTGTAGTAAAATTACATGTATATACGAAGTTCTGTGAGACTGTGAATGTGCTTATGGAAGAAGGAGGTTTGCCGTACCCATGGCCAGGCAGCAGACTAAAGCCGAAGCATTTTTTTCCACCCAATGTACAATTTTGTCACATAACCTGTTGGCAGAGGATGACTCCTGCATCCGTCTCACCACGGACACAGCAAACCCACAGGTTTAATAGCAGCTCTTAGGAGCGTAAAAGGGGGCTGGCAGAGCCAGCTGGGGCCAAATTCTGGTGGGTGCATCTGCTGAAGACTAGTATGAACAGGAGAAGTCAACAGAGACGGAGGAAGGGGATGTCAAAGCACTAAGATCAAATGTGTGTTAAATATATATCTTTTTATTATTCAACATTGAGACTGTGGAAGTGCTTAGAGGCCAATGTTTTGGACCTTGTTATAAGATACCATAAACACGGTGGACATGAGAGTCCTTGACAGGAAAGTCATATGCATACACAACACAAACAGAGGATGCCTCTGCTTTTCCAGCTTGTCTGTTGTCCAGAAAGACCCTCTCTACCTGAAACCAATGGGTGACATTCACTGAAAGAGGCTGAGAGGAGTGGAAGGACTGGCACTTTCTGAAAGGGTACACAGGACTACACGTGGCAATGCAGTAAAAACCAGCCAGAGACAGAATAAATGAGTCACTTTTCTAGCATATTTGAATACTGTTTAAGTATAAACATTGCAAATTAATATCTCTAACTGAGAAAAAATAAAACTGGATGCAAAAATATACCAGTGGTATACTGCGTATTTATATAAATACATTACATGCTTTGCACAGTCATTATGTGTCTTCCTTCCGTACTGACTTTCCTCAGCCTGATATAGAAGTTGCAACAGAGAAAAACAGAAGGGAAAGGTGTTCAACTAAACTTGTTGTTTTGGCAAGTAATTCACTTCCCAAAAAAACTGGGCTGTAAAACCAAAACAGTTTCATAACAGACCCATTCGTGTTTTCACATCTTATCTATCACACAACAAGAGTGGAAAGAGCAAGCGGTGAAATGGTGATACATACAGGATGCTCAATACAGTGTAATGGCATTTGAGACTAGTGGCACCACCACCCACTCAAAGCTTATGATGTTAGGAGGGTCTGGAAAAGTCACCTCCATGATAAGGAAGGCTTAAGCAATATCCAAAGTGCTTTACTAGATGCTAGGGCTTAGCCCACATCATCCATTGCAACAGGCAGTTTCCTCCTAATCCTCTGTTAGTGGGGTGTCACTCCAGTGCTGATGCCCTGGACAGGGTCACCATAGATGGGCTGGTGACTCCTGAGGGCACTGGGTGCTCCCATCTCACCGAGGTGAAGGAAGCATAGGCTGCCCTGGCTGGCCAGCCAGGGCTCTCCAGGGCTGGTTTGGAAACCACAATGACTGTGGACAGCACTGCTGCATGGGGCAGAGCACGCAGCCAGAGCCACTCCAAGCCCCACATATCGGGGTGCCGCAGCACAGTGGGACTGCAGGAATCCTGGCACGGCTGAGTAGCAGCTCCTCCTGATCTGAAACCTGGTTCCTCTCCCGTCAGCCTAACACAGCCACCCCTGCCCAGCTCAAAGGAAAGCAGATGGGGTGCAAGCATGCTCACATGGGACTTCTTGAGCATTTCTAAATTTTGGCTTCATTTTTTCCCTCTGTTTCCTTGGAAGACACAAAGCTACACAGGAGGTGTCTGCTCAGTCTGGGCTAGCTGGGAATCAGCAACATGTCCTTCACGGCAACCTGTGAGGTAGATGGAGATCAGAACACCAGGACAACATCCAGATGGAGAATGGGGTGGCACCAAGGAGACCTTGGAGGGCATCTGTGACTGCTGCAGGGAGCAGCCCCAGTCCTTATAAGGACTGATCCTCCCACTGATGCCCTGTTTTCCTGGCTGTGCATGGAGGACCGTGATTCCCATAGAGATACTGAGCACCGTATTAGGACTAAGTACTTCCCGTAGGAAAAGGCGGCAGTGTACACTGTGCATCACTCCACGGAACCGTCTCCACCCCTGGCTTAGCCTATAGTCCAGCACAAGGAGGGTGCGCAGGAGTGTCTTGGCCTATGACACGGTTATGTTGGAGAAGAGCGGGACCTCGGGCAGTGTGGATGCTGTGCTGTCCGCCAAGTAGCCCAGGATGCTTTTGAGTTCACCACGTGACAAGTTGGCTTTGATGTACAGGAATGCTTCCAGGTGTCTTTTGCTGTGGAAGAGAAAGAGGCAGGTGTTATCTCCTCCCACAGATCTCTGCACACTGGGTCCCTCACACCAGGATGCATCCCCCACACTGCAGCAATGCTGAGGTCCCCAGCGGATGTCCTATGTGGGACCCAGCACTGCCCCAGGAGGTTTAGGGCAGAGCAGGGAATCTCCAAGGCAAAGGAGAAAATCAGACCAGAATTTGGAACACATAAATAGGCCTTTCTTATTGGTTTATTTTGTTGTCCAAGGGCACTGGGATTGCCTAGCAGGCAGTCCCCAACCTGTTATTATAGACTCACGCTATATGAACCTCATTCATAAACATATTTGACTGTTTCCTCACTCAAGTAAAATTCCACACAAGTACCTGCAAACCAGTTTTCAGCATGTCTTACCGGATATCTGGGTATTTTTTGGCGAGTGTTGCAACTTCAATTTTAATAGCACCTAAATCCTGAAGTCGGATTATTTCAGCCAGTTTGGGGAGAGCCGAATTCAGCCACGTGGCTTGAGACCCCTGTTAGAAAAGAAGGTGGTCAGTAGGGTATTGTGGAAGTGGAAACCTCTGCCCAGCCCAAGAGCTGTGTTTCACCAGGGGTGTCACCGAGCCAGTTCCTGAGGATGTTTCTTAGTGAAAGGTTTAAGTACATGGCAGTGATTTTAGTTGTCTCACTGTTTTTAGTGATGTTTATAGCCCAGACTTTGCCTGGGCCAGTCTTGGAGAAATTGAATTATCACAGAATCATAGAATCACCAGGTTGGAAAAGACCACGCGGATCATTGAGTCCAACCATTCCTATCAATCACTAAACCATGTCCCTCAGCACCTCATCCACCTGTCCCTCAAACACCTCCAGGGAAGGTGACTCAACCACCTCCCTGGGCAGCCTGTTCCAGCGCCCAATGACCCTTTCCATGACAAATTTTTTCCTAATGTTCAGCCTAAACCTCCCCTGGCAGAGCTTGAGGCCATTCCCTCTCATCCTGTCCCCTGTCACTTGGGAGAAGAGCCCAGCTCCCTCCTCTCCACAACTTCCTTTTAGGTAGTTGTAGAGAGCAATAAGGAATTAGTTCTGGTTTTGTTGTAAATCCTTTTGCACAAGTTGTATAGGGTTCCCACATCCACCTCAACAGACTCTCTCTGCTCTCCCATCTCATGATATTTTCCTGTCCTTGTGTTTCTGTGCTGCCCGGTGTGTTTATGATCTCTGATGGGCCAGTTAACGCACCACCATGTGCTGCTTTCTCCCAGCTCTGCACATAACCCTGCCTTCACTATCACCAGGCATTGCTAAAATCCATTCTCCACCCACTGAGGTAAAAGACCTGACTGGACCTGCTTTTTGTCCATGGGACATCCCAAGGTGCCAGCTACTTCGTTTCCTGCCCACGCCGAGTGATGCTTAGGCTTCTTCCTTCTGCAGTCAAACGTGCATGAGGTGGCAACAGACAGCGTTTGGCTTAGCTTTTAACTTACTAAAATTTAGAGGCAAGGAAGGTGGGAGGTGATCTCAGAGGACAGAGAGAGGTGTTTCAGCCAAACCTCTCATAGAATAAACCGTCAAGTACCAGAGACCTTGCATTGCCCATTCCAGCCTCTGCCTGACCTAAAAGCAGCAAAGTGAGGGAAATAAAAGGTGAGAGGGAAGAGTCAAAACTCAGACTCCATGCAAGTTGTACTGAAGCTGGAGATGATTAGCTAAATTGATCCTATTAATATAAACCTTCAAAAGGAAACCCCTTCCTACAGGACAAAGGCGGGTGAAATCACTGTTCTATGTCCAGTCTAAGGCCGACTGGTGGCAGGGAGCCATCCTGCCCACAGGCACTTGGAAATCTCTTTCTGCCTAGTGTTCTGCCTTTCAGGAAATTAAACTGAGTTGGGAAGGTTAATGAGAGGTCCCAGAAAATTTATTTTCTGTTTTTCTGTGAGCCCATGCCCTGTGCTGTTGCAGATGCAGCAAGCACTCACGTACATTGCTAGTGCAGAAGGCTTCCAGGTCAGCAGCATTTTTGGAGATGTTTTGGGCCAGGTTTTGTTGTTGTGCAGGAGTTTTCAGGCTGACTTTCCTCTTCAGCAGCCTCACGATGTAGTCTTTAACCAAACGGGCATGGATTTTCTCAACAATATCCTGTTGGAAAGGAGACAGAAGATCATCCATCTCTATTTTTGCTTGGGGACAAAAATATCTTGGGAGCTGTAAGACATATCCCATCCCATGCCTGCTGCTGATTGCATGTGAGGAATGATGCTGGCTGTCAACCTCCCCGTGATTGGTTATACGACATCCTAGATGCCAAGAGTTTCTTTTTGCTCAAACAAATGAGGTGTGGGAATTTCCAAATGTTGTTTCCTTCTGGGAAGAGTTGAAGAAAAGATGTAAGGTGTTAGAGGAGAAGCAGCAGTACTTCACAGAAACAGGAATTCATGCTGCCCCTCCTGTTCCTCTCTCTAATACACAAAACATCATATTTTTCTTTCAGCTACTAAAAAGACAAAGGCAGGAAATCAAAGAATTTTTATATGGTGATGTTTCATGTATACAGCAGCACCACTGAAAACATGGTTGTGGCTCAGTTGTCTGGGATTTGTCCCAGTTGCATCCATTTCCTCATTCTTAGGATAACCAAAGGAGCCGGGAGACAGAGCTGTGCGATTGCATCCATGTTTCAAGGTTGCTAAACCAAACCCACACCCAAATAAAGACTTATTTTGGGTGATCCTTAAGGTACTTTCTCTACAGTAAGGGTGGTTTTCTCTGCAAACATTGCAGCAGAGCTACAGGAGTCTGCTTCTCTGAAGAGGAGTAAGATTGATATGGCTAATCTGGGTAAACTGCATGCTGAAGGAAATATTGCCTGAGAGGGCTCTCTGATGCCAGGTCAGCTCATCAGCTTAATGTGGCCATGACAAGTCTCAGTTGCAGAGGACCAGAGCTGGAAATGCAGCCAGAATCCCTACGATATTTATCTTTGACTTACGTGGTAGAAAGGGTCCTTTAGGGTCTGGAAGTCAGAAATATGTTTGCTGGTTGTTTTAATGATCTCGTTCATAATTTCATTGCTGGAGTCCCACTTATTTTCTGTAAACTTCTTAAAGATTGGCTGAAAAAAGGAAAATCTGTTTTAATTCCCTCAAAACAAATACCATGCACATGCATATTTAGTACTTTTATATGTACAGTATCCTACATAGTGAGAGCGCAGCATGCAGTCCTGTGCAGGGATGTAAGATGAGGACATACAGGGAAGGGGAATTGAGGGATTGTACTTTGTTTGTGACCTCTTCTTGGTTCCTCATAATGAAGAAGACTGAGGGCTTTAAAGGCTCATGTGGGAGATGATTTTTTTATTTCCAAATTTTTAATGCTTTGTCCATCCCACCTTGTCCAATTAGGGAATCATGGAACCATATGGGAAAAAAAAGAATCACTATAAGATGTTTTCAATCACAATTTTTCTTGGCCACAGTAAATAAACATGACAATGAAAAAAAGCACCCTTGCACTGTCAGAGGCCTTCCAAAAGGCCCTACAGAGAAAGCAGGAGAGGCTGTGGCTGAACATATATATATATATATAGAAAGCCGGGGAAAAACCAAAGAAACCAGAAGTGCCTTCCAGGTCACCTTTAAGATGAAGCAAAAAGCTGTGTAATTGCAGTTCATGTAATCTGTGATTGCTTTCTACAGTTTGGAGTGTAAACTCTTGCAGGTTGAGGCTCCTGCGGCAGTTATCTCAGATACGATCAGCACACTTCATGTCCATCTGCACAGGCATGCCTAGGTAGCTGTGCCAATTTTCCCTGTAGGCTTGAGGACAAGTTCAAGGAGAGGTGATTCGGAGTTTTCTGACTGATGCTGAGAGGTGACGGGCCTCACAGCCCTTCTGAACTTGGCTGCATTTGAAGCAGAGGTTTGAGCAAGCGATAGCACAGCAGGAGAACATGCCAGGCACTGGCACAGGGTGAGCCATAGGGCTGGAGGGAACTGGGTGTGGATACAGTACCTTCAGCTGTGCAAACAGTGGTTGAAGCAGCACATCAAAACCACTGTTTTCAACACTGCTAAGAGTGCTGAGGATACTGGCTTTATTCTCATCCTTCTCTGTCATATTCTTCTCTGTGTAGTCTCTGCAAGGAAATATCAGCAAGGTGAGAATAATCTGTTCTCAAAAGAGATATATAGAAATTCAGAGGTGTCCAAACATTCCTCTGCAGGCAGACAGGCCTTCATCTGCCCACCTTGAAGTACCTCTCTCCATTGTACTATTGTCCATTGCCTGTGGAGGAAAGAGCAAAGCCTTTTCTTTTGGACTCTTACCTAAAATTCCAGCAGTTGTTAATATTTGCAATAAGTATAGGCTTATAGTATCTGTGCTTCCTGCCTTTCTCCTTAAAGTCTTCGAAAGCATCCTTGTAGCTGGAGGGGAGATGGAAAGAAGAGAGGTAGATGAGTACATGCCCTGGACAGTGCTGCCAGCCCTGCTGCCCGATGCTGCCTCAGCGCACCTTTTCAGGAAGGCAAGCAGCTCATTTGACAGGCGATGCGACAGCTCCTCACCCACCGCCGCGCTGATGTCCTTGGCTCGCTTCTGCCCACTGTAGATACTCTTAATAAACAAACAAAAAACCAAGATCAATTTAAAATACTATCTGCCCCAATGAGGCCAGGTTTGCTGGTTAAAATGCTACAGATCCTTCACTGCAGTAACTGCGCCCAGGTGTCCTGCACCCTTCCCTGTGACTGAGCCAGGGACCGTGCAGAACAGCTATACTTATTAGGTGGGTCCAAGCCAATTTTGAACGCCATTTTCAAACACGGATAGAGGTGAAAAAGAATGAAGCATTCAAGAAAGTCTACAAAACAGCTGAGAAAGTGGGAAAGTGATGTTGAGTTTTTGCTTTTTTGGCCAAAAGTCATATGATTGCATTAAAAAAATAAATTAAGCACAACCACCTCAATATATGAAAGGTTTATTTATTTTTTTTTTAAATAAACTCTGCTAATCATCTGTAGCCAGAAGAGGGAGAGAACTGAGTGTGGGGAAAGGGCGTGAGCACTCGGAGCAGCTCTGCCCATGACATCCTCCCTGGGAGCAAGCAGGGCCACAGCAAAGGGCTGCTTCCTCACCCAGCTAAACCTGTTTCCTGTCTCTCCACTGTTAGATTATCCAATGTTTAATGGCTTGGCTTTGGCTGGGGGTGCAGAAGAGACTGAACAGGAGAAACAAAGGCAGCTTTCCTGCTAATTTTGCTTAAAGGAGTTTGTAGCCAGTAAATGTCAGACCAGGACCATGCCAGACCAAGGGCTCGGCCTCCCTTGTGCCATCCACCTCTGCTACCACCCTACACAGGCGACCTGGCATTTTGCCCTCCTACACTGACCATTGCTAGTCTCAAATCCCAAACATGTGCAGGGTGTAATTTTTTATTTTTCATTTATATCTGTATTACCTGGATAACAAATATTCCTAGTAGTTCACTCTGAAAATGTCCATTTAGTTTCTCTGGTTCTTTGTCTTCTTTCCATCTTTGAATTTCTTTATCTAAACATTTGTTCAGTGAATTTTTGATAGTAGCCTTTAGGGAAGGAAGAAAAACAGCATTTACCACCAAGTAGATGTAGCAGCTCCTCCTTTACCCAAGTTTTATTTGCCCACCCACTATTTGTCTGGCCAGGCAAACTTTTTCCTCAGCCTTGGCTGGGAAATACAGGCTCTTTGTTATAAGATGCCTTATGCACAGTTTCACAGCAACAAGGACAATCCCCTCACAAGATCCAATACAATAGCGAGTCAAATATTTCAGGGTAGAAATCAAGATCAAGATCTACACCCTTTCCCACTATATCACTGGTAGGGGAGGGGAGTGGTGGGTAGGAAGGTTGCAGGGAGCTGCGTGTGCCAGAGTCCAAATTCCCCCAGCCACACATAGTCTCTGTGTCACGGTCAGTGATACCCTCTGGGCCTGGTTTTGCAATCCTTTTCATAACCATTTCTGACGTCTTACAAGCATTAGAGAGTGAAACAAAATGTTCTCCATTTTTCTCCCCTCTTGCGTGCACACTATGCAGAAAGGCTTTGGAAATGGTCTGTACAGTGGCTGGCAACTACCTTTGATGACCAAGTGAATCGTTCATGTGCTTTGCAGCCCTCACATCCACCCCTTCCATGTGCAAATCATCAAAAGCTACAGCTAAATCTGGAACTTGTCTTCCCATTTTCCAGGAATTCCAGACCAAATTGCCAAAAGCACTAAGCTATGGGAGTACTGTAGAAGTTGCTTCTTGTTTCTGTTAAGGCAAGAGTGATCCAAAAACCAGACCAACTGTTATTTTCTGTGGAGCAGGTGACTGTCCATCAAAGAACAGACCTTCATGCCTTGCACTCACCTACGGTTTGGTATTGCTGCAGAGGCTAGAAGTAATTCTGAGTCCAACATCTGCCAGAGGGAGAATAAATCCCTCTGGGAATTTAACAGACAGCTGGAAAATGACTCATAAAGAATTTTCCCCATCTTCCTACCATGAGGTTTGCAGCAACAAAGCAATTCTCTGATGGCTCCCAGGGCTAACCAGAAGTTTTCTATGCAAGCCTCATCTAGCAGAAAGCTGACTTGTCCCCAGAAGAAAAAAAAAAAAGCATTCTTGTTTTTGCTTCTCTCTGAAGTGTATGTGACTCATAGTTGATAAGTGTGCACGCAGAACAAGTCAGAGCTCCTCCAAGAAGTCATAGAGGAGCAGTAACGGGAAGAAAGGGGACTGAACAGATTCTCACCTCTTCACTGTCAAGGTATTTCTTTTCAAGCTTTTTGATGAGATCTAATGGCAAAAGGCTTCCAAGCTTAACTTTTTCCAACTCCTCTGCTAAAGCATGATCTTTTCTCATATCTCTGGAATGAAAAAGCCAAACAATCACATTCTCCATGGGCAGTGTAATTCATGACAGCTGTTGATGCAAATCACTAAAACTCTGTTGAGGATATCAGTGAAAAAAACAGATGGAACTGTACATTGTCCTTAGTCCAGGCAGGACTTTGAGGAGCTGAATATGTTGAGACCAGTGAGGGTGGGACCCTGAGCAACCCCAGGGAATTGAGTCATGTTCTGACAACCTTCCTCGCAGTGGCTACTGTGTTGGGTACGGATGACCCAGAGCAGCAGGAGGGACCAGTCCCAGGGCACAGTCCCTCTCCATCAATATAGAGAGATGATCAGATGAGAAGCTGGCATTTTTGTGGCTAGCTGGGAATTGGAGCCGGCAGTTTCATTCCTGGTTGTCATGTCCCCACCGCATGCTGGCCAAGACTGGAGCTCCTGAGCAGCTTGGAGGGAAAGGACCTGACCAGCTGTGGCGGCTTGGGCCAGAAGTTGAGTGGGGGTGAGGATGATTTGGAAACAGCCTCTCCCTCTGGGCCTGCAGAGAATCACCCTGAGCATCATCCAACCCCTGCGTTTGCACATCACCCAGCTCCATGGGGGTCCACTGCTGTGCTTCCCACACATGAACTGTTTCTGATATGATGCTGGAAGCTAGAGCCAGGCTGTTGTGCAAATCTCCTGCTCCTCCTCGCTGCTCCCATCACTGCTGTCCATGAAGAGAGGTGCTTCCTCAGCAGACCCCTAGACATGGCTCCTGGGAACACCCTGCAAAGCAGCTGCTGCCCTAGCCAACACGGTCCTCAACTCTGGCTGAGCCCTGCTCCTTGCAGCTACTGATTTCCAAGCACATGCTAGTTCAGGCCTGAATATCCTGATCGAGAGCACAACACTAGCCCTGGAAAACTTCCAGGATCAACACTGACTCATTATACTCTGTCAGTGAAACAAGAGAAGGAAAAAGTGGAAGTGAAGGTTGAATGACTTTTTAGCAGTGGAAGAAACACTGCTGGTGTATTTACTGGTTTTCACCTAAGAATTGAGAGCCCTCTATTATCCATCCAGTACTGTAAGCCACAGCAAAGAATATTTTGTGTTCTACAACATACAGGGCTTGTGATAATGAAGGGCAACCTTTGGTTGATGATGTCCTCTCACAGGAACCCACCCTTTGGTCTCCTAACACTGAGGAGAACACAGACTGTGGGCAATGCCTAAGCAATATCCTCCATGCCCAGGATAAATGCACCACAGATTTTTTCTATTTATTGTCTGCCCTCTGGTCCAGAGGGCTGAAATTTCCAAATTTTCCAAGAATGAGTTCAGATCTGCAACTGGAGTAGAGACTAGGGCAATCACCCACCCAATTTACCCCATAAGTGAAGCCATAAACATCTGTGTGTCTATCTGTTGCCCTAAATGGTGGGGTCAGACCTTCTCTTATAGAGTAGCCACCTTGAAAGTGTCTCTTCTCAACTCTCCTGGCCATCTGCACGACACCAGTGACACCAAAACCTAGCTACAGATTAGACTGCATTGCAGCGATATTGATTCATACACCATGCAAATGTCTGGTTTTGCAGCAAATGAACCTATGTTGATCACCAGGGATAAAGATGTGCAAAAGCCTCACTTACTTTGGATAGATGTTGTGTACCCAGGAGAGGAGAAGGTAAATATCCTTGTCTTCCAGATGAGACTCAGCATTTTTCTTTGCCTGGGAGGCAAAATAATTGTGGTAGAGTTCTGCATATGTGCTGAACACACTAAACTCAGGGGGATAAAGCTGTTTAATGTACTTTACAACTACTGTCAAGTCCTCTTTCATTGTCTTCCCCATGTGCAGGAGGTTCTGGCCAACTGTAGAGAGGTTCTCTGTTATAGGAGTACGACTTGTGTCTTTCATTTGAGCCTCCACTGACTCCTTTACTGTATCCATCCAAAGCTCTTTCCATTTTCTAGGTCTAAATTGCTTGTTTTGGTCAGGTGGATTCTCTGACACACAGTTCTGATCTTCTTTCTCCTGCTCTTTCAGTGCCTCTACTGCCTGCTGCAGCAGTTCTAGGTTTGTTCTTGCGAGAAGGATAGAGTCTTTCAAGATGCTGAAGACTTTGTGCTTCAGAACTTCGTAGATAGACTCAATGTCTTGCTGGCTGGCATTCAGTCCCATCTCACTTCTGCTAGACAGGCTCTTCTCCAGGACAATCAGATGCTGAGCAGCATCACAAAGCTTTTGCTCTTCAAGGAGATCCATGATTTGTTTGACTGGTGAAAAAACAAAAGCCTTTCTTTACCCAATAGTGAATATTTAAATTTTTATATTATAAAAAATCATGGCTCTGGAATACTATTAAAAAATGTTTGTCTTTCTATAATGTTTGATTTTAGGCTTCTTTAGCATATAGAAAATCTTTCATTTTATTTAAAGATCAGATTACTTCTAGCCAGCCTCTAACTGGGAAAATGGAAATTTGAATACCCAATACCAGTGTGTTTCATATGGACAAATATTCATAAGCTACTCAATTTTAAAAAATTTAGATTTGGGTTTTTTTATTTATTATTTATTCGCTATTTATTTATTTACTTATTATCCCCCTTCCTCAAGTAAGAAGCATGTAGAATTAATGTAGACAGAAATATGCCGCTATATATGATGTGCTAGAAGAAATATCACATGGATTTTCTAGAAACAGGTTAGCACAATCTGACCTGTGAAATTTTTTTGGAGGATATATTTAGCGGTCAAGATAAATACAATTGAATTATCCTATCTGAACTATAGCCAGTTACCCGATACTGTGCAATCTAGAAAATTATTAAACTGGTGAAGTAATACTCCCAAATTAGGGTTTTTTTGGGTGTGTACGGGTTGTATGGAAAACCTTGGGTGGAGAAAGTTTACATTATTCATGAAACTCATCTTACTTCATATTCTCCTTGGAGACTGTGGCACAAAAGATGGGAGTGCCCTATCGGCATCTGCTGATTACACAAAGTTCAGAGACGTTATCGAAACTGAGGGCTTGGTGTATTATACAGGAACAATGGGATAACTTAAATGGTAGATGGGCTGAAATTTAATATCACAAAGTATAAGATACAAATTCAATAGAACAAAAGTTACTTAGCAACAAATAGGATTTTCTGCTGCAAGCTGGATGTGAATCAGCTTGAGATGGAGGAGAAAGGCAGATGCCTGGAGAATTAGCAAATCATTATTGTGAGATGATGGCAAAAAAGTCAGATATGACCCCAGGATGTATCCAGTGAGGAATGTTCAACTGAGATCAGAAAATGGCAGCATATTGTACCAGACATTGGTGGTCTCTCATTTCTGCAATCATGATTGCTTTATTTCAAAAAAAGACATTTGGAATGGGGCAATGCAGCAGTAAGAACAAAGACATGAACAATCTGCTTTCAGTAGACTCGAATCATTTAGCTGAGCAAATTCAAGGATGAGAAGGAAAACCACCACTTAGGGAAAATATTTGACAAATAAAGGATTGCCTGGAAATGAGATAATTCGTACAAAAATCAATAAGACTATGGGAAAGCCCCCCAGTAAAGGAGGTAAGACTGAAACATGAGCTTATTTTAAAGTAGAGCTTGCTAAGTTTATGAATCAGGTAATGAGATACATCACCTGAGGTGGCAGGTGAACCTTGGGAGTACCAAGGGGTATTCTCCTTTCCAGTTCGGGGTTTCTCTGAGCAGGTATTTTTCTGCCTCTTTAAGCACCCTGCAGGGATGGTCCCTGCAACTGGAGGATCTGTTTGTTCAGACATCAGCCCCTGGGAAAGACCTACACATGGTGCTCACTGCTGTCCCTGGTGGAAGAGGAGATTTCATAGGGTGGTGGTTTCATGGAGGAACAGAGCACAGAGGTATGCCTTGGTTTCTTGCCCACCCACAGATCTCTGTGCCACCATTAGAGGCATAAATAAATTTTGTTTTGGTTAGAAAACCTGCAAACTGGTGGTTCCTCAAAGAGTGTGATGTTACCAAAGGACTAGGACTTGAGGTCATGCCCCCCTCAGCCCACGTTTCCTCAGACTCCTTGGGTAAGTCCCTTAAATCTGTCAATGCCCTTGTTTCCCAAGAGGACAGTTCTTCACCTCATGCAGCCCCTCTAGAGGTAACTATGGCCTATGAGGTGGGGCAAAGAGGAGCACTTACCACTGGGTGGCTTGGATTTTTTCTTCTTCTTAAATGCACTCGTAAGGATTTCCTTTATTCCTTTCTTCACCTTCTCTGGGCTGTCCCCAGCAGAGGTGTAGCTCTCATTGCTCGCGATGGAAGATGCACGTGAGGGTCTGCAGGCTGTCTCTGGCATTTCACTCATCTTCTCCTGGTCTCTGGACCAGAACTTGTCTCCAGAAGGTTCAGCACAGGCAGGGACTTGCTCAGCTACTGATGTCAAAGGGTTTGCAAGCCTTCTGTTTACATCAATGCAACCCTCTGATCCATTGCGTATTCCAGTAGGACCACTTTGGAAAAAAGGTAACATTTTCATCATTTCCTTCTAGCCTGTAAATTTCAGAAAGAACTGGTCAGATTACAACAGTTTGCATAAAAACTACTATGGCACAATGTGGCAAGGTGTTTTCCCATTAAAAAGAAGATATCTCTAATGACTTGTACCTGTGTGGGTGGTGTAGGGAGTGCTACACATTTCTGGTATGAGCACAGCTCTGCAGGAGAGCTCCTGAGCAATGTCACCTCAGGCATCTGACAGACAGAAGATGCTCTCTGGTAAAAAAATAACTTGTTGAAAATCAATGAGTGATTCTAAGAGTGATTCAGGTGGCCTGGTTTGAGATCTTGATCCTGTCTGGATAGAGGAGAGCAGGGCTCCTCCATGGGATGCTGCACACAAAAACTGTGGGTAGGTGGGAGAAGTGTCCTGTGCCTATTGAAAGCAGCCACAAAACTCTTGTACTCTTATATGGCACTGGGATTAATTATAATCTTCCTCAGGACCTGTTTCTGCTGATCTCTGCTCATCTGGCTGCAGATCCGCTTGTGGAAGTAGCCATGTAGCTCCTTGCATGCTAAGTTTGCAAGCACAGCATGAAAATAAGATGAGCCTACCAAGCCAGGTATGTGGCTACCTTTACTGAGGAATTAGTCCAACTGAGCAAAAGTTGTGCTGGTTTAGCTGTGTCTTCATTGAACTCAGTAAAAAAACTCTTATCTTTACTGTGAAGAGGTCCCTGACAAGGTGGCTGAGAGTTCAGAAACATCAGAAATGTGAAAAACATGTTTGAAAGGATGGGAGTGTGGGAAGCACAGCAGTATCTCCTGATATGAGCATCACTAGACTTATCACTTTAAGCCCCAAAATCCTAGTCAAAAGCACAACTTCAACACTCTACATGCCGCCTGCCTCCTTACAGTGGCAGGCACAAGCTCAGGGATGCATTCAGACCCTTCAAACACACTCACAGTCTACATAACCTCATTTTCAAAACAGTCCCAGGGTGACTACAGCATCCCTACACAACAAAACTTCAGCACAGTTTGCTGCAGCTTCACTGTAACTTGTAGGATGTTTTCCAGTGCCTGGTTGCAATTATTGACCCATCTGTTTATGCTGAAATGTGGGACTGTAGGGCAGGATGTGGCTTATGCAGAATGAAATGCTAATCAAATGGGGTGGTAGAGGGGGGGGGAAGGTTCTGACAGGAGGGATTAACCAGATAACTTATCCTAAAGGTGCTAAATGAAATCAGTGACCAGGGCTGCTGCCATGAGAGCAGTTCTCACTTGGCTGAAATAAAAGCAAGGCAAGAGGATAAGGGTGGTTTAGCCTTATTTAAGCATACATTATCCTGCCACAGTCCTGCTCCACCACCAAGACTCCTGCTCACCCCGTGATAGAAATTTTTTGAACTAATGATAGAAATTTGTTATTGTAACAACATAATTGTAAAATTTGTATTCAGATTTTTTACATGTATCATTTAATATATTGCTATGGATTTATTTGCGTAATTACATTCATATCTATAATGACTGTAATTACATAACTATTATAAATAAAGAAAGTGACTCATAGCTTCCAGTCCTTGTTCTAACAATGTGGTTTTTAAATGGCTTTCTGGGAGACCAGTGAACTTCTTCATGAAGACCTGTGAGGGAAGTTCTGGCTTACTTGTACTGCATAAGGGGAGAGGAATTAGGCTGTTAAGTAAAGGAAGAATTTGGACTTCAGCTATAAGGCCACAATGGGGTGATCTTCAAATACTCTAGTTAAGTTTATGCTGTTGAGATGTATCATGCTGATACAAACCATGATACTAATTTCTGGACAAACTGGTTGGGATACTGTGGCTTTTCATTTTAATTGTGATTCCTCCTGCTGGCCCCTGGCACCTTGGAAAGCTTCAAAAAATCAAGTTAGGGTTAGCAGCCAGGTGGTATAGAGAGTGCTTAGAGGCTGGCATCGCTGAAAAGCTTTCCTTCTCTGTGCTGTGGCTGCCAGGTCACGTTCAGGATTAGTAATGCTATCGCTTTTAAGACACAATGAAGATGAAAACTTCTTTAGGAAGGAGAGAAAGGGGTGTGGGTGTGCATGATCTGGCTGGCCCTCAGCTAAACTGGTGCTCTGTGACCCAGGACAAAGTGCAAAGCTAAACCTAAGGTGCTGCTACAGCTGAGTGGGACTGTGGTGGCTGCCAAGAGGCATCGGGTCGCTGTACAGCAGAGCCCTCGTGCCCCAGGGCTGTGGGGCCATTTGTGTGGGCAAGCAAAGGGGGCCCGACTGGCAGAGCTGCCCAGCAGCGGTGAGTTTGTGATGAAGCTACACACCTACTTCTTCCCCTAGCACACTGCCTGGGAAGGGAGGAAAATCCCTTGCAGTTCACTCTGGCTACTCTAGTCAGGATGCCCCACTAGAATCCTGAAAACAGTGGAAAAGAGCTCCTTTTTGATACATTTGCACTACAAAAAATTATCATGGCAACAGGGGTTCTCTGTAAGTGCTCGGGACTTCCCGATTTTTCTGTAGGGCTGTTTTCCTAGCTTGCATTGCCCAGTATGATGATGCTATGTTTAGAATAATTCTGCCAAATCTCTTCCTTCCTTCTCAAACACAGACTCAGCTGACTCCTTTCTCCGTCTCCTTTTATTCCAAACAGAGCACTTATTGGTTTTTTTTTTTGTTTCTAAACAGAGAAAGCAACTTTTCCTTTCCTATAGACAAAGATGACTTTCGGAGTCTTTTATTTTGATGAATAACTACCAGCAAGGCGGATTTCAAAAAAGTTTTGCTGCTTCTTCAACTCTAAGATAAATGTCATGTATCTTTGAAAACCATTTAAATGATACTACACATAAAGCAGTCCATAAAGGAACAATTAAGCTGGTTAAAAGCTTAGTTTTTAAAGGCTGGTAGAACTTTGCCCTGGTAATGCTCTGAAAGGGTGGGGGTTGGGGTCTGGTGATGCCTGGGAGGGATGTAGGTGGCTGAGTGCATGCTGATGGGAGCTGAAACCTCAGTGAGACCTTGTGGTCCCACTGTGGAGCGCAGGGAGCCACCAGCAGCAGCCTGCCCCTATGCCCTGACTGGCCTAAAAATATCCCACAGCCAAATTAGAAGAAAGATAAAATCCACTCCAGTATTTCTGCTCAGGGCTGCAAATCAGCAGCATGAGAACTGCTGGCAATATTGGCATGTCAGGGTGAGCTTTTTCATCTCGAACTAATGAGCACCAAGGAGTTAAGCATCTGAGAGAGGCTGCCAGTGCAAATAGCTGCCAAGCTCACTCACATTCGGCCAGCTTGAATGCTCACCCAGCATTTATCAGTTTGCCGCTGTTGAATACGACTGTCCCTGCAGCAGGGAACACCAGTAAACCCCAACTCCCAGTTCTGCCTTGAAACGCAGCCTAGGCTGCTTATGACAAGCAGTACCATCTCTTCTCTTTATCACTAGATGGCCAAACACTTCCTGTAAGAAATGCCTATAAGAAATTTCCTTATAGATAATCCCCCACTTTATATAAAAAACACTGAGCTAAAAGGAGGTGGCACTGGTTACGGCTGGAGGCCATGGGCAGGAGATGCCCACGCTGGCGCTGCTCCTTTCCCCCTGCCCCAGCACCTGCTCCTGCCCACTACGGCAAACAGGACATGCCAGGAGCTCTCAAATCAAAACTTGTAAAAACTGCAGCAGGCTCCTAATTATTTTAGCAGTTAACACTTTGGGAAACGCTTAATCAATCCCCAGGTATACAGCTTGAATTAAAATCTTGGCAAATTTTACGATTTAAGGTCAAGACTTGGCATAGATCCCAACTCATTATTATTACTAATTTACTGTTACCATCATCATGGTCATCATTCTCATTATGCAGCACTGTAGTTTGTGGTGCGGGATTCTTTAGTTCCAATTATTTCTGACACAGTATATTGCGTTCTGGTTTCCTTTGCTGCCCTGTACAGAGGCTCTGTGCCATGAGGACAGCATGTTGTTGACTGTTGGCACAGCTGGAGAGGGACTCAGCAAGCTTTCCACATGGCGCTGATCACAGTGCACACCCATGATGGGCAGAAAGGGCAAGGGAGACAGCTGGAGCAGAGCCATGACACAGAAGGATGCAATCCAGACTCTGGGCATGGTGGCTTCCCACTTTCATATTTTCCTCCTTGAAGCAAACATCCCCCATGCTGCATTCTTCGAAATGACCTTATTCATAAAGGGTCATCCGTGCTGTGCCAGAGAGTACTCAGGGGAAGAGATTAATTTCCCCTACTCTGAAATTTTTGCTGATCCATTTGTTTGGATTTTTAGCTCTCTCCAGCTTGCTGATATCCTAGGTCACAACGTTTTAAGCCTCAGTTTAGTGGAAATAGCCCACTCTCCCACAGCCTCTCAGAAATCCAGAGATATTTTCCAAAGTTTGTTCTCTGCATTTGCACCAGCTTTTTCTTCCCCCTCCTTATTCCCCATGGCAGCGGGGTCACTCCTACCCACGTGAGAAAAACCACACTGGATCAAACCATTTTTTGAAGCAGTACAGTGGCACAGCCAGTCTTAAGTTTAGTGTACCTCAGGCTACGTGGTAACACCTAAATAAGCTGCTAATAAATCAAAGCAAAGAGTCTGCTAATAAATCAAAGCAAAGAGTCTACAGAGATGTAGCTCCAATATTTGCAAGTTGGGAAGCCCTCCTAGGGAGAAGGTTTTTCCTAGCAGTTTTTGTTAGCAAGGTACTGAACGGAAACACCATGATGCCGGGAGTTCCCTGGGGTCTACCCGGGAAATCAGAGTTCATAGAACTGGGCCACCAACACTCCTACCTTCTAATTTTACCATGCTGCTCAAATCCATGCTCTCGCCTGTGGACACCTATGGGACATCAACCACCCCATGAAGTCCAGCACCATCCTGCTAGTGGACAAGCTCTGGTCCTAATGGTGTCAAAACTGAGGGGAAACAAAACCTATGTCTCCAGTAAAGAAGTCAAGCAGGAGCAGAGCCTCCCCAGTGGACCCAATTCATGTTCCTTAGCAGTGCTGGGCATCTCCACAGGGCTGGGGGTGATATGGGATTCAATGGACCCAGGAGAATAGCAGTGGCAGACCAGGCATAAGATCCCAAGGCACCTCACCTAGTATGGGATACTTTAAATGAGCACTAAAACATGTTGTAACTGGACTTAGAACAGCATAGATATTGCTACACAGTGCCTCCGTCATTTTTAAATGAGAACTTGTTTCCCTAAATTACCGAGGCACAACTGAAAATGGTTCTGTAAACCAGCTTCTCCTGTTGTTAGTGAGAATTTTTCAAACAGCAAAATAGAAGAGTAAATTACATATAAATATTGTTATTGGGAAAAAGCAGAGAAAGTGCAGCGTAATATTCTCCTTTTTCTTCTCCCTTCAAAGCTGGGTAGTATCATTTTAAACTGCTGCTGCTGAAAGAGAAAACAGATGCTGCTGTCTAGGATTTTGTTTTCCTATTACTACCCCTAAAGTGACATTCTGCATTCATGCCTGGAGTTTCCAAAATTCACTGCTAGAGCTAACAGCGACCAAGACGACACACAAATTCCCTGGGAGCCAGGCCTAGAGCTCTTGGAACACACATGTCCGCTGGCACTTTCAGACTATTTGGCTTCCCAGTCCTCTTTTTACAGAGTGAGTGACTGAAGCGAATCCAAACTGGAGTTTTCCAAAGCTCTCTGCTTCTGTTTGATCGGCTCTATTGGAACTGGGAAAGCTCAAAGTCCCTTGGTGGGGGCAGGTGGCTAAAGGCTTTGGAAAATGACTCTGTCTTCAGGTTTTCTACTCCGAACTTGGGTATGATGACAAGTGACCATGGCTTCTAGATAAGCCATATGCTCCACTCACGAAAAGTTTCCTTACTTTGCATCAGCCTCAAGAAGAAGTCCTACATTAAACACACTGAGGATCTTAACTGACAATTGGTACCTGAGGAGCTGACAGAGTGGATATGGGGATGCTACCCAAGGATAAGAGAATTTCAACAGGCTCTTCTATACTTTGGGAAAAGGCAGGTCCCTAGAGGCAGTGGGACTTCCATGACTGGAGGGAAAAATAGTCACAAACTATGACCACGGTGATGCAGAAGTGCACCAGCTTGGCCCAGTGACCCTGGCAGCAAGCAGGATACAGAAGCTGCCTGATACCATCCAGGATCCAAGCACCAAAATGATATTTTTCCAGCACAGTACAGCTGAATGAGTCATAATCCAATTATTTCCCTGTGATTTGGGAGAAAATCACTTCATTCTGAACAAAGAGGAGCGTGTGGAAAGCGTCACACTGAGTCTGGATCCTGGTGCCTGATCTGGGTTTAGGATGCTTTGGTGCCCAACATCTATGAACAGAGTTTGGAGAAGGGGTTGGGGAGGAATCACTGCTCACAGCCTATGTTCATGCCCTGACATTTGAGGGATGAGCAGCAGAAACCGGATCCAGCTGTCAAAATGCAATTGCTGAGGGGAGACCTCATTGCTCTCTATAACTACCTGAAAGGAGGTTGTGGAGAGGAGGGTGCTGGCCTCTTCTCCCAAGTGATGGGGGACAGGACAAGAGGGAATGGCCTCAAGCTCCGCCAGGGGAGGTTCAGGCTGAACATTAGGAAAAAATTCTTCACAGAAAGGGTCTTGGGCACTGGAACAGGCTGCCCAGGGAGGTGGTTGATTCACCTTCCCTGGAGGGGTTTACGGCACGGGTGGACGAGGTGCTGAGGGACATGGTTTAGTGTTTGATAGGAATGGTTGGACTCAATGATCCGGTGGGTGTCTTCCAACCTGGTGATTCTATGATTCTATGAATCATAGGAAAAGGTTGGAAAAGACCCATTGGATCATAGAGTCCAACCATTCCTATCAAATACTAAACCGTGCCCCTCAGCACCTCGTCCACCCGTCTTTTAAACATCTCCAGGGATGGTGACTCCACCACCTCCCTGGGCAGCCTCTGTCACTGCCCAAAGACCCTTTCCATAAATTTTTTTTTTCCTGATGTCCCCTGGTGGAGCTTGAGGCCATTCCCTCTTGTCCTGTCCCCTGTCACTTGGGAGAAGAGCCCAGCTCCCTCCTCTCCACAACCTCCTTTCAGGTAGTTGTAGAGAGCAATGAGGTCACCCCTCAGCCTCCTCTCCTCCAGGCTAAACACCCCCAGCTCTCTCAGCCACTCCTCGCACGCCTTCTTCTCCAGCCCTTGCGGTCCCCAGCCCTGCGATGTGTCTGGAACAGCAGTTCGGTTTATTCTCTATTCTGGTAATTACAAGGTGGGGCTGAAATCAGCCGCTTCGTCCAGGAATCCGTCCTTTCACACCTTCCACTCATTTCCCCTCACTCCTCTCTCGGACACAACAGGCGCTCGCTGAGTGAGGAGGGAGGGAGGCAGAAGCTCGGGGAAAGCGAGAAAGACAGACAGACAGCCAGTCAGCCAGCAGCCCCAGGGGGAAGAGGAGAGCGGGGAGCCGGCAGGCACGAAGGACTCACCGTGCGGCGGATCGGGCGGCGAGCGGCCGGTCCCGGGGCAGCGGCGCTATAAGGGGAGGGCGCGGGGGAGGAGCCCGGGGGGGCCCGCGGCCGGGCAGCGCCCGCCTCCCCGCGGGGAACCGGGAGAAATCCCCCTCCCGGCCCGGGGAGAAGGCCCTGCGGAGGGCAGGGGGTCGGGGGGGGCACGTCGGGGGGATCGTGCCCGGGTCTGGACGCCTCAACGTGAGGATATGGAGCTGTGGGAGCGGGGCCAGGGGAGGCTACAAGGGTGCTCAGAGGGCTGGAGCAGCTCTGCTATGAGGGCAGGCTGAGAGAGCTGGGGCTGTTCAGCCCGGAGAGGAGAAGGCTCCAAGGAGACCTTATAGTGACCTTCCAGTACCTGAAAGTAGCTACAAAAAAGTTGGAAGGGACTGTTCTTAAAGTGCTGTGGTGATAGGACAAGGGGGAACGGGTATAAATGGAGAGGGGCAGATTTAGGCTAGACATGAGGAGGAATTTCTTCACCATGAGGGTGGTGAGACACTGGCACAGGTTGCCCAGGGAAGCTGTGGCTGCCCCATCACTGGAGATGTTCAAGGACAGGTTGGATGGAGCTTTGGGCAGCCTGATCTGGTAGGAGGTGTCCCTGCCCATGGCAGGGGGGTTGGAACTAGATGATCTTTAAGGTCCCTTCCAACCCAAACGGTTCTATGATTCTATCATCCTGCTTCATGCCCAAGGTGAAGTGCCTTCCCTGGAGTGGGGTTTGTGGTGCTCCTAGGAGACACTAACATTGTCAAGCCACCTTCGGTATGATGGTTGCAAGTTCCTGCCTAGGGACTGGGAGACACAGGCTTCCTTACTTACCCCAAAGCCTCTTTGAACCTTGCAGAAGGGACATTTGTCTTCCTTATTTCTTAGGCACCCACATCTCTGGGCATGGAGGTTTGTTGAGCCTGTTGCACTGGGATAGCATGTGTGCCCAGGACAATTTCTAATTTGTATCTGATAGCTGTGATCTAATTAAAATGGCAAAAAAAAGGTCCCGAGTCTTAAAATTGAGCATGAACAGTGAGCTTTTATAGTGCAGCTGATGCCCACACTTGGTGCCTGTGTGGCTGCATAACTTTTGGGGGGCTATGCACTTTTGGGGGGCTATGCAGGCCCAGCACAAGGTCTTCCTCCAGCAGCAGACGTGGTCTGGGGCCAACATTTGTGCACCTGGCTGAGCGGATGTGATGCTGGAGAGTAGACGCTTCTCCCAGTCTGTGCCATTTTGGGAGACATCCTGCCCCTCGAGGCTGCTGCTTTCTGCTCTGAGACTCTATCCCCCAAAAGACCATGGTAGCTGGGAGAAAAACTTTCCCCTCCAACATCTCCCAAAACAGGAAGCAGAAGCGGAGGGGCCACCCAGATGGACAAACCCATGATCTCTGGTCTCTGGAAAACAACGATTCATCTCAGGCTAGCCCGTAGCAGAGCTGGGCGCGGGATCCCCTTTTGGGATTGCTCCAGGGTTGGATTCCCCTGCTGCTTGATAACTGGTGGCCAGAAGCAACAGTTGTCATGAGATAGAAATGCTAGCTGCCGTGTCAGTTTGAAAATCGTTGGAAACAGGAAATTGTGTGAGATTTGGCCCCGAAATGCAGTAACTTTCTTTGTGCTTCATTGCCTCCTCCAATGGCAACATGAAGGGGAGAGGTGAGATTTGCAGTCTGCAGTTAAAGCTGGTTTGGGGGCAGCACAGCGCAGCTGGAGGTGAGCTTGATGCTGCATCCAATGAATCTTTTGAGCAGGAGGCAAAGAGACATAGTTCCTGGGGTTTACACACACACATAGGTCTTGGCATGGCCAGCCAGGCAGAATTCATGGCTGATTGAAGGCAGAGGATGCTGTTCTGGATGCAGGGAGGACCCTGGGGCTGGTTCACTTCTCATGTCCTCAGTTATATGTGTGCTGTGAATCTGCAGCGGGAAGTGACTTTATCTCAGACCCACTGAAACCTCTCTTTAAATATTTAGAGAGTCTTTGCATTTGCCTCAGCAGCAGCACTACTGGTTTATGGGACCAATATCTCATCTCCAGCTTAATTCAGGAGGCCCTGACTGTGGGAGACTCCTGAAGCAAGCGATGTGGGAGACACCAAGAGAGTCTAAGGCTTAGCTGGTGTTAGCAAATGTGCTGCAAATCTGCAGGCAACCTTGGTTGTTTTATTGGGTGAATATCTATACAGAACAGTTATGTGGGTTCCAGTGTTGATTCACACAGAGGAATCTGTTGCCGGGCCTTGTCTTTATCTACCGTAAGTTAACTTCACTGGAGTCAGGAGAACAAGAAGCATCTTGTAATTGGATCTTAAATTAAAAACTAGAGCTTAGGGCAGAGCCCTTATTAACCTGCAACAAATCTGTCATTGCTCTTTGACTTCCTGCTGATACTCTAGCATGACATTGTTCGTCTATGTAGCATGAGTTCTCTGATAAGCATCTTGTAGTTACTTATAGAATGTTGGGTAGTGGCTAACCAAGTTATACCAGGCTGCGCATCTTCTAGGGCCATATGGGAATTGTTCTGTACTCTGTATCTACTCGAGTGTATTGCACAGGGCTGCACTGATGTTCTGTGTTTATAGTTTATGTTATCTGAGAAACTATCATAAATCTGGGGGGGGAGGGGGGTAGCACTTAACTTTCATAATATGTTATGTATTTCTCAGCTGCAGTCTGTGCTTAAAGGAAAGAGGTATTTCAGAGACCTGTGGCTTAATGTAGCAGATGCTTCCTTAAATTTGAATAGTGAACTTCATGGGGTGGATCAGCTTTTCTATTTTGTGCATCAAAGACTTTCTTAGTAGCAGCTCTAAAATCCAAATTTAGCTGGGCAAGAGCCTACAAAGTCAATATTCCTATACTAAAAGAAATGTTGTGAATCCTTTGCAGTAGGCAATGGAAGATTTCTCTTACCTGTAGAAATGAAGAGACTATAAACAAGAGGTGTGGATAAGGAGATTACTTTTAAAGTGAAATACTAATTTCCTCTTTCAGGATGCCAAGAGCTGTTATCCTTTGTTGCCAGGTGAAGGTGCCAGGTGAAGTTACCAGGTGAAGAGCAGATTGATATTGGGGTAAAGGTTTTCTTCCTGGTGCAGGAAGTTTTTCTTCCTGGAATCTATTAATTCAGTATGCTTATTCATTGAATGGTATTGAGATTTTTGTTCAGGCTTGTTTCAATTACTATTATTACTGGACAAAGGAACTGTCAGTTTTTCTGTGGGACTTTCCATGACCTTAATTTATTTGTCCTAAGTAATTCCGGCTGTGCATGTTTCAGTGCTAGGAAGGCAGCAGGTCTGGGTGCAGGTGGCTGGCAGCAGCTCTCTGGATGAGCAAACACTACCCTGTCACTTTCTGTTGGGGATTTGGGAACCATCTCCCAGTGCTGGTGGGGCACATGGACAGGTTGGTGCAGATAGAGCTGACTGAGGCAGAAGTTAAGAGAGTCAGAAACTGCTCTCAGTGTGGAATTTGACTGAGCCGGGTAATGTTCACTCTTCCATGTGACATAAGGGATTGGGAGTGTAGCAACTCAGGGAGGGGGACAGGGAAGGAGGCCACCATGCTGGCTGACCTCCCTGCAGTGCTGGGGGAGGCATGTGAATGAGTGTGTGATGCAGACTGCATCTCCTGTGCTGCTTTTAGCTGATTGCTTCTCTGCTTCTGTGCACAGAAATACCTATTTCTGCTCACTGTGCAATATTTTGATAGAACTGGGAGTATGCGCAAACAGGGTTAACGGAGGAGAATTTGGAGTCCTCATTAAACTATGGGCTAGAAGACCAAGAGGTAACACTAACCATATTTATCCAGGTCTGTCTGGAAGTTTATAAAGTTTGGGGTCAGCAAAAAGGCTGACAGTTTTAATTCTGAAGTCTGACTCAAACCTGCAGTCTGGAGTAATGGCAGCAAGGTTGTGAGGGGCCTCAGCTCCTCTTCGTGAGTAGTGAGACGCAGCAGACCATTAAGTTGTGGAGGAACTTGTTGGCTCAAAAAGCACTGTCACTGCTCAGCAGCTGAGGCAAAACAGCTGGTAACTAGTGAGAGTCGAGAGGAGATGGATCCAGCTCTCAAGGCTGTTGTGCTTTTTAACTTAGACCACTCAGGTCTTAAAAGGATTGCTTGGGTGATGCACTCACCAAAATATGTTACTTCTGATCGATTGAGGTGTCTTCCTTTCCAGCACTCATGATGGCTGCAGGTAATGGAAACAAGGGCTCTTCTCCTCCATCAGCAACTGGGCTCAGAAGAGCTGTGATGATATATCCAAATATCTGCCTTATAGCTTAGGAACAGGGTAGGTGTGATCAGTAGGTACAGAGCATGGGAAATCAGAGGTGAGAGGATCGGAGTTCATATGTAGATTGTGTCACACTGTACTAACCACTGTGGTAAGAGATCCTGTGACAGATGATGACTGCTTCATGTAAAGGACATAAGTGTGTAGTGGTGAGCAAAATGGGGGAGCCAGGACTTCTCCTCCCAGGCAGTACCCAAAATCACTAGGATGAAATTTGCTTCCTCTTGCAGTTTCTCTGTGTGGCAATGAACCAAGAACCTCTTAGATTGCAGCTAAATGAACTGGTTCTGTATGTCCTAGGGCCCAGCTTCAATGGATGAGTGGAGAGTACCTCTTGGTGGGGAAAACTCTGCTGGGACAGAAGTCTTTCAGCCTTTTAGGCTGATGATACTGTTGTTTCTAGCCAGTCTGAGTCATTCTGGTGTCCCTCCCATGGCAGGCAGGTTAGATCTAGGTGATCTTTCAGGTCCCTTCCAACCCAAACTATTCTATGATTTTATATTCTAACCAAGGGAGCTTTAGGAAAAGGGAGGCACAGCAAGCAGAAATTAGTGCATCAGCTCCAGGACAGTCAAGTAGTTAGCAAGTTCACCACAGTATTTAGGGAAACATTTTGTATTTAGATTGAGTTCACATGTGAGATGACAGGATGTAATATCCCATTTTTCATCGTATTTCATCAACTACTTCCCTGGCTCAACTTTGTTTTCATTTATGCTCTGCAGCTCTTGAAAATTATGCATTTATAATGTTTTTTTGCCTCTAAACACCTGTTAATGTATATAAGTATGATATCCCTTGACTTTCAAATGATCACAGAAACACATCAAGGGACAGATGTCTACGGTTCACTTCCTTCTACAATATCCTTTGTCCTTTCCAACACAGGCTCTGTTGCCCCAGGGAAAAGCCTGCCCTTGTGCTGAGAAGATGAATGATGAATACTCATGTTTTTACCCAGTTCTATTCAAGGGAGGTTCATGTTTGAGGTTTGACCTGCAGCAAAGCTGTCATTTGGTGGCATCAATTGTGTGAACACCTTTTGAGAACTTTGCTACTGATGTCACAAACTCACATCATGATAGTTTTACTATCTCCAGACACGTCTGAACTAACCATACGGAGCTTTCCCAGTTTTGGTTTCTAAAGGCATTAAAAATCCTACATGTCTCAGTAATGAAGAATTCAAAACTGGCAGGAATGTCCTAACTCTTCATCAAAGGAAGGGCTTGTATCCAAGTGTGGGCTGCATTCCCACCCTGATATTTCTGCTTGAGGAGTGGTCCATAGCTGAGGTTGGTGACACCTTCACTACAGTATTTCTGGTAGAGAAGGCATCAGTTTCTGAGGGCTCTCTGGCACCCTTCCTGTCATGTTTGTGCGAGGGAGGTATGCATTTTTGAGGTTGGTCTCCCAACCCTCCCCGTGGCGTGGAGACTGGAGGAGGGATCCATATTGGAGGTTTTTGGCTGGACCCAGCTATCCCTGACATGTTCACAGTGGACAGGGGACATCATGTGCAAGAAGTGAGCTCTCCTTGTCCTGACAACCCTGGCAGCTGGGCGTTCCCAGCTTGCTATCCCTAGACCTTCAGCCAAGCAGCTTCGTAGCTTGGGACAAATAGCCCTCCTCCATGAAACGGAGATAGTGAGACTGTCCCTTTGTTTGAAGCCACTTGCAGGCTGATGGGCATCTTCAACATTTGACATGTTCTTCCTTGGGGAGGAGTGGTGGGCACTAAGGGTATAGCTTCTTACTCTTTGCTTGAAGGAAACTGGAAGTGATTTTTGTTGGTGTGGAAGTCCAGTGATCTCAGCACATCTCAGTACAGAGGAGTGGGTTCTCATTCTTCTTGCCATCCTACTCCTGCTGGGCAATGGAGGGCATGTTGTGGGGTCAGAGCACAGAGTTTGGGTCTGGAACAGGACAGGATGAGTCGCTCTGAGCAGATACGCAAGAGCTTGTGGGCTGGGGGAACTTGGGGTGGGGGGGGGAATCTACCTGTGCCACAGACATTTTGGGAAACATTGCTGCTTTTGAGAAGCCTCAGAGACCCTCGGTCAGAAAAGCACTATTGTTCTTATGACCCTGTTTTCAAGGTAATCCAGCACTTCCTACACCATAGTTCTTTATTTTCTCCAGATTACTCTTGCTTCTTTATATAACGCAGCTTCTCAGTTTACAGCTTCTTAATGACCTTGAGGGCTGGGGGGTGTGCTGCATAAACACACAAGGATCAGCTCTCTGCAAAGCCAGCCATGTGTGTGTTTGCACACACACTTGCAAGATGCATGTTGTTTTTCTCACAGTGTTCCTGTGTTAAAAATGGGTCACTAAGAAATGGCTGGTTTTGATGCAGATGCCCTAAGAGGTCAGCACAGCCAGGGTCTGAGGGAAGGCAAAGGAGAACTGCCTCACAAGAAATGGTGCAGGAAGCCACAACCAGGTCAACACCAGACACCCGTGCTCTCCCTGATGTGTGGCTTGGTGGTTCCAGATGTGATAACACAGCTGTGCTGCACGGCACAGGGCTGGGTTGCCCATCTCCTGGTCCTGATGTGCCTGCTCTGCAGTATTAGGTCTTGAATACAAAACCAAGCTTGAGACTAACTCTTGCACTGGGCTGCCTTTAAGTCAAGTAATCCTCCATAGCCACCTCAAAACAAGACCTGTCAGCTGCCCCCTGAGCCCTGGCAATGCCAAAAGCATCCTGTGGCTTCCAGAGCTGCTTCAGCCATGCCAGAGGAGCTACTCGAATGCCTGCTGCCCACGGGTGTGGGAGAAATGTGCCCATCAGTGTTTAAAAGCTGGGGCATGCCTGTCCTCCTCTGTTCTTAGCTCATGGGTCCTCCGCAGATGCTGATGGTTGTGCTTGGGCTGGCACACAGCTTATGTGCAGGGGGTTAGAGGGCTAATTTTAGATCAGGGAATGCAATAGTGATCCCAAAGGTCACTGGATGGGACCAAATCCGAGCTGGCCCTCAGTATGGTAGCAGCATTGTGTTCAGACCTGGTGGGTCTGATCATGAAGTCTTTTCATTGCAGTTGTTTTCCTCCAGCCCAAGCACTTTCCCTGCCCTGGCCTTTGCTGTCTTGGGGTGTCTCTTTTTGCCCAACAGGAAAGACTGTCCAGAAACTCCCCATCACCACGTGGTGGAAAGTACTGGGGGAAAACATGTGGGAAACTGCAAAAGCAGTACTCCTTTTGAGATCTTGAAAGCAAGACACCAAGAAGTTCTATTTTAAACTTCCTTCTGGGTCCTCAGGGTTTGCCCATTGCTCTTCCTGGGCTTTCGCCTGCTTGGTTATGCTCATATGTCCAAGCAAATTCAGGCTTGGTGAGTGGCACAGAGGGAAGTTTCCAGGGGAAATCCAAGTGGAAGCAAGAACTCAATAGCCTGTGTATCAAACTCTCTGACTCAGTAAGGAACTGATTTCTTATCTTGCACTGTTGAAATCAACTGTGTTGTTGCTATCAAATTTACTGGCAGTAAAGAGAGGCTCTTTATCTATTAATAAATAGTGGCATATTCCTGAATGAAATTTACAGATCTCCTAAGAACTGGAATTCCCACTAACCTTGCAATAAAATATTCCTCTTTCCCTAACAAACATCTAAGGAATTCTGCAGGCTCTTCAGGATGATAACCTTTTCCTTTGCCTCCCCATGCCTTGGCAGTGCCTGTGCTGCTGGGCTGGGAAAGGTGATTTGTACATATTTGCTCTCCTGGGAGTTGTCTCAATCGGGCAGTGGCCAGACACAGATCCTTCCTAAACCATTCTAGCGTGAGATAAGGTTGTTTTAGTGTTCCTCTTCATAGAGCAGAGGAAAAGCTCTAAAGCAACTGAAGATGAATGATGGATATGAAAACAAATATCACAATGCAATCACAATGTAAAGGCAGTATTTGGATGCAGTATTTGAAGGGAAGCCTCATGTGTGTAGTTTTAACTCCTTCAGGCTCCTGTCCCTCTGCATTAGGAAAAAGCAGCTTCACCTATAAAAGCTTGAAAAGGCTATTACACATAGTGCTAAAGTTTAGCTTTTTTTTTAACTGTGGAAAATAATAGTCATTTGAGGACTCTGTTTGGTACATTCTATACAAGCATTTTCCCGGAAACAGAGCTGTAACAGCAACAAGGCAATTCTTTTTTCATCTCATGACTAAAACAATGGTATCTAAATCCACACACAAGGGCCCAAGGTTAACTGCTTCTGGAGACATAGCAGTTGTTGTTTGCAATGAATTGCAAATAACTTGGGGAAATTGAATATTATTGCTGTGAGTTTTGCTGCCTGTCTGTAGGCAGTTTTGTTAACTCAAGATTTTCTCCTGCTCTGGATGTTTAATAGAGCAAAAGTAGGCATCCATTCAAGTATTCCTGCCTTGCTGCAAGCCAAATGAATTCTTGGGTTTTTTTTTTAATTAATTCACTCAGAAGAGACAACCTTGAGCTGTTCCAGTATTTAATCACTTGCAAAAGATACCTGAGGGTTGGGTCCAGAACCAGAGGAAATGGTATGTTCAGCGTCAGCCCCCTACTCATGGGCAGCACGGAAATGTCATGTGTGAGACTCCACCGTGGGCGCTCCTGGGAATGCTCTCTTGCCATGGCATATGTAGCCTTTGCCGCAGAGCTGGGTGCTGCCATACCAAAGGCATGCCCAGCCTGGGAGGGTGCTGCAGCTGCTCCGAGATCCTGGCTAGCGCTGCAAGCACAGGATCCTCTCGAGGTTGGCTTTTTTCCTTGCATAATCAGGTTGAGATTTAGACCACAACTTGATACAGTCCCACGGATCTATTTTATTTTCTTGTGCCAAGGCTGAATTTGGTTTTGTGCAAAAGTCATATGATTAACAAAAGAGGAAAAAAGAGATATTTTTTTCACATAAAATGGAACTGCAGAGAAGCATTTTACATGTGATGCCTCAAGGTTGCACATCTACTCTTAGGGCCGGAGGCACTCCTGAGCTAGGCAGGGTGCAGGACCAGAGCTGTGTAGGTACCTCTGTTTTTAGGGCCATCATCTGCTGCTGGGCAGAGGCAGGTAGAGGGCTGGGCTGCAGGCTATGACATGGCAGGAAACGTGTGGGATGGGTGGCACAAACTATTTATCAATGCTTCCCCTCCATGCACGCTGCTGTCAGCTCTTTGCCCTTCTCCTTTTGCCACCAGGACCCAGTTTACCAGAGCCAGAAGAAGATGTCCTGATCCTTGTATCTTGGGCATCCTTCAGCAGTCATAAGCACTATTGCTTCCAAATAAAAGATCCTCCCTGAGCTTGCTGGGAGAACTTCTTACCATGGGCAAAGTGAGCCTGGCCTGGCCTGGCCCTTTGGGTTGTTATTTCTCTACACGTGTCTCCTTAAAGACAGCATGTTATCCTGGAGTCTTTGTTTCAGAGGGTGACTAACAGCTGCTTAGCGAGAACACATGCAGGGTGGATTCAGCCTTGACATCACTGAGGGACAGAGGCTCTGTGGGCTTTCTAGTGCTTTGGAGGACTCAAGGCCCATTCATTTAAAGAGCTCTCGAGATGAAAGCGTGTGCATTGCATTCTTGCGCTCTAATCAGTGATTTGAGGGGAAGACGATGGTCCACGTGTGCAAGTGACGTGCTTTCGGAGATAAAAGCACCAGCTTTTTTGGCCTTGCTCCTCCTAATGAGTCCCTGATGATTAATTCCATGATTGACTCATATCTACTCAATGGGCTTCTGTTCATAGCACAATTCCTCCAGGAAATATTTTTTTTCCCACCTTCTGGAAAAAGTATTGTAAAGTGGTGCTTTCCCTCTCTCAGGAAATGATCCCCTCCAGTTTTTGTCTTGTTCAGGATGCCACGCTCTTACAATTACCTTGATTTTTTTTTTTAATGTCAGTTCCGGGATGAATGTCAGCAGAAAGCACTGTTTGATATGTGCATGTGAAAGTGAGAGAATGTCCTGGATCTTCCCCTTGCTGCTGGCCCTGTGGGCCACTGAAGGTGCAGCTCCTTGTTGTAGGTTGACATCTGAAGGTAAAAGAGCCCCTAGGGCTGGTTATGCCCCTGTGGTCCCTTGCATCACTGCAGCCCTAGAGAGCTGCAGTGTTGGTGTCAGCATACGTTATAAGCCTTGTGGCTCAGGTCACCGATGCACTTCTTCTGTGTCTGTGTGATCATGAAGTGCTACTGAAAGGTACTGAGCACATCTGTCCTCATCACAGAGCAGGACCTCAGTGCTTCAGACCTGTTAGCACAAGCAGCAGTCTTGCTGCCTCTAACTTGCATCTAACTAAGCTGCAGCAGCAGCTTGTTTCTCTGCACCTGACCAGAGGAGCTTATTCCTTCCCTTTAGCAGCCATGTTTTAAATGACTGGAAGATGATTATCGTGTCTGTGGTGTGTGCCTTCCCTGAAAGTACTTTTTTAGTCCATAGACAGAAATAAGCTGAAGGCCACTGCTCTGCACTGACAAGTGTTAAGCACACCTCTCTTTTTCTGTGGATGCAGTTTGTGGGATCATTCCTGTTTTCTAGGCTTTCTTCTGAATATCGCCTTCTTTCTCCCAACTGCTGTTTACCAGTTCTGAGTGCATCTAGGGGATGGCTTGGAAAGTGGTATAATCACTCCTTTCTGCCTTCGTTGTACTTGTACTTGTACTTGTACTTGTACTTGTACTTGTACTACTTCTCCTTTTTTGTACTTGTAATACTGTTCACAAAAAAAGTGGTTCTGTCTCTCTTGATGCTGGTCACATCATAGACCTGGGACTGAAGGCACAATCTTCCATCATGTAATGCAGCTCATGGTAGCTCCCCCGCCCCACATTCATTACAGAGCTCAGGCTACAGACCTGCTTGTGTTGCCAGGCACAATTTCATTCATGGCTAAATGTAAGCTATGCCTAGTCAGGTATACTGGGACTTAGGTGCTCATCTTTGATCTGCCACTTTTTCTGCCTCATTTAGCAAGGGGTCCAATCTCTGTGCAGCTAACAGCCTTACACAGGCATTTTGAGAGTCATCACTTAGTATCAAGACTGCAAAAAAAACTACAAGAGCCTTTTCCTAGAGGTTTCTCTGCTTGCTTTACTCCTTTTCTGGAATAATATATTTGAAAGATTTGGTATGATTTTATAAATATAAATGGAGAGTGCTACATAGGAAGAATATTAGAGGCTATTTTGCCCTGCTGTATGTGACTGGGATGAATACAAGGAGGCAAAGTTCACATATGCTCAGTGTCCTGTGGGACCAGTTGTGTGGCTGTGGGAGTAGAGAAAGTTCTTGCAGTACTTTGAAAGTTAATATTAATCCACTTTTGACACACATTAATTGACAACAGCCTTTAGGTTTTCCCAATATGCTTTTATTATTGTGATAGTAATAGCAAATAGTTTAAGCATGCTATATCCAATAAATGCTCCGGTAATCTGACTGATCTCTTTGATAGGTTTTATGGGAGAGGTGGGCCAGTCCCAATGCTAATGTTGTGTCATCATTAGTAGTATCACATTAAAATGTCCTTAGTGGGTGGAAGTGCACTGTGATGCTAAGCAGAGCACTCCTGTATCCGCCTAGGAAAATGAAATGACCAGCCATGGGGTTGTAAATCCAACCTTGTCAAGATTTCCCAGAGAAATTTACAAAATACAGAAGATAAATGTTTGCTGAACACCAGTGCTTAGGAGAACTCTGATGTGTCATTACCAAAGTAGTCAAGCCGAAAACTAATGTAGCTTTACTTTTCTGCCACGTCTGAGATAATAACATCTTGGTGCTTTTTTTCCATCCCAGTCATGTTTGCTGGGTGATGGCAGGACACATAGCCCAGCTTGTAAAGTGGATATAATATTGTAATCCATTTCTCACTGAACATCCTTAATATTTTAATCCAATTGAGAGCTCTTTGCTGAAAGGTAACACAGTAGGGAGATAAATGTTTTAGTGCTACTGCACTGAAAGGCTTTTTCTGAAATATTTTCACTGATTGATTAGCCTCCTCAGCTCAGGGACAGTCTCCTGTGCTTTCACTGCAATGTCTTAGTATTGTTCCTTTGTTTCTTGGACAGAACCTGTTTTCCACATCTTAAAGCAGCATAGTTCTTCACTTGCCCTGCAAAATAATTAACAGTTGAGTGTAAGGGCCTGAAACTTAAATTTTGCCTAAGCTAGCATCTGCACAGCAGACTAAGCACCTCTGCTTGTGGTGGGGGCATGGACTGAAGCAGTTAGTGACTGTTAGCCCAACTCCTGCTTTCCCTTTTGCGTCCAGAGCTGATGCCCACGATGAGTGCCAGCCCATGCAGCCAAGCTCCTGCATGGGCATCTGCACTGGCAGAGCCTGGAGAGGAGCCAGGAGCTGAAGCTGGTGCCTCTCCTCATAACCCCTTCCCAGTCCTTCCCTG
This sequence comes from Phaenicophaeus curvirostris, assembly GCF_032191515.1. Lineage (NCBI taxonomy): Eukaryota > Metazoa > Chordata > Aves > Cuculiformes > Cuculidae > Phaenicophaeus > Phaenicophaeus curvirostris. The sequence continues at coordinate 58,262,143 of NC_091396.1, read as the reverse complement.
TGGAGGGATCACTGCAGGCTGGCAATGCTCTCACGGGCAGTTTGGTGCTTTTCCATCCGTAATGGTGATGAAAAGAGTGATAATTTGCTTTCAGGAAAAGACAATTTTACCAAGAGAAATTGCTTAAACTATGGTACCTGAAGGCTGGTCGCGCATGGCAAACCCCAGCCCATAGTCTGTCCTGGCTGCAGACGCAGTTCCTTTGAACAGAGAGTACTGGAAGCACTAATTTTCACCCCAAACCAGAAACAAACAATATTGTGAAACAGCAGAGACCTCTGAAACAAAAGAAAAAAAATAAAAATCTGTCACCACCCACACAGTGCTGTGAGCGATGCCAGATCTTCCCCTCACCGCTCCTCCCCTAAAACTCAGCATTCACCCCAGAGAAGCTAAATCTGGAGTGAATTTGGCTTTTCCAGTTGCTTGAATACTTTTGAGAAAGCCTTGTTCACCAGAGGATATATCTGTACTTGGTAGTTTGGGATCTCCAGGGTGAGAGTGAGCTGTGTCTCCTGGTGGGGAATGTAGCTCTGTGTGAGGGGAGGAATAGGGGTGATGGAGGAAACCACAGGGAAACAGCAAACCAAGGTAGTTAACAGGGTAATAAGTGAGCTCCTTGGCACTTTCCTGCAAGAGCAACATATTTCACAATAAAAGCTCTGGGAGGCCTTTTTTTCTATTTTATTGGAATGTAGAACGTGGTCCTAATCAACACTGGATGCCTCACAGAAGACAGCTGGACAGCGGCAGCTCATTTTGGGGTGTATAACCTTCCCTCTCTCCTTGCTCCTGTGTCTCTGGCAACTGCTCTTGCAGCCCTGACTTGGGGGGCAACCCTGCTTCCCTGCCCTGGTTCTCCCTCTCCACTTGCATGGCTACTGGGATAGGATGGAGACTGAATTGTAGTCTCTACCTTATAGGTGTAACCTTAAACTGGTTTGTGGTTTGCTCCAGAGCAAGCAGCAGAAGTACAGCAGTTCCCAGAGGAAGCAAGCTGTGCTCCTGCTGCCAGCTCACAGGATACCAGGCTGCAGGATTTGAGTGTCCCACGAGAGTCTGTGACAAAGGGCAAGTCATTGTGCCCAGCTCTCCTCCCTGACTTCAGGGTAGCAGCTTGCTTATATTAGAAAACAGAAGCCTTATCTAATCCCAGGGCCAGTCAGCCAGAACGTGAGGTAAGGCAGCTGCTTTGTGGAGAGAATGCCAGTAAAATAATAAGACTGAAAACCAAGTATACATTTAATGCACTTGGGAAAATCCCTGTGCCAGAGACACCTTGCGTCAGGTGCTTGGATAAAAGGTGCTAACACGCAGAGGGAAATTTCTGATGGACCAAAACTCCCGCTGGCTTTGTGGTATGCCTCAAATCCTGTGCTTCTCTGAAAATCCAGTCTTACATATCTTAGATTGAGGATGCCAGAGCTGAAATCCCCCTTCTCATTTCTTTTCTGAAGTCAATGCTTTTGACATGAAATGTAACTCTCTCAGTGCTGATACCCTGTCCCTCTACTGAGCTGGGGGCTGTAGCTCACACACCCGTGGAGGGATGTAATCCAGGTCTACCTCCTTGCACCAAGATGTGGAAGAGGAGCTCCCAGGTGTTCCTGAGCTCTGCACACTTAATGGAAGTTGCAGATGATATTTTACTTCTCCTTCTGCATAGCAAATACAGAGAGTCACAAAGACGAGGTTTTGCAGGAATTGTCATGTGTTGTATTGAAGAAAGATGCAGGGCAGAAAATTTATCCCAGGGCTTCCGGCCTCAGAGTTTGCATTTATACCCTATATTTCAAAGCCATCTTTAGAAAATCACCTTATCTTGACTGTGGAGTTAGCAAGCCCACCTTAAAAAAATTTTCATATGATGAATGTGAATTAAAGGTGCAATCTGTGTTCAAGGCCATGCCATGTCCACATCTATCACATTAATTGATAGATAGTAAACATGTCTCTGTACAGAGTCTTGGATTCATTCCTGCAGAGGGCAACCTAAAGGACAGATTAGATGAAATACAATTAGATTTGTACGTCTGTAGGTTGCTTGATGTCTCTTTTAGTCTCCCCTGCAGATGCTGGATGTAATGCTTTGGATCCCTCAGACAGTTAAACCAGTGGTGCTTCATGCCAATGGGGTCATACTTTTTTTACACCAGATAAGGATCTAATCCACAGCACTATGTCTGTCCACCTCGCATTAGCATACTGCGGTCAGATTTTACCAGATTTGTTCAAAGACATTTTAACAAACAAGAAAATGGACTAGGCACGTGGTGGCCCTTTTTCCTGGGGCAAGGAGGACTTGGAGCCTCCTTCCCCATGGCATCTCTGTTCCAGACATTTCTGCTCACACTGAGAGGGTGTGATGATACCAAACATCTTCAGTCCAGCATGAGTTTTACAAGGCAGCCCATGTGTGAGGAAAATCTCCTGGAACATTAGAAAGGACAAGGGCCACGGTGCCCATCCTGGAGTCCAGAGTGGTCCGTGCACTGCATATCCTGGCTGTGGGGTTTGGTTACCTTCCAAGGTTTTCCTCCCCACCCAGGCAGTGGTCTGTGGCATCAGGTCACAATGTCCTTGTGTGATGACAGCAGGTTCACCAGGGAGGAAATAAATCTTGGGCATTACCACATCCCTGCTGAAGCTCTGCCCCCACAGTTGCTCAGGGACACTGATGAAGGAGGCTTTTGCTCTCCTGCTGTATAATTATGCAACACACAGCCCAAGGCTTAATATAGCTCTGAGTGAACTCCTTTCGGTTTTCTCCTGTTCTCTGAGTAGAGATTCAGTCTTGGACTAAACAACAGAGCAGCCTCCAGGCAATAAAAGCTGTATTTTGAGTTCGGGGCGAATGCAGCATTTGGGCTGGAGTTGCTGCTCAGGGGCTGTTGCTGGAGGTCAGTGTCTTGGCATGTGCATCGCCTTTGGTTTCTGAACCAGGGTAGCAAGTTCAGAAAATAACTTCGTTTCCCACAGCAGTCAGTTGTGTTTGTAGAGGAGCAAGATAGGGTAGCAGGTTTTGGATCATGCTCTAGAGGTGGCATAGGAAGAGGAACGATGCTGCCTGCTGGTTTAGTTGTGTTTCAGAAGCAGCTGATGATCACAGGGACATCTATGTCAGCGAAGAGTGTGCTGCCATCCCTGCTATCTGGGCTGTCCAGCACCCGGTAACCTTGCCGAAGAATTGCCGCTCTCCTGGTGCGCCCTAGCCCCCGGAGCGTGAGGATCACCTGGATGTGCTCCTTCCTGCAGAAACCAAACAAGACCTGGCTCAGTTCTGGGAAGCAAAACCAAGCCTGAGATAAGAAAGCAACAACCACTTTGGAGATAGAACAAGGCTATAGCAAAGCACCTGGGAATGTGGAAGGAGCCACCAAGATGGGAGTCTGCAGCCTTTGAAATCAAAGAGCACCAGCTCCCACGGAGCTGCCAGGATGGGAGTCTTCAAGTTTTGGAGCCAGCAAGCATCAGCTCCCACCATCCTGTGCAGGTGGGACAGTCTGCTGCTGCTGGTGCTTTGGGAGTTTCCTCCTCTATCTCCATACACACATAACTTCTTTTGCAAGTTTGCCTGACGGGTTGCAGACCTTTTATTTAATGATTACTTTGAGTTGAGTAATGGAAGTCCTAATATTTAGGAAGCTGACAGACACTAATTAGATTAGAGATAGGAAAGCCAACTTGGAAACTTACCCTGGTTCCAGTAATCTTGATATATACAAACTCAGTAATGTCTCTGAGAGCTCAGGGGAAGAATTAACAGAGACCTGAACAGGAAGCCATGCAGGTCCAGGAGGTTCCGCCTTGTTTTCCAAACTTAATTGTGAAAAATATTATTCAATAACGGAAAGTCAGGAAATAGGTCAACCAAGAGGATGAGCCTTAAAACCTGGCTTGAGTCTAAGGCTACTGATGGAAAAGTATCACAAATCATAGCCTTGTAAATGACTTTTCTGCTTGGAAAATAATTTTCAAATAGCTGACTAACCATCGTTTACTTCTGACATCCTTCCCAGAACAGGCACTGCCTCCTTTGTCAGCTTAGGCTGGGCAGTGGGATTATGGTTTTTGGTTTTCAGTTTTTTTTAGGATAGATGTGTTCACCCAGGAAATTGCTCAGGAACAATAATTCTTTTTCATGTCTGTGTCTTGAATTTCCCTGTACAGACAAGCCCAAACTGAAGCATATCTGACTCACTCAAGTTATATATGCTTGTGTAAAATGTAGAACCTCAGTTTTTGGGAGAAGAAAATATACTTAATGTCATTCTTTTCTTAATATTTGAGGGCTCATGTCAGTGTTCTGAGCAATCTATTAAATTTGTATAAATGTCATCCAGCAGGTACTTTGTAACCCAGTGCAAAGACCTTAGATCTTTTTCTGAAATTACTCTAATGACATGGAATCTTTTGCAAGCTGTAGTACTGATAGTCCTTCTCACTGGTTGTTAGAAGAGATATAGAGAGGAGTTAACTTGTGATATGCAGCTGCTCATCGCTTTGTTTGTTTACTTTCCTAGTAGCCTTAAATTTTGCAGATGCTGCTTTGGAACAGCAAATGGAAAGTACAAAAGAAAGAATTTGTAATCTATTCCAAAATATAGTCAACATCTACTGCACTTTGACATCTGAGTATAAGAACAGGAGACAAACTATTTGCTCCAAAGCTGGAGCCTGCAAATTGGCAAGCTGGGCTAATACTGGTCATGCACTAAAAAGCTACGTGGAGTTTTACAGAGAAACAAGATTCATTTGGAGCAATAAAATGTCATCCAGTAATAGGGCACATGGGAATAGTTCAAAGCCGTGTCAAGGGATGTATAGACTTAATGAATAATTTGTTTACTGAGAAGGTGGTCAAACACTGGAACAGGCTTTCTAGAGAGGTAGTCGATGCCCCCCCAGCTTGTCAATGTTTAAAAGGCATTTGGACAATGCCCTTAATAACATGCTTTAACTTTTTGTCAGCCCTGAAGTGGTCCTTTCCAACCAAAATATTCTATTCTATTCTATTCTATTCTATTCTATTCTATTCTATTCTATTCTATTCTATTCTATTCTATTCTATTCTATTCTATTCTAGTCTAGTCTAGTCTAGTCTAGTCTAGTCTAGTCTAGTCTAGTCTAGTCTATCCTAGTCTAGTCTAGTCTAGTCTAGTCTTGTCTCGTCTATAAAGGCTTTCAAAGTAACTTGTGTACATTATAAGATCCAGCAGACAAGGGGAAAAAAATAGAAAGGATGCTGCCATAAAGGGAGAAAATAAGGTGATATTCCCCCTGTTGTTGGCATCTTGACCACTAACATGTGGCTAACAACAGAGAAGAGAAGCTGAAAAGCTTGACCAAGCCATGGGATGAGTTCATGCTGTTTGGGATGGAGCCCAGCAGTTCTGGTGTCTGCTGTTTCATGTACCTGATATCTGGATAATCCTGACACAGCTCCTTGACATACTCCTTGATCTTGTCTTTTTTCTTCTCGCCAATAATGTTGGCAATGTGATGTATGGCAGGAAGCAGCCAGTCGGAGTCAGAGCCCTGAGAACAAGGATATACGAGGACGTCAGGGGGAGTGGAGCATCTGCAAAATGCTTTTTACTTGCATCACAGAGCATGACAGCTGGTTGTTTTCACTGGTGTAAGAAAGTACTGCTGCAGGCAGGACAGGCTGCCCTTGGGCAAGCAGCGTGCAGGCAGGGGCTCAGCAGGGTGCTGGTCAAGGTAGCACTGGGTGGCAATAGCAAGGCATCTCTGGGAGCTCTGCTGAGACCTGACTCTGCACTCCCCAATGCTCACAAGCACCCCAGCCAGCTGGACCCTGGGCAGGGCGTTATGACTGTGATCTGGCACAGCAGCAGACCAGAGTGCCTACCAGTGACTTCACCCCCTATGGTCTAATAAGTTTTGTGCGCCTCATCTCTGAGAAGAATATGCTGGAGTGGGATTTAGTGCCTGACTTTCTGCAAAATCCAAACAATTCAACCTTGGCTTCCCTGAAAATTCCAGGCTGATGTTGCCTAGTGACAAAAAAATGCAAACAGCCACAATTTGCTCACCATCACTCAAGCAGACCATGTGCCTGGATGAACCTTCTCAATGGACTCATCTCCATGACGTGTTCCTAGGGCAGGGATTCTTGGGAGACAAGGTGAATCCCATGGCCCAAGGGACCAGGCCCAGGAAGAAGTTGCCATGGGATGAGTGGGATCCTACAGAACATGAGCCACCCTGTGCAAAGTGCCTGTGCATCTGGGAGTGTGTTACAACACCAGGTGCTGCAACTGGGGAGCCACTAGCTGAGGGCACACAAGTCACGACTGCAGAGTAGCCACAGGGCTGGAAGGCCATGCCATGAACCTGCAGTAACCACCTTGCTTGCTCTCTTAAGCACTATCAAATTTCTTCAGGCTTGCCCTCCTTGAAAAACCTGCTGCCTCAGTTCGCAGGAAGCCAAGCAGGGATATTGCACTTCTGGGAATGGGGCACCTAGGGAATGCCAGGAAGGAACTCACATACCTGATCAATGAGTGTATTATTAAGGATTCTGGCTTCCTGGTTCATCTTTTCACTCACTTGCTGCCGTGTCTCCCCATTCATTTGCCGTCTGGTTTTGATGACCTGCGTGATGTATTGCTTCACCATGTACTTATGAATATCACGCAGAAGCTCCTGATTAAAAAAAAAAAAGAAAACCTCATGTTTTTTTCTGTGGTTCTTATGCAAGTCCACAGCAGTGAGAGAGGGCAGGGAAAGCCCTGGGTTCTTTAGCATCAGGCAAGGGCATACAGGAGGTGATACATGAAGGCAGCAAACTACCAACACGTGCTGCCCTGGTCAGCTATGCTGAAGGGAATCGGTGGCTCATAGACTCTTGCTCCAGCACAGAGCAGTGGCAGTGCCCGGGGTAATAGAATCCTAGAATCATTAGGTTGGAAAAGACCTTTAAGTTCATAAATTCCAACTGTACCTGCCCAATGCCATGGAAACACTCCTCGTCTTGAAATAGTCCATGATTTTGTGTTGGCAGTTTGGCTCCTTGGTAGCAAAAGGGGATATTTAGGGTTGTTTTAAAAGTAGGTTTTGATGGTGTTTGCGGTTTTAAAATATTGAGTTGTTGTCAGTTGTAATGATAACCCAGTTATTTCACAACGCCATAGATGTGAAAGGAACATGTAAGACTGTGACATGCGGAATTACAATGTTCAGTGGTAATGTTCACGGAAGCTTTTTGTTCCTCTTTAAAGAAATCAGTTCCTGTATTTAAGCTGTATTTTAAGCAGAAAGGAAAATTGTTGCTTATTCTCACATGAAAGTACACCAATACCTGAACTCCCAGACCTCAGCAGTCCCCACATTTATAAACAGACACCGCAACTATAGAGAAGTCCAGCCCACAGCCTGCAAATGACAGTGGGAACCCCTAGCATCACCGTGCCTGGGTGTGGGACCAGCTGCCTACCTGCCCCGTGGGATCCCTCATGTGCTGCAGGTGCTTGGAGAACTGTGAGACTGCCAGCGCCAGCGAGTCCGGCCTTTCCGTCGCCAAAATCCAGTCCTTGGTCAGGATTTTCTTAAGGAGTGGCTGAAAAAAGACCAACTCACTGATGGCACCAGTAATATTCAGGCTAGCTGAAAGCACCCAGCTGACTGCCTGCTTGGGAGGCTTGAACAGAAAGCACAGAGCGCTGATGGTGCATCTGCTGTGTGTGAATGCACATCAGGAGTTAGGCACCAGGAGTGCAGAGCCAGCAGTGTTTCTCTCTCCACCCCAGGAAATTCAGACCTGAGGTTTTCTTTCTGCTCATTGCTCTGGTGTGGTGGCAGAGGAATAGCAATTGGGAGCATCCCAGACTTGATGCCCAGTGGTCAGTGATGGCATAGGAGTGATGCCCCTGTTTCCCACCTGCCCTGGGTACAGGGGGTTCTGACCAAATCTCTCCAGTAGGTTAGTTCCCTTGCCAGGTCCCTAGAGATAATGTGCCTCCACGTGTAATAGAAACACAGCAATATTTGCTAAAAGCTCCTGACAGCACCTGGAAGAGACTCCCCTAAGGGCCATGTTCAAAATATCCTTTCTACGGCACATCCTCTTTGAACTTCTCTTAGCTCTCAGGATCTCACTCTTTAGATTCCTGGCAATATCCTTCCCATTTTTTTCCCCTACTTGTGTTCTCCTACTGAGCTCCCAGCCTGCTGGAGGGGTGTTTAGAAATGCTTTGCCTCAGCCACTCTCAGTTCTCACGGCATTTCATCTCTCTTGCTCAATTCCTTGGCTTGATTCCTTCCTCGCCTTCCCCTTAGCCTCCGAGACAAGCTCTGCAGTCACTGGAAAGTCCCCTTGGCCAGGCAAGCTTGGCTTAGATTGGAGCAGTTGCGTGACTCTCTTGATTCTGAAGGTTATGATCGGTGATTTAGAAAGTGAATGACGTTAAGTGAAAAGGGGTGGGATCAAAGGATTAATTTTCCCCATCTCTCATGTTATACCAAGTATAGTTAGTGGACCCAATCAAACTGTGAGCAGAAAGCCCCCATCTACAGCACATGGGAAGCACAAACTGCATTGCAGCACATTGCCTTCTAGGCCTCTTAACAGAAGTTAAGCTGGTACCAGAGCTTTATCAGCCAGTACCAGAAATTTATTATCCTCAGGCTGAAAGAATCAGTCTTTCTTCACCATGGAAACAGCCTGGAAACATCGCCTCTACCAGAAGGAATTCTGTCCTGTCTGAAAAAAAGTTGATTACAGACCACGATGGCAGATCTATGAATAGGTAAGAGAAAATCAAAGTCCTGAAAAATACAAATGTTTTGATCGAAGGAAAAATGTTCCATTGGTGATGCCCAGATGGCTTCCTTGGGGCTTCACTACAGATGAGGATTCCTTCCACACACCGCTTTGCCCAAGATGTTAGAAGCCACTACATGCCCTTTTATTTTGGTTGCCATTGCACTAAAATAAATGGCTTGACAAATATATCATTGTTTATAGTGAAAACTCCGAGGATGCTGGGAGTTAGCACTTTAAGTTAAGGATTATTTGTACCAATATTAGGCATGATGCATTTCGGAGAGACCATCGCAAAATGAGGTCTAGGTGGTGAGATGGGGAAAGGGAAATGGTCTCCAGCTTCTTCAGTGTTCCTGCACATGCCCCTTACATGTAAGGAATAATGTTGTCAAGATCCTCTTACCTGTGCTTTTGTTCTTAATTTGCTTAAAAATATATTTGTGAAGTTCCTTGTCACAGCTGCCAAAATCTTCTGTAGGTCGTCAGTGTTGACTTTAAATACTGTTTCTAACCCTGACCTAGAGAAAGAGAGAGATACCACCAGTGGTTTCATATTAAAATGTAAACTCTTACGCTTCCCTAAGCATTTTGGTCAGATTGACATCTTGAGCACTATTTTGAAATAAATTCATGCCCCATGCTTCCTTCTGGAAACACTTTATCGGTCAAAATAGTGAGTCTTTTTGCACAATCTTACTGAATGAAAATTAATCACAACAGAGTAACTGTGCTTAAAAAAACACCTATTTCCTTATCAGGTGGGATGGTTAAATTGATGTGTAGCAATCGCGTAGGCTGGTTACCTTTTCACTTGAGCAACACTTCTGCTAAATAATTTGCAGGTACCTGAGAAAGCACCAAGGCGCCAGAGAAGGGAAAGCTGTTGATCCTGTGTCCCCCAAAGCCCAACTGACTCACTCCACACAGCATCTATCTGCATCACTAGGACAGTGAACTATGGAAACTTGTGGAATTTCCAGTGGACAGTGTGTACTTCTGCAAAGTTTCATGCTGGCAAGGAAGAAAACACAGCTTCTGAGAGGCTAATGAAATCAATGTGTGGGCTTTGGGGCATTGAAAGCTCCTGGCTTTCTTCTCACTTTCCATCCCTACCTTGGGGGGGAACTGAGGCAGCACTGCCAAAATGCTAATGGTCTAGAACTTCCCTGGTTGGGAAGTGTGGGGGGTTCCTGCCACTGCCCGAGAGCTAGTTTAGATCTCCAGGGCTGCCCAGGAGCAGCATCCCTTCCACCCCAGCCTGCAGGTCAGGTCCATAATTCCTGCTGAACACCTGAAGTCTGCATCCTGCATCCACAAAATCACGCACCAGGGCACCTACCTCTGCTTAGCAACTCATCACCCCAGGATGGCAAATATTTACCTCAATGCAGAAATAAACCCAGTGGAGCCAATCCACCACTCAAATCCCTGCCAGCTCCCTGTCTGGGTCTGGCTTCTCCCCTCACCATCTCTCCAGCCGCCTGCAGGGAAGTGGGGAGCAATATTCCGCAGGGGCAGGAGGAGGGAGAGGAAGCCACCTCTTCTGCGTGGTTAGCATCGCTGGAGAGACCATGCCATCTAGAGACCTGTAGAGCTCACTGCGGCTGGAGCTGTCAGCTACTGTGAGACACTACAACATGAAATACTCTGCATCCACTGAATAATCCTCGGCATATAGCATCCCTGCTGCATGGGGGGAGTGCCCCTCTGCTGAAGGTACTTTCGTAGTTAGAGCTGGTGGGCATACCTGCTTATCAGGAGCCTTTCCAATGCATGGCTTTAAATAACTAATTAACACATGCAAAGCTCTAGAAGTTCCTCCTGCCAGCAGCTGTGGTAGGGGTTTATTTGCAGGTTGAGTGCTTCCATAGAGTTTCCTCCAGCCCATCACCAAAAGCAGCTGTCAGACTGTGTTGCTGGGTTTCTTCTGCTATCCTCCAGAACAAAAAAAAAAACAGCCTTCTCTGAGGCTGAAAAAGATGGGCTAAGTTACAAGTCGCCAACCTGGTGATTCTATGATTCTACGGTTCTGTGAAAAATTAGTTCAACGCTTTCGTGCAAGCACCGGGTCCATTCCCACAACAGATCCATCCCCACCTCTGTCTTTTCACCCTTTTGACCCAGTGAAGTGACTTTTTACTGCATCTCTTGGGGAACATCCCTCTCATGAGGTACAGAAGGGAGCGCTTACTGGGCGCTCCAGGAGAACTTGGTCTTTCCTTTCTGGATGCCGCCAACCTCCCAGACCCCAGCAACGTGGCAGCTTGGCTCAGAGGGAGCAGACTTACACCAGGTCGTAGAAGCTGTTGATGTAGGCAGCAAAATAAGGTGCAAAGACAGAGCTGTCCTGGGCAGTGCTCCAAGCCACAAACTCCTCCCCAAACCTGCAGGAGAAGACACACAGGTAATGCTAACTGTGAGGAGATGGAGGATGGCTCATCTTCTATGCACACTGCGGTGTTGGGAGACACTGGTAGCTGGCCCAACCCAACCCCTCTGTTGTCATAACATGCGTGTGCATTGGAGGGGAATTGATGCCAGATAATTACAGGTTCAGGGTGCGCTTGCCCGAGCCAGTACACAGCACTTTTGGAGAGATGCCAGAGATCTCAGCATGCCGAATCTCTGACTTTTCTTCATGCTAAGGGATTAGTTGCAGCCATGGTACTCAGGTTTATCAGTCTGGTCCTTCATTTCTCTGGCTTTTGGGGTGATATAACATTTGACCTCTTAAGCACACAAGGAAGGGTTTTACCTCAGGGCTGAATTTACAACAGAAGGAGAATGGGAACAGGGCAGCACACCCACATTTCCCCCCTGTAACCTCAGTGTGGTGTGTTAGGTAGCTGTCTTCTGTGTAGCACAGCTTTTACCATTACAGCTGTTTTGCAGTCGGGTTTGCACTGCTGGCAGGATTATGCTGCTCAGGCAGGTTCTGCCTGGTGGTTCCATTCTTTGTCAAGGTAGAGGAAGCTGCTTGGGTTGGCTTCAGAGCGTGTTTAAGAAAAAGCTTAAGTTTCGGTGACCTTTTCATCTGGGAGCCTTTGCTGGCCTGGCTTGTATTTTACACCAATTTTGTTTAAACGAAAAGAAAAGGGAAAAAAAAAGTAAAAATAATTTTAAGAAGAGAACAAATTAAAAATAAACAAAGAAAAAAAAAGAAAAAAAGAGAAAAAAAAGAATGGAATATCAGTACTACATTTCTCCTTAAAAATCCAGGCAGACTTCAAAGTCAAATAGCTGGCTTGAACTACCCTGCTCACTCAGGTTATTGAAAACAAGTGCACATCGCTGGGCTATTAGAGATGAGGGTTTAGGAAGGAAAGCATTGCTTTTCGGACACTTTGGATGCCTGCTGTGCCTGGGGTTCACGATCTGTGAAAGCAGCACTCAGCCTTCCCACCCTCAGTCCTGCAAAATATCTATTAGCAAACTTCCCACTCAGTGCCTGCCAGAGATGGGAAACTTCAAAGGTTAACATGAAATTATTTTTAGTTGTACTGGAAGTTGAATAATGCCGAATAGCCTTTCTCCTCTGTGGACTGTGGCTCCGGTGAGTGGCTGTGCTGAGGGATATGGTTTAGTGTTTGATAGGAATGGTTGGGACTCAATGATCCGGTGGGTCTCTTCCAACCTGGTTATTCTGTGATTCTATGAGTCTGTGATGACCTGAAATACAGCCACGTTGATGGGGAGGGACAGTACCTTGCTGTGCCGTGACCCTCTGCGAGGGAAATAAGATCTGAGGCCATAACTTGGGAACTACAAAGCAGAAAAATATTATTTCAGCAGAGGTACAGGGTCCTGTGTCCTTTGGACATTGGATGAATTTTTAAAAGACTCAGAAGGAAGCTCAGCTGTATGTCTTTCCCAGCTGTAATAGAGAAGGTCCCATCGGCCATTTCTATGTCCATAGCTATGGGATGCAGGTGAAAATGATCTCAAGAGGACTCATCCAGGACACCTAGATGATGTTCTGGGCAAGCAGGCTCTGGGTCTGGGCCTCCATAACTGCTGTTTTTTCTTGGCTGCAGCTGCAAGCAACCAGCACTCAATGCCACAAAGGTCTCAGATTGATGGGACTGCAGTGGTCTCATCTCTTTCCAGACAGCAGCTCCTTCCCGGAGCTCTGACCTCAGATTCTGGAACTCGCAAGAGTCTCATCTAGGTCTGTTTATGACTCCCTCCAAGTTATTTTGCAGCTTGCTAATTACTGGGCTCATTGTGACCTCTAATTCTCGCAGGAACAGGCACATGCCTGCTCAGTGCCAGCATGTGGCCCAGTGCATGGACCTTTCCCCTGCTTTTTTTACCAATGTAGGACTCATTTGGAAGGAATGTGCTGCTTGAAGCAGTAATGACCTTGGTATGAATTCATGCAGCTCTACCAGGCTCAGCTCAAGCATTTTCTTTTCCAGGCTTCTGCTGATTGCTCCAGATATCTTCATATGCTCCCCAATGATCTAGAAAAGGGCATGAAAAGACTGGTGAATGTGACAAACATAGGCTAAACATCCTTCATGAGGATCTCATGCAGCTTTGGTTAATAAAAATGACTTGCCTACCAAAGGGGAAAAAAGATGACTCCTTGCCAGGCAATTTTCATTACTCCCTAGCACTTTTAAAAATAATAATCTAGAATGGGCCAAGAGGCACAGGCTGATTTGTGACATACTCATTCATCTGAGTTAGACATAGTGATGACTGAGGCCCCCGAATCACCCTTGTGCTGTCCTCCTCTTTTTGAGGGATTTGCGGGAGGGTTCAGTCCCCAATCCAATATCCAAAGGAAGTTGAGCTGTCCCCCCATCCTCATACTAAGGGTGGCTCTAAGCACCATCCTTGCAAGCCCAGGAGTGACACGAGGGCTGCACAGAGCATCAGGCATCACCTTGAATTCTTGCTTGCACTGGAGCTCCTCCTTAATTCCCACTCCCACAACCTCAGCTCCCTCTCTGGAGCGTGGCAGGCTGCAATCCTCCTCTGATGCTTCCTGAGGCATTCTACCCATCTGCTAATTCAATTCAGACCTGCCTTCCCCGTGGTCACACAACGTGCAATATTCCTCTATGGAAAAAAGTCATGGCAACAGGAAATACTCTTTGATTTTCTTTCTTTCTCTCTCCTTCTCTTCTTTTTGGTATTATTTAATTGCAATGACTCAACCTTTTGAGTGAGGAGAATGAATCCATACCCCTCCTGGATTTATTACCCTAAAGTGAGTAGGAGCTTTTGTTTTTTATACCATTTAAATTGGAGTGGCTGTCACTGCCTACAGGCTTTCCATGGCTGCAGCAGCCCCAGGACAAAGTCACTCTTTCAGCCAAGGGTTTTTTCTAACAAACCTTTTCTTTCTGCGTTTTTTTCCCTTTCCCTTTCTCTTTCGTCTTTCTAATCAAAGAGATTTAAGGACTTTAAAATCAGTTGCCTATTATGTTGCTGACACAATTGACAGCAGGTTTAATTTGCAGCTAGAAGGCAAGCGGGAGAGCTAAAAGTTGTAATAAATGGCATTTTCTGCTCTAATGTATTCTGGTAGTGCGTGACTAACATACATTATCACAGGAGGCAGTACCTCCACCCCAGAATGCAACAATCCAGTTCTGCTAGAGCCACAGAGCCCCCCACACTTTGCCCCAGCTAATTAAATACCGTTTGAATATCAAAGGAGAGCGAGGAGTGGTAGAGATTTTCCTTCACTTCTGGATGAACTTCTTTCTGCCACTTCTCCGTGACCTCCAGTCTCAGAATGTTTCCAAAATAGCTTTTGATTTTCCCCTAAATGTTAAATGTAGGAAGGAAACACACAGCTCAGAATAATGAAGCAAGCATGAGTAAAGTGGCTCACAGTGTTTTGCTCTGTCGGCGTGTGTGTAAGGCTCATGTATGCAGTGCAGCAAGGTAAGCAGAATCAAAGATCTTGGTCCAGACCCCATTAATCTCCACAGGATTGTGTGAAAAATCAGGAGCTGTGCTATGTCGGGGCAAGGTACTCACAAATCAAAGGATAATTATTCTCCTGGCAGAGAAATATTGTGTCAGCTGTTTGACTGCTTCATCACAAAGTCCTCCAGTGTGTGGAGGATTAAAGATCAAACTGGTCCTTTCTGGCAGTACAGGCGCCCGAGTAAGTTGCACCACTCTTCAGTCCTGGCTGATAAATCAATCTTGTTGCCAGTGAAACAAAATGATCCTTCACCAGCATGATGGAGTAACACTGATTTTATTCAGCTGGGTACCTTGAGCTCACCTTGAGCAGTGCCCTGTTTCAGAATTGGTTTGCAAGAAAATGTCTGAGCCCAGCAAAGAGCCAGAAATTGCCTTACACAAGGTCACAGACAAGAACAGAAAAAAACATCTGCAGAAGGGGCTTCCTAGGAGGAGCTGAACCATGGGGAGGTCCTGTGTTGGGGACATGCCCAAAGCTGTCTGCCTACAGCAAAACTTAGAAGTGCTGGAGGAGCTCACGCAGGTGGACGAGGTGCTAAGGGGCATGGTTTAGTGTTTGATAGGAATGGTTGGACTCGATGATCCAGTGGGTCTCTTCCAACGTGGTTATTCTATGATTCTATGATTCTATGATTCTATGTTGTGCAAGTAGCAGTTAAAATGCCTTTACACCTAACTTGGCCACGCATTCAATCTGATGAATCCCAGCTCTGAACTCTGCCATGAGCATCTGCCATGTATGGAGTGTGGTACTATCCATTTGGCTCTATGATCATCCATGTTCAAGTTCATGGCCTACTTCAGTCCCAGAACTGGTGCTCAGGACCTTTTTGCTTTTCATTACAGGCCATTCTGCATGGTGCTGTGAAGACTCATCACCTGGTGGAGCTACAAAACATGATCCAGCCACGTGAGACCTCTTATTTGGGAGGCTGGGCGCTCCCATACCCTCCCTAGGGACACATGGGGATAAGGTTGAAACTCTCACCTTTGCAGAAATGATGTAGTTGTTCTTCAGTTTATCCCAGTCATCTGGTGTTAACAGCAGGGACAGGTTTTCTGTTTTAACTTCTGGTTTGAGATCAGGGTGACCCAGAAAGAGTTCACTGGAAAGATTCAAATGAACAAATTATGTGTGAGTAAACTGATGGAATATTCATGTGGCATGAGCTACATAATTATTAAGCCGTGAGAAATATACTTAAAGCTTAAATTGCAATGCTTGTTTTCAAGCTTTAACAAGAAAATCTTTCCTCACTATTCAAAATCCTAATTATTCAGAATCAGAATGATCTAAGGTTCCAGCCCACCTTAGAAATCATGAGACTTCTGAGTTGTTTGGACATGAAAAGTGCTATGAGAATTTACTTTTTTAAAATAAACAACCTGAAGCTGATTCATTTGACTACAAGCCTGTGAAATGCCTTTCACGGTAATTCCTGTAGCAGCGTGCTGCTTTGGAGTTAGCAGATCCCCCCAGCTCATCTCCAGAGTCACTTCACAGAATCACACAGAATAACCAGGTTGGAAGAGACCCACCGGATCACCGAGTCCAACCGTAATGACATGGCCAATGACAGCCTGTTATTTCTCCCTGTGCATTATCCCTAGCAAGGGGAGGTGGCAAGGCAGATCTTGCATGGAGCAGCTTCTGGAAGGCACTTCCATACTTGGGACACTGGCCATGGCAGCACACAATTCTTTGGCCTAATGCCGGGTCCGGAACTTGGGGCACAACAACCCTGTGCAGCTACAGACTAGGAGAAATCTGGCTGGAAAGCTGCCTGGAGGAGAGGGACCTGGGGGTGTTGGTTGACAGCTGACTGAACATGAGCCAGCAGTGTGCCCAGGTGGCCAAGAAGGCCAATGGCATCTTGGCTTGGATCAGAAACAGTGTGACCAGCAGGTCCAGGGAGGTTATTCTCCCTCTGTACTCGGCACTGGTGAGACTGCTCCTCGAATACCGAGTTCAGTTCTGGGCCCCTCACCACAAGAAGGATGATGAGGCTCTGGAGCGAGTCCAAAGAAAAGCAACAAAGCTGGTGAAGGGGCTGGAGAACAGGCCTTATGAGGAACGGCTGAGAGAGCTGGGGTTGTTTAGCCTGGAGAAGAGGAGGCTGAGGGGAGACCTCATTGCTCTCTGCAACTCCCTGAAAGGAGGTTGTGGAGAGCAGGGACCTGGCCTCTTCTCCCAAGTGGCAGGGGACAGGATGAGAGGGAATGGCCTCAAGCTCCGCCAGGGGAGATTTAGGCTGAACACTAGGAAAAAATTTTTCACGGAAAGTGTCATTGGGCACTGGAACAGGCTGCCCAGGGAGGTGGTTTAGGCACAGGTGGATGAGATGCTGAGGGACGTGGTTTAGTGTTTGATAGGAATGGTTGGACTTCATGATCCAGTGGGTCTCTTCCAACCTGGTGATTCTTTGATTCTATGATTCCATAGAATGGATGTGGTGAGCAGACGTGCAGCTGCTGAGTTTGACTCCAAAGTGCACTCAGCTGGCACACTACTTTGCCACTCACTTTCCTCTGGATTGCCATGTGGTTAGGCAAACTTGTTAGTTGGGAGGCAGGAAAAGAGAGGGAGTGCTTGTGTTTCTCCCTCTGGCATGGGAAACCCGTTATTAGCCTGTACAATCGAATGTGCTACCCCTGCAGTCTGCCATGGACCAAGGAGGTACTGCATCTTTCAGGGCGATGAAGGTGGAGAAGGGAAAGAAGAAAATATTCAGGCACTTGAACAGGTTGCAAACCAACAGCTGGTTAGCAAGGAAAACAGCTTCAATGTGCTACACGCAGCCTGTTCCACAACTGCGAAGGGTTCCCATCACCAAAACAGCGCTGAGCACACGATTAGGTTTGGATCCACATGAGGATTGCACTGTACAAAGTCAGGCTGGTGCAGAGTGGCTGCTCAGCAGAAAAAGAATCAGCCTGCTGATGGTGTCCTGGAATCAATGGTCCCACAGTCATGGTTCAGATTTCCCAGAGAGGCACATCTGCACATGTGGAGCATTCCACTGCCCAGCTGTTGCAGGTGGCTGCTGCTCATTTAAAAGGACACCACAGATCTAAATACAACCTCTGCACCATCACTGAAGGGATTGTCTCAAATGTATACTCGAGGAGCTTACTTCCCTCTCTTACTTTTTGTCCATTTGTTTGAATTGTAGCTTCAATAATGAGTTTGAGTCAGGGAACTTCTTTTTGGGGTGGGTTCTAGGCAGAGATGAAGTTCATTTAGAATGGGAAAATCAAATGGAAACTTCCAAACCCAGCAAAGTGACTGCAAGCCGTGCCCAAAACTGCTGCAAGCTCTCAATAAGCTCTTTCACAGCAAGTTAGAGAAATATATTTGGGACACTTTTCTTTGGTGCAGAATCTGGATGCCAAAGCTTGTTTCTTCCCCTCTTTTCAGCAAAACTGTTGTGCAGTATTGTTGCCAGGGGCTGGGGACATGCAGGAATGTACCTCCAGATGAGATTCACAGGGACAAGTGAGGGACAGGGGCAGTGGGTGGGAGTGTCATCTCCATAGCAGTGCTGCCAGCATCACGATGCTGAGGGAGTTACACATGTCATCATGGTCACCACACTGTAAATGGGGGTTTTAGGAGTAACTGGGCGAGTTCATAGAATGAAACTGTTGATGGCTGTTCAAAGCAATGACCACCCGTGGTCCAAATGTCCCTGAGCCAAAAGCTACCCCAAGCTATGCAACTTCTAGAATGTTTTAGTCACCCCTAAATTTCAGAGTGATTCAAGAGGTCCTAAAAAAAATGGACCACCCATTCTAGTGGACATGTATGAGACAGAGCCTCTATTTTAATATGGCTAATTCCACAGGATGATGTCTTGGCATCTCCTCCAGATGACTCTGACCCTCGAACACAGCGGGTAATGTGGCCTGTTTCCAAATGCATCACAGTTTTAATTAAACAGGAAGAAGGCAGAGCTCCCCCAGAAGTCCCTCCTTGTGCCTGGAAAAGTCACCAAGCAGCTGCTGGACCTCGGGAAATATCTGCAGAAAGAGCAGGTTTATCAGAACTGCAAAGGAGGAGCTTCCCAGCACGTAAGAACAGTAACTGGGAGAGGGAGGGGAAAACAAGGTAATTTAGATCTGTGAAAAGCAGCAAGTGTTTTATCCACAAACCTTTGTCCTCATCTTTTAATAGATTAGCTATCTGGCTCTACTGTAGAAGTTACTGTGTCTCTCTTGCTTACTCAGGAAACTGAAAACAGCTCGGTGCTTTTGAAGCACCCTGAGGCCCTGCTGCTCTCCAAAGGACGTTGAAGCAGTGTGGCAAGTGCAGCATCTTACCTGCGGTAGGTGTTGGCCACCCAGTCGAGCAAGGTGTAGAGCTCACTGAAGTCCAGCAGTCTCTGGGAGAGGTCGTGCAAGTGTGAGGCAATGGCCTTGTGAAAAGCCTCCACATACACGTCACACACCTGGTACTCCTCTGGATAGCACTTTCTTACTGATAACTTGATTTTCAGTAAATCTTCCCTCAGATGTTTCTGGAGGACATCTAAGTGGAGATCAAGCCAAGAACTCTGTTCTTCTTTTGATGCCATGGGTATGCTCTGGACTCTCTTTCTAGCACTCTCCTTGATAGCTTCCCTCCACTCCTCCCTCCACTTTCTGGGTGTGCCAAGCAAGTCTGATCCAGGAGCAGTATTATTGCCTGTATTAGGATGAGCTGCTTCTTCACGGGCAATTAAAGTCACCAGGGAGGTCAGCATGGTATCCTCTACAGTGGGATGCTCCAGTGTTCCCACCACAATGGACTGGATTGCATTTGTGATGGAGTTATAAAGCAAATCCACATCCCTGGATTTCCTCACAAACTCCTGCGGGTTATCTTTGTATTTCTCAGCATCTCGCTCAGCTATCGTCTCATCTTCCAAGTACTTAATACTTGCAAATGCTTCCAAAAGTTGCCTTTTCTGTATAAGTTCATTGATTTCCATGACTGCAGAAAGAGAAGGGGAAGGAGTCGGCACAAAGCAGGCATTAGGTGATTGACAAATTGTAACAGGACAAGATGCCCTGCAAGGAGGCTTGCAGGGCTGCACTCAGTAACCAGGTCCCAGCAGTGCTCCTGAGACCATTTGAAACAGGAGAGGAAAGTAGTGGAAATGAACTCACTGCAAATTGAACCACATCTCTAAACTGCTGGTTTCAGAGGTAGGAAATATCCAAAAATCTGATTATTGCCTGCAGAAAAACCTCCAGCAATGGTTAATGAGGCTGCATAGGACACTGGGGTGTCAGGCTGCATAAAGGCTCTGCCCCCCTGTTAGTGTGGAGCTGAAGTAGGACTGGCAGCAGGAACAGTTTATGATGCACCCTTCCCGCAAGATTTCCTTTAGCAGGGATGCCCTTGTCTCCCAGCACACCAGTGTGCTCAGCACAGCTCTGCTGCTGCTGCAGCCACAGCAACTCTGGCTGAAAGGGCATGTCAGCGTGTTGCCTGAGAAGGCATGGAGGGTGCCCAGGGGTCTAGCTGGATGGGTAGAGGCAGCACAGTGGGACAGACCCTCTTGGTCCCTCTGAGCTCCTGGGTCAGACATCCCACTAGAGGGTTGTGTCTATCCCCAGCCTACTCACCAGGATGTCCTCCTGGGGGACACTGGCTTGGCGATGTTCCTACTACGTTTTTTGGGAATATTACTTGTTCAGATGTAACCCTGAGCAAATCCTAGTCTTTTCTCCTGTCCTAATTTTGTGCATTATCAAGTTTTCCTAAGACACTTTCCTGGCTAATGTCTTGGTTAAACTACATCCTACATTTCTGAGGACCTACCAAAATACTAACACAAATTGCAGAGATTGTTGCTGGTGATTTGCATGATGAGGACTCCTTGAGATGCAGGGACTGAGGCAGCAAATCAGACACTGTCCTGTCAGTGGCTGGCCACCCTTTCCAGCCTGTGCCTACCAGGCAAATGGCCTCTGAAAGATGCATCTTACCTGTTCCAGACATTCAGGAGATGTTCTGTGAATGCTTGTGGTCCTCAGCCTTTTCTCAATCAAAAAGAGGGACTTCTGGAGGACCAGATGCCTCATCTTCTCAGCTCTGCAATTATTCTCTGATTCCGTGATTCTGTGGTTCTGTTTTCCCCATCTCCTTTGCTTTCAGCACCCACTACCAGTACTGGCTAGTGTTGGCTGAGACTGGGGGAAAGACATCAAAGCCTGCTACCCTCAAAGTGGCTGAGGTGCACTGAGTTTCCAAATTCTTTTTCGAAGTCTTGCTGGTGCAAGAACCACTGCTATTTGCCAGTAATATGAGAAGTATTTGTCATAGGTTGGGGAGATTCAAGAGCACTGTTAACTTTTGAAGAGGACCCATGAAGCTCTCACCATCTCCAGCTTCATAACAGAGGCTCTGGACAGGAGATCTCACTGTGATACTGGGCATAAGTTAAACATTAAAGTGGAGAAGGGAAAGAGCATTATTTAGGCATGTGTGGCCACTACTTATGGGAAATACATGTATAAAATAGTACAGGAAGACTGGAGAGCGCTCAAAGAAGACACAAAGGACTGTTTCATAACCCATAACTTATAACCTTGGTCTTATTTGCACGCAGGTTTTATACTATGCACATCAAATAATCTGTGTGGAGCAAGTAAATCTGTGTAAAGACAGAAATATGCCAAATAACCCAACTACTGTTACAGAGTACAAGGCATAGAGCGTTGAGTGCCTGTATGGATCTACAGTTGCTTCTGCACTCAGAAGGGAGGGAGTTTATGCCAATTAACTTAGTCTCTTCTAGATAAATTCATATAAAACCTGTGTTTGTGCAAGTGCTTGCAGGAAGAGACTAAAGGAATACATTCTGTTCTGTTTAACAAAGTGAGAAAACATCATTTAATCACTATCTAGGATAATTATTCAGGGAGGTGATGTTAGGTGCTAAATGGATCTTTAGAAATACAAGATCAACCAGCTGGTAGTCGAAGGAAGACAATTGAAAGGCAATTAACCATTATGCAGCTTAATGGCACACATGGTGGAATCTCCACCGCTTGCCATATTTATCTCAGGATGGGAAGCGTTTCTGACAGAGCTTCTCCAGTCAAGGCCAATCATGAGTTATTTGGCACAGGATGGGCCTTGTTTGTGCAATTCCTCAGCTTGTTTATTGCAGGAGACGAAAAGGGCTTATGGTAACATTTCTTGTCTCTCCTCATCTATGACCCTTTGTGAATGGACTAGCAAAGTTTATGGGCTCAGATGCAGCTTACCAACCTCACAAAGTGTCAGTGCAAAGCAGTAAATGACTTCCTGGCACAGCAGAGCACGTTATAGCAGTGAGGTAATGTCAGCCCTTCTATCTGATCCCCGTGATATCCTATGCAGTAGATAAAGAATTTCTTTCTAGAAATTTAGGCTGAGGAAAGGTCAAGCAATGTCAACCCACCTCAGTCTGTCTCCTGGAGGATGCATTGTAGTACCTATGCCTTGAGAGGGTGGAGGAGAACAGTGCTCAAACCAAGATAAAACTCATTGCAGTCTGCCCACGCTTGGGGAAAGGCGAGAGCTATGCTGAAGTTATTTATTATAATTTGACTAAGACTTAACTATATAATGCTTACAAAATGCATGAGAATAAGCAGCCTGGGGAAACCATACCAAATAAACACTTGCAGCACTGCTGTTGTGAGAATAATATATGGAAAGCCAGTGTAAGAGAATAAAGGCCTCTGTCTCTGAGATTATGAACTAAGGTGGAACTGCCAAAGTAGATCACATCCTCTTTTTTCCTCTTTAAGACCATATCTTGTGGATATGGTTAAACTAATGTGGTGGAGGCCGCAGAGCCACCTGTTCAGTGACAGGAGAACCAGCCCAAGCTGGACCAGGTAACATCCTAGTAAGTCTGTGCAAGCGGTGACTGTTGCCTCTGCCCTGTAGTGGGATGCCTGCCTCTTCAGTATCTCTGTTGGGTCCAAGACTTGCAAAGTGTAAATTGCTTGAGGGTAAATATTTCCTGTCAAGGAAATTACACTGGTGGTTTCACTTCTTACCTGAAAGAGGTTTTCCTTGAATGGGCTCTGCTGCTATCTTCTCACTAATCTCCTCCACACCGTTACAGATAGTGGTTTTGGTCTCCTCGCAGGTCTTGTAGGATCGCAAAGAAAGTCGTATTCCTTTCCAAGTACCAGTGCCTTCCTTTCCTTTCTCTTTGTACAGACTTTGTTTTGGTTTCCGGAAGCTTATTATTGTTTTAACGCCTCTTTCAAAGAACCTGTTTCCCCCACTATGCAAAGTTTCCCTGCTTAGTTCGGAAGCAACTTCCATCTTTTCCTCCACTGCTCTCTTCATTGGAGAGTCTCGTTCTGAGGTTACGCAGCTTGAGTCTAACTCCATGTTTCTATTTCTGTTGTTGCCTTTCAATGATGGGTTTTCCAAACAGGTTGCCCGTAGTTGCTGGAAGGCACAAAACAGCAGAATTAGATGTGAGGTTCATAACAGAGTATTGCTGTGTTTCTGAAGGCAGTCCTGAACTGAAAAACTGGCCCATCTCTTTCCTGTGCTTAATCCAAGGACAGAGCAAGTTGTTCTACCCTGTAGCTGCTGAAATGATCTCTCTACTGACAGACACCAGGAGCTGTCCTGCTTTTAGCTCCGGAAGGCTCTATGTAACTCTTTATATCAGGCAAGTGTCAGCTATTTCTTCAGTACCAAGGAATCACTAAATGTCAGAGATGCTGAAATCTGTGTAAACACACCATTTTGTCGGTAACAAGGTATATTTTCACTTTCCATTCTTCTAGGTGGATTTCCAGACATGTAGGAATGATAATGCTTCCTGAGTCTTACTGGGGCGTTGCGACTTTCTGATGTGGGTATGGCTACCTTAAGTCATGCTGCTGCTTCTGCCTGGCTCAAGCCCTGACCTGCCACCGCTGGAAGATGTCCCAGAGGTGAGTGGTCCCAATTGCAGACGGTTGGTGCTCTAGCCCCTTCTATCCAAGCTCACTGCCCTCTGAATCATCATGGTTACAGTACATGAGGTTCTCATCACTCATCCTGCCTCAGAGCACTGCATCCTGACATGCTAAGAATGGTTATCTCAAGGGCCAAACAAGACCCTGCATGAACTGCAGGGGATGCTGCAGGAGATTTCAGATTTCAACAGAAGTTCTCCTGTCAGTGTTCCTGGGCTGTAGTCACATCCTCTGCGCTTGCTCAGCTCCTGCTTGGCTGCAGACAGCTCAGCTCCCCTCTGCCCAAGCTGAGGGCTGGCCCAGGTGTTTGGGAAGGGGGCAGAGGGAAAGGTTTTGTCTTTCTTTCCCTCCCTTTCAAAGGCATCTCACCAGGTCACTGACTAACACAACCCACTCAAAGGGACATTGTGTGCTGCAGAGCTCTGAGGACGGAAAATGCTGCATTTCCCGGCAGCAGACTCAAGACAGCTCAGCAAACAGTTTACGAACAGCAGATTAGAATCAGTTATTGTTTGAGGTCACCAGGAACTGCCTTCCTCAGGTCCGTCCAGCTCACAGGAGCCTGAGACTGTAATACAGTTATAGTGAACAGACATGTTTGGACTCTGGAAATACATCTCAGCCTTCTTCAGTCTGAGTCAGAACAAACTTTCACTCCCTCGTGCACAGGTATTTCACAGGTTATAAACTGCAGGGACTGTACCTTCCTGGGGTTTTGCTAAACTCTTTGCATGGTGGGGCTGAGACCCTGTGTCACACTCCCTCGGGGGATTTCATTGCCTTTTTCAGGAGCTCACTCCATCACAGCCCATACGCAGGGTGGGAGGGAGAGAAGGGCATCCCATTTTCCAGGGATTTCAGTAGGCAGAGGGCCAAATCCCTAGCTTAAACCCTGCAGGGGGGTCTCTGGCCAGAGCGGAGCCACAGCAGCAATCAAAGGGGTGAGCTGTGAGGTGGAGGGAGGGCAGAAGGACTATAAGATATGACCCCATGATCAAGGGAAAAGAAGGGATACACACCTCGGTACTGACTGAACGATCCTCTCTGTAGCCTGTGAGGATAAAGCAGACGTAATCCACAGAAACTGAGAGTGCCTCCGTGCTGCAGGAAGTTCCAGGGAGATGCAGTGGTGGGTGGCCAGCTCTGCAGGGCTGAGGTCCAAGTGAGCTCGCCCACCTCAGCTGGCTGGAGCACCATTCCACACGCCCATTCTGGCCAAGGGGCTCCCTCTGGACATGGTGCCGCTCTCCCTCCTCCTTCGTCCTCTGGAAAAGGGTGGTTGGAAGTGGGAGAAAAATACCTGTCCCTACCTGCCGAAGACTTCCAGCACTTTCACCTGTTTGCTTCCTAGGAAAGACTCTGGCACTGTTTCACTTTCATTATGTCAGGGCATTTAAAAGAAGGGAAGAGGCGGGGGGAGAAGTGTTCCCGGCATTCAAGGTTAATTATTTACCCTACAGATGGAGATTGAGGTGAGACCAGGGTCTTGACAACGGGGCGAGCTTCTGGGCTGAGTTGGCCCTGGGCAGCCAGGGAAGAAGGATTTTAGCACCTGATTCTTCCCTGGTAGGAGGAAGCCCCATTGGCATCTGTGTGTTGGGATTCAAAAGCAGCTCCAGAGCTGCTGACTGGGAATGGCTACATTTCACCCCCTTCTACCCCATTTCTAGAGGTCACGGGTGGCTCAATCCCAGTAATGATTAACAGGTGTGGGTGAGTGACAAGGAGAGCTGTGTCCTGCAGTTATATTTTTATATATTCACATCCTCACTCCTCGCTTTGCCTTGAGGGCACTTATTTCCATAGGGACACTGGCCCTGCATCCCTCCATCCCTGGAGTATTTGGGCACCTCAGAGGAAACTCAAAGCAAAGGAGAAAAAAAAAGATGTCTGGAAAGTTTAAATTACGTTAGACATCATAGAATCATAGAATCATAGAATCATAGCATCATAGAATGGTTTGGGTTGGAAGGGACCTTGAAGATCATCCAGTTTCAACCCCCCTGCCATGGGCAGGGGCAAGTCCTACTAGATCAGGCTGCCCAAGGCTCCATCCAACCTGGCCTTGAACACCTCCAGGGATAGTCACTTGGCTTGTCATTGAGTGGTGACAACAGCAAGCCAGGCTATCTGGCTGGGCACACCAAGCAGTCCCAGGCAGCTGAAAACCCTGATGTAAAGCAAGAGTGGTAAATCAGTAGGTGCCATTGTGCCGTTGGAAATGCATTTCTTCGCGTTAGGAACCTGCTGGCACATCACGTGTCACTGTGATAAGGGAGATCAAAGGGTCTAGTGAGGGACTGATGCAATAAAATGAAGTCCTGTGGCATTTGAACTTCTTTCTGTATAGAAGCATACAGAAGGGTTCATAACTTCCCTAAGGCTAGGAGAGTGATGGAGAGTGCGTGGGGTAGGAAAAATCGTGATTAACTAAACAAGGAAAAGTAGTAGCACAGGCTGCAGGGAATGTGTCCTGATGGTGAGACTGGAATGGGTAGAGCATCATTCCAGGCTGCCTTGAGAGTGCAGGGGAGTCCTGCCTGAAGCTTCCGCTAGCCTGAGCACCCAGACCTGAGATTTTTGTCCTCAGGTTCTCCAAAGCCACATTTAGGCTGGAGACTGCTCTGCCATGCTGGGGAAAACTGCAATGGATAATGCTTCTGCCACTCTGGCAGGATGACAACAGGAATAAAAGAGGGAGCTGTTTACTCAGGTACATGCTGAGGTGTGGAAATCTCTTTCAGACACAAAGTCCAACTAAACCTCTCTCCATCTCTATTGGTAACTGTCTTTTCTGCTGGTCATTTCTGGGTGTTGGTTTGTACAGACGGGCTCGCTACAGCCAGGGAGCAGCCAGAGCAGGTGGCAGGTCCAAAATGGATGGAGTCTGATCTGGACCTCACTGGGAGCTGTCAGCTACTCCAAAACACAGATAGCACCAGGGCCTGGTGGGATGCTAATAAACACAACCATGGGGGAGCTCTGCACCTCACAGTGTAGGTCACCTCAGTCCTCACAGCTCTTTCCAGCACTCTCTCCCAGCAGCAGCTTGCAAGGAGTGCACTTGCTCCTGGAAATGCCACCAGGACAATGCTGATTCCAGGAGTCTGGCCCCAGAAGCTTGTAAGAATTTAAAATTTTGCTACGTTGTGTAGTTATTTTCCATTTTCCTTCAATTTTGCTAGAAGGCCATAATTTGCAAGCTAGCTGTGAGGGTTAATTTGCTTTAGAAAGGAAATCTAAAGGTGTCCTCACTCCAACAGGGACTTTCAAAGAAAGACACACACTGATTGTGGTGAAGTTGAATAAAATGGTGAAGCTGGGTGATGCTGTATTTCTATTCCTTCTTACTCTGTGTAGCCCCTGGAGAGAAAAAGTCTTCAACAAGCCCTGCTCCCTCCTACACCACCATTAACAGCCCTGCAGTATCATAAGGTGTATGTTTTCTCAGCAGTACCGTGGTGGAGCTGGTGAGTGTTCAGAGACCTTTGCAGTAAAAAGCGTGTGGTCTTTAGTGTCATGGGCACCAGCCTATCTCCAGCGAGCTGGGGGGTACCCAAGCCAGTCCTGCCAGGTATTGCAAGCCCATGATGTTCCTCCACAGTCCTCTGATGCTTAACTCACACTCATGCTCTTTATTTGAAGTGGATGAGTGAACTGGGGAGAAAAGCCAACCCTTGCTGTAGCTGCCTTCCAACAGTTTTCTCCCAGCTATGCTTTGGGTTGTCTTCTGCTCAGCTTTTGCTAATCCACCCACTGATGCAGCGACAGCCATGCAGCATCCCAGCTGTGCCAGCCTTTGTACCCCAGCCAGCACTTCATAGGATTTTTCAGCCCTGCTGTCAGTGGGAATACATTTTACTGAAAAAGGAAAAGTATGGCCATCTGGAGGAACGTGGTGAAATTACCTTCCACCCAGCAGCACCAGCTTCATTGCCTTTTAGGTCTCTGGGAGACCCAATTAATTGCTTGAGAACAGCTTAATCATCATCTAGGGGGTTGAATATTGATGCTCTCAGCCTGAGCTGGTAGCACGCTGCTGGACGGTGCTAAGCTTGGACCTTCCCGACATGACAACTCAGCCTGCAAGAAGGAAACAGAAAAGGAGGCAAAAATGAGTTGAGAAGTCACAAGTAAGTGAAAACCTAGCAAATCCAGATGAAAGCACCAGTGCTTCAGATCTGTGCTCAGGGATCTAGCAGCAAGTGGCTGCTGCAACTCAGCAGCCAACTTGTGTGAGCTACCTTCAATGTGTAATTTGTAGTCTGGCTTTAATGGAAAATCAGACTTGTTCTCAGCTCCTTAGCTATGTGACCTTGCTCCCTTTTTATGACTATACTTCATCAAGCAGTAGCATTGAAGTGTTTTCACTCTGTCTTTTTAGGGTAAGCTGAATTATTGATAGATACTGATGGTGAGGAGTTGCTGATGTCCAGATGCCAGGCTGCTGGGGATGCAGAGGTGCTGGGAGATTAGACATTAGGAAGAAGTTGTTCACAGTGAGGGTCCCTTCCAACCCAAACCATTCTGTGATTCTATGACAGAGGTGACCACAGCAGCTGCCATCCCTACAAGCCTTAGCTGGATGCTGCCTCTCCAGGGCCAGTGTGAGGCTTGGGAGGCTCGTCCAGCCGTGGCTGGAGCGGGGCATTCCCTTTCCCTGCCTCAGCCACGATTCCCGGCTTTGCAGCTGGACTTGGCTCGATGGAGCTGCCAGCACCAGGCACAGGGCTGTTGGGGTAGGCAATGCCCCACAGCAGGACGTGGTGGCTGGAAGCTGTGGCTGTCTGTGCCCTCCAAAACCTGCTGGGCTGGGAAACCCCCAGCTCCAGGAGCTGGAGCAGGCAGGGGTTTACACCGCGGTAGCTGCAGTTGCTGGGGTCATCATTGAAAGACCTGTATGTTCTCAACCATCACCTTCATGGCCAATGGCCAGGCCACACGCGATCAGTGCTGCCTACAGGGCGCTGTCCTTTTCGAATAACCAGCCAGAGCTAGATGGAGTACTGTGTAGCAGAAAGTATTGCTCCTGCCGTAACAGAGAGGTCCAGCAGATGGTTACAGAAATACTCATGTTAGGAGCCCTAACGCATGTCTGATAGATACCCCTTTGTCACCAAATACCTGTAAATCTGAGAGCTATTCAGGTCGCAATAATAGTGTGCTGTGCGTTTGGACCTACTACCTGGATCAAGAACTGGGAGTATTCAAGGTCAAGTTTTATGGGCCTTGAGCGACCTGGTCTGGTGGAAGGTGTCCCTGCCCATGACAGGGGGGCTGGAACTGGATCATCTTTAAGGTCCCTTTGAAACCAAACCATTCTATGAGTTTATGATTTCCAATGGGTATTTGTATAGCTCGCAGATGATCCTGGTCCTTGTGTTTGGTTAACTTGTCTTTGCTGTGGCTTAATCTGGATTTGATGGGAACAGCTGAAGCAGGACAACCCCTGGAGCATGTTGCTGTGCTCTTGACCTCAGTTTCTCCACCTGTGAAATACAGGTGTTTGGTTTACCCCCCTTGGGAGGGTCATATAGAATCATAGAATCACCAACTTGGAAAGGACCCACTGGATCATTGAGTCTAACCATTCCCATCAATATAGATTAAACGTGTTTGATCTCTTGCTATGAGAATATTTCCAGGAGATTCTGATTTCCTCAGCCATGGTGTGAAGGACATGTACAGCCCAAATCTGCAGGGGTGTTGCCGGTCATCAGCTCCCTAATGACCTGCACTGATTAAGATCTGTGAGGCTTTCTGATGCTGCTTTGCCTCTTGACCCTTCTCAATATTTTGTTTGAGGATTATTTTCTCACTCTTCCCTTCTCTGCATTAATTACTCCTATTTACTTTCTTCTTCTTTATTTATGTTCTTGCATCTAACTCCTGTAGAGTGTGGTGAAAGGCTCCAGAGACACAATGCTCCTTGGTGGGGTAGAAGGGCAGAGGGAGTGGCATGGAGGGTCCCACAAACTGCTTTGGAGTCCCAAAGTTTTAATTGGCTCCAAGTACAAGGAGAAAAACCCATTGCTGAATCTGTGGGAAAATATTGCTCCAACGCAATTGCAGAAAGCCAAGCCAGATCCCCATTCCCAGCCTCAGCCTCCCAATTGGCACGACCTCAGCAGGGTACGCTGTAACCTACCCTCTATCTGCAGGTTTTGTTCACCTCACGGTGAGGCATAAATCTCAGCCTGTGTGGGAGGAGGAGAGCCTGGAGCTGCAGTGATTTATTGCAGCAGAGAAAGTGGTCTGATATTTTTAACAGCATTGTTGGTGATGGATGAGTAAAGGCGTGATTAGAGGGTGCCTGTGCCTATGCAGCCATGGTTTGCTGTGAAATGAGATATATTGCTATACCTGCAATATTTTTTCCATCCTTGTGTAGGGGTGAGGTGGGGGACGGCTAAGCCTTGAGTCCATTAGCAGGCTGTGATTTGGAGACTGGCTTTTGCAGAGGGTATGCTGGCCCTTGGGCTTGCATGGAAGCATATGGAAGATGCATTTCCATAAAGCAGAAGAGTGTTGCCTGGGTGATCCTGAGACAAGGATAAGTGTAGCCACAAGCAGCCGTGGAAGGAGACCACTGGAACTGGTAAATATTACACTGGGTAACAAAAACATGAGTGTTCATTTCATAGCAGAAATGTAGATCAGGAGGATTTTCTACGAAAGCTGCTGCTGCGGCAAAAGCTCATCCTAGGTGTTTTTAAAGGATAAGCTTAAAAGTTTTTCTTCCTCTTCTCCAAGGAAAGATCTGAAATAGGCCTGTGTGAGCTGGTTTTCTTCTTTTTTGGTGTAATGAAAGTGTTTAACACTTTCAGCAAGCCACAAGCCCTGTGTGCTATGCCAGGAACTGTGCTGAAGCGTGCTAGCGCTCACTTTGATAAGACAAGGGAAAATGGCCTCAAGCTGCACCAGGGGAGGTTCAGACTGGATACCAGGAAAAAATTTTTGACAGATAGGTTGGACTCACTGATCCTAGAGGTCTTTTCCAACCTGGTGATTCTATGTGAGGCCAATGGGGACGGTGTGGCTGAGAGCCAGGCTTCCCCATTCATCTGCTACTGGCCATTTGAGCTACCAATCCTGTGCTCACGACTCAATGCAGCACCTCTACAAGTACTTCTCAGCATCACTGGATGGACTGTCCCTGTCAGCCCCGGCACCTCATGCTGCAGTCAGGGCCACGCTGCTGTGCTTATGTGCCCCCCTCTACCTTGGCAGCAGCTCTGCTCCTGGGGGTGTTCAGCTGGTGCGTCAGGGACACGGTGTGGTGCCATCTGCTGAGCATTTCCTTCTGCTTGTTTTTCATTAGTGGTGAGACAATGAGTGGGTGAATGGTAATTAAAAAACTATCTGTCCAGGTTGTGCTCTCAATGGCTGGATTAGTTTGCAGTGAACCTCAGCAAGGCCAGAGTGGAGTCCATCACCCCAACTATTGGATCAGGCTTGAGGTTGAAGTGTCACAGCTCACTAACTTCAGAAAAAGGCTGCTGTTCTACCAAGCAGGTTACCCTCATCCCATTCATCACAGGAGCTGCCAAGCCAGACCTCAAGGAATAGAAGCACTTTGTGCATGACAGTGACCGTGGTTTATCTACACGGCTGTGCCTCCGTTCGTAATTTGCCCTACACCCTACCAAAACACCAGCCTGATGTCATGGTTTTTCACCATGGTGAGACTCTGTGGTCTTCTGTGGGATGGAGTCTGAAGTTAGTCAGTACTAGGGGGGTAACCAGCCCCATCACCTGGAGATGGTTGTACTCAGCAGGACAGTTTCCCCTTAGCTCCCCTGTGGCCAGCAGCCTATGAGCAATTCAAGCAAACTTCAACCACTCTTATTTAAATGATGTGGCTTAGAGCAAATGCACCTGCCTGCTTGTGCAGGAGCTTCTGGACCTCACTTCTGGAGCAAAGACCCTGCCTGCTGGGCACATCACCACAGCTAGACGTCTGCTGTTGCAAACGTGTCCTTGAAGCTGAGGACTGAGCTGAGATCTCAGAGCTGCCTTTGCTGCAGAAGAAGGGGAGGTCAGCAGAAGCTAGTCTTCCATTTTGGAGATTTGCTTTGCTGTACCAAAATTTCCAGTCTACAGTGCTCAAAAACTTTACCAAAACCAGGTGAATATTTGTTTGCCACATTGTCACAGGATATTCTCAAGCACAAGGACTTTGATAAAACCCAGCACACTGTTGTAAGAATCCTCTTTGGCCTCATCTTCCTGGCTGAATTTTCTCCAGATTAGTCTTAGGCTTAGTTTAACTGAGGGGTAAGGTACAGACTGATTCTTATCTGTATAAGAGGAGTCAATTGCTTTCTCCCAGTGCCAGAGGGCACATATATCTTGCCTTTGTATTGCCCAAAAGTGTGGGCTGTGGTGCCCGCAGCAATGTCCCAGGGAAGGGGAAAGCAGCTTTTACTGAACATCTGCCCACACAAAGCCTGAATGTCCAACCTCTGGAAAGCTGAATTTCCCTTACATCTGTAGGCTGGGAAAAGCTGAGAACTAGCACTTTATTTAAATATATATGTCTGTACCTTTTTTTTTTAAATAAGTGTTTTTGAAGTTTCATTGAAGATGTTGTCACTCGAATCATTATATTTCTATAGAGATTATAATGACTCCTTTTGAAGAGTTAGTCTCAGTCAGTCAGTGCTTAATTCATGTATCAATGACTCCATAAACCCTAAATCCATAAATCTGCTGAAACTGTTCTAATCTATTGTGCCAATGAATTCCTGCAGGGGCTCATCAGCGTGGAGATAATTCACTTAACGAGCTGCTGGGGTAAGGAAGGGTGGTCCATAATGGCAGAAGAGCCTCATCCCCGTGAGGCAGCTGAAGGTTTTATAACTGAGCCTTGCTCAGAGTGAGCATCAGAGCCTGGTCACTCTCTTCGGTTGATTTGCCCCAGACTATTTCATGTGCAATCCATCAAGCTGACCCTCACAGTCTTTCCTCTCATTTGCAGCAAGCTGTACATCACTTCTGTGTAGCAATAGTGGGGTAGTCAGACCTTTCTGGCACTTCTGCATCTGGCCAGTATGGAAATCATGATGTCGCCTTGTTCATAGTGAACTGGTTAAGCTGTGGGTGGTTGTTAAGCTGATGAAGGCAGTCACTTCTAACCAGTTATTAGAGTGTTCTGCAAACCCTTGATGCTGCTGCAAAATATTGGGCACCTTTTCTGCCTGACTGGAGTCCATTTAATGATGATGTTGTAAACCAGTCCTAGGAATTTATCTTATTTATTAAAGGTGTAGTCTCTATGGAAAGCTGGAAACCAGTAGAAAATGGCTTCAGAGCCCCTGTGGAGGAGCAGGAGCATGTGCAGCTGCCCATGAGGTTAGTGGGAATGGCTATTGCTCATACCCTGGCTGAATATCACCTCTGCAGTCAAGCAGCTCAGGTGTATAATTTGAGTACCCCCAAAGCACTCAGCCCCTAGAGGCAATCGTCAGTCCTGTTTGTTCACAGCTCTTTCCAAACAGACCTTTCACTGGCATTTTTTTCCTTTTTCAGTCCAACAGGCATAGCCTTTCAGGGCTATAATGGAACCCTAATTGCAGTAGCATAAAGGGTGCTACTGTAAAAACGCTGTTTTCTTTTTTTGTAGAGTTTAATTTGATTTAAAGTAGTGACAGGGGCACAATGAATTACTGACACTCACTGGTAGATTTTGCCCCTCCTTCCTATGGCTTTTGCAGAAATGGGTGCAAAAGCATCATATGGTGACACATGTGTCTGCTGGAGAAGCTAGGACTGCCAGCCACCGCGGTCCCAGCCTTGATCACAGGGGCATAGGTGAACTCCACTGTTGAGGTACAGGCACCCCTGTGAAGACCAGCTTTTTGGGGACATGGGCCATCCTGCTGCAGAACTGGGACCGGCTGCTCTAGGGGATCATGGCCACTTGCCTGGCACTCCCCAGCCACCCTCCGCAGGCTCCGCTGCTCTTCCTTCTGGGGCAGCAGCCTGGTTCCTCTGGCATCGCCCCTGTCAGCAAACACTCTGCAAACCACTCAGCTGTCCTCTGGCTCCACATTTCCAGCCCTGCCATCCTCCAGTAAGCCAGGGCTGCCAGTGCCACAGGGAACTAGTGTGGTGCAGCAGCAGCAATTTCCCCTGCCGATCAGTGGTATTTTGGGACTGTCACACAAAAAGGGGCTGCAGTGCACACCCAGATGAGTGATATTTGTATGTGCCATGTGGCCCTTTAAGGAAACCCTATATATAAGTTTTTCCTAGGGGAAATAAAAAGGAGGCAAGTGGAGCAGATGTAATTCTGCAGTGCTGGGGCTGGCTTTGCGTGTGTGTTAGCAGGAAGCTGTGATTTATCCAGGCTGAAACAAGGAAAGGCTACCTGGCAGCACACTCCCCCCTCCGCTGTGGCGTTTGTGCCGCTGAGGGGCATTGCTGCGTGGGTGCCCCAACTCCCAAGGTGCTCTTGCAGAAGTCTCACTGCACTGGAGCCAAAACCAGAAAGTTAAAATTCTGCTTAATTGCCTCTATCTGCTTCAGCAACAAAAAAACTTCTCCGGTGTTGGACCTGGGGAGACAAAACTGGTTTTCTTCCGACTTGGAAAACAAAGGCTACAGATCTATTGAATATTTACTTGCCTCCATGTGCCATTACGTCACTGCACGCTGAATTTTTAACCTGACTGCATGTGCTGGCATAGATAGCCCGGTGTGTTCAACATATATAGGGGTCACCAAAGGACCACAGGCCATTGCATCTCCCTTCATACGGACACTTGCAAGGCACATTTCACTCTCATGTAGTGTTTCTCTCTACTTCCTTCCTTCTGCAATGCTCTAGCACTGACAGGGTGAGGTGGATTAAAGCACAATATTTTCTATTTGTTTTACTCTCTGAATTATGTTGGTGAGAAGTCTCACACTCCTGGTTTGGAAAGTCAGTCTGTCTCTGCCCAGTAAATCTTGCAGGAATGGAAGTAAAACATGGTAACAGACTTAAGACCCAGCTTTTCTTTCTGCCCTGCTGAAAGGGGATGAAATGCAGTGCTTGCAGAAGCAGGAGAGGGCAGGATGATGATCTCAGAGGGCTCCATCCCCCATGGTCCCTGTGTCCTGCCAGACCAGACCCTATTGCTGTCCTGATCCTCACATGGTTCAAGAGCAAAGCCCAGCAGCCTGGCTTGGTACACTTTGTCCCCCTCATTGCTAAGATGGGGCCAAGAGCTCACAGAAAACTCCTTCAAATGATGTCTGTGTGGTTTTTGCAGCACCAAACAATCTGCCGCATGGCTGAGGTGAGCAAAGGGAGAATATTCCCCTTCTCCCGCAGGGAAGCAGCAGCTCCCTCCTCAGCACCCAGCTGCTTCAAATCCACGTCCCAGAGCTCTGCCATGGCCTCACAGATGGATACCTTGGAGGCGGGTGGATCCAGAGGGATCCACAGCACCAATGGCAGCCTGATGCCACATCATGGGGCATCCGTCTTGCCTGGTTTCCCAGGCTAGCAGCCACGCTCAGCACTTTGGGGCAGGGTGGGAAGAGAAATCAATTAATTACTCAACTAAATTTGAAATACATCAGTTTTATTTTGTTTGATTCTTTTTAGAGTTTTGCATGAAAGCTTTCCTGATCTTTCCTGCCCCCCTCCCCATCTTGCTTTCAGCAGGAGGTTGTAGCAAGGTGAATGCTGGTTTCTTCTCCCAAGTAACAAGTGATAGGACAAAATTAAATGGTCTCAAATTGTGCCAAGGGAGGCTTAGACTGGATAATAGGAAAAAATTCTTCACTGACAGGGTTGTCAAGCATTTGAGTGGGCTACCCAGGGAAGTGTTGGAGATTTAAATAAAATATATTGAGATATGGTGCTTTTTATATGTGGTGCTTACGGACATGGTTTGGTGGTGAACTTGGCAGCATTAGGTGTATGGTTGGACTTGATGATCTTAAAGGTCTTTTCCAACTTAAAGGATTCTATGATTCTATGATCAAAAGTGATTCTTGGTTTCTTCTTTGTGGTCCCCTGTCATGCAAACACACCTTGGCCAGACAGACCCTCACCTAGATATATACCAGGTCACCCAGCCAAAGGTGGCTGCCCAGGCTCGCACGAGGGACTGCTTTGTTGCTAGTGCAAAGCAGAGCAGGTTTCAAAAGCAAGGCTGACACTTTCCTTCTGGGGCAGTGCCTTGCAAGCATGCTGGAACCATGCAGCTCTGCTTGGAATCAGGCTTCAGTTCTCTCTTATGCAGGAATTTAGATTTTATGCCATTTCTAGCAATTCCCCAAAAGCACAAACATAGAAGTGTTTGAATTAACAAAACTCCAAGGACATTCCTCCTGTTTTCACATTCTTTCTTTTCTCATGAGCCATTTGAGACAGTTTTTCTTGGAAGAGGAGAATGAGGATGAGAGAAGATGACACTAAGGTGTAGAAATCCACCCTCTCTGTGATTGCAAAATAGTAATGGGACTGATAAATCACATTTTAAATCCAAACACAAATGTCTTCCCCAGACTGCTACAAAATCAAAAGATAAACAATGAAGTAAAATTTGTATTGCTTCTGGGACTATTGCACATTTTGTCTCTTGCATTTTAATTTTCTCTCTGGCTTCATAAGCTAAACTGACGTTGAAAAATATTTGGCCTTGCAGTGATGGTAAATAGAGTTAAATCCAGTTGGAGGCTGGTCACAAGTGGTGATCCCCAAGGCTCAGTTCTGAGTCTAGTTCTGTTCAACTTCTTTATCAATGACCTGGATGAAAGGATTGAATGTACCCTTAGCAAGTTCACAGATGACACTAAGCAGGGCAGAAGAGTCAGTCAGAATGGCCTCAAGCTGTGCCAGGGGAGGTTTATACTGGACATTACGAAAAAGTTCTTCACCAGAAGGCTTATCAAGCACTGGAACAGGCTGCCCAGGGAGGTGGTAGAGTCACTGTCCCTGGAGGTGTTTAAAAGACAGGTAAATGAAGTGCTCCGGGATATGGCTTAGTAGTGGACAGCTACGGTCGGACTTGATGGTCTCAAAGGTCTTTTCCAAACAGGTGATTCTATAATCCTGATTCTATGATCTTCATATCACATCACGGAGGAACTCCAGTCATCTCTTGTTCTTTGACCTGTTAAACACTTTCTTTTAATACATTATTGACTTTTATCTGATGGAAAGAAAATAACAAGCTTTTTAAAATTTCCCTATTAAACTTCTCTGAGCTTTTGTTGGTTTGGTTTTGTTTTTTTTCAACATCTTCTGCAATGCAGTTCACCCTCTGCTTAAGCCGTGATTGCGGGTTCTAAGTTATTCGGTGCAAGTGCAATTTGGTTTCAAATTTACTACACACTGCATTGCATTGTACGTGCCACCAAGCTACAGCACTGTGCTCAGATGAAAATAAGACCCCCAAAAGCCATGATTCAGGTAATTATGTGCAAACCTGTAATTGCATTGGTGTAATTTCTCAAATCACAGCTTACAATTTCCCCATCCCTTCATCAGCCCTTATATGTGGGGTTAGTCCTCATCCCTGCAAGCAGCCTCTCCAAAGTCTAAGGATATCTTCTGCTTGAGCTTCATATTTCTAGAATATTTCTTATATTTCGGGGGGAACAGGTGGTGTAGAGTCAGTGCGGATTTATCTCGTGCCCATCAGCCTCGTTGGGAGAAGAGCTGGTAGCCCCTGGGCACTTTTGGGGAGCTCTGTTAAGCTTTGCAAAGTCAGACGTTCATGTGTTACTGGGTCTAGTGGTAACATGAGAAGTCAAATAGATGTGTGAAGCCTGACCACAGAAAGCCAGGCATCAGCATACATTGCATAATATTAAAACTGTAGTAATTATTCATATTTTTGTGCTGTGTTGTCTATGAAAAACCAAGGAGCACCTCTGGATGGCCTGTTTTCACTGTGCTTGACTATGTTTGAATACAATGGTCTATAGCCAAGATCATTAAATAAGATAAAAAACAGGACTTGGCCTTGGATGTTGACCAGGACAAATTAATGTATCCTGTTTGGTGCTGGCTGCAGCCAGCTGCTTAGTCATGACCCGTATCACATCCTTTAGCACAGTTTACCAGGCTGTGAACAGACAGGGCGAGTGATGCAAGGCGAGTCCTGAAAGAACCTTTACTCGATACAAAGGTCAGTGCCTAATTTTTTTGTTCACATGGAGGTCTTAAGGAAAATGGAGAATAAAACTAACACAAATACCTATGCTTTTCCTTCTTAGGCAGCAGTTAGCTCCCAGATGGTGAAGGTAAATGCTGAGTTCAAGAGTCTTCATACAAGGGATGTAAGATCTGGACCACGATCTGAAAGTGGCGGTTGATGTCCCCCTGCCCGCATCTACTGCAGGAACAGCAGCTGCCCCAGTCTCTTTGCCCCACCATGGTGAGCAGCTCCAGGGACCCCCACTGTCCCTGTCTTTCCCCTGCAGCCATGCAGACCCTGCTGGGCATCCTCTTTCTGACACCAGTGTCTTCGAATTAAACAGCAACATTGACACAAACAACCATGGGGTGCATGGGCACAAGTGTCTCCTGCGCTGATCCAACTCAGTGCTGTGCCAGGGACTCATGGCTGTGCCAGGAGGCAGTGCCAGGAGTGGCTGCATTTAACATGATGTACCCTTTTTTTCTGTAGACTCTCAAGAGTCTTGTTCCTCAACAAACAAGCCTTCTGCAGGTTTCCAGTGAGGTGTAGGAAGATGGTGGTTTCATCCTGCCTCCAGTCTCTTTCCTGCAGCCCCTCTCTTTTCATGTGTCCCCAGGAGAGGCTACAGCACTCACAGTTCTTGAACCTGGGTGACTTTTAATCCCAAGGCAGAAAGCAAAGTGCACTACATTGGACTCTGCTTCCAGCAAGGTTAGGCACAGCTCCACTTCTGCTCTGTTTGGCAAAGGTTTTCTTGTGTTGGTGCTGAATTAGTGCCTATCTGAAATTGTAAATGGTACCAACAGCTAATTCCCTGCCTCCCAGCATCATGCTGGAGGCACCCACATCTGCTCCGCTGTGGGGTCCATGCTCTGCAAGGGGGCCTTAGAGGTGATGGAGAACAGAAGGGGCAGCATTGAGTGGGGGAAGAAACAGGAATGTAATACGTTTTGAGAGGGAAAACAAAGATAATAGAAGAAAAAATGGAGAGTGAGTGGTAGAAATAAATTCCAAGAGAGGAAAAGAAGACAGATGGGAAAATGGGAGAGAAGCAGTGAACAAAAAAAAAGAACTACAGAGAAGTCATTGAGAGGTTGGGGCAAGGCTGTGCAGGCATTTAGCAGCATCTCCTTGCATCGCTCCCCTGAAAACTGTACAAGGTGGGGGCAGAGAGCTGTAGATAAGTGAAGTGTAGCACCACAATATTGTGGGCTGGCCACTAACTTACCGTTCAGAGAGTCTCTTAGCCTCGCTGCTGCCATGAGAAGGAGAGGGATATACGCTGAAAAACAGATCTGTTGGGAAGAGGACTGAGAGTAGAAATTCCATTATATTCTTGGCACTTTGACATTTTTCCTCCCCTTTTGTGAAATCTCAAGGGAGTGCTGCCTACTCTTGCAATAATAATAATAATAATAAAAAGGTAGCATATGAGTTGGCATGGTAACTTCATCTACTAAGTAACTAACATGTAGGATTTGGTTCTTGATCTAGAATAATAATGTCAACAGCCCCCAGGAAGATGCCTTCCTATGACTGACTGCCTATTGCCAACTGGATTTCGTGCTTCTCTCATGCTTGGTGGCCTTGGTGAGACCGTGGTGCAGGGACAGACCTGCGCTACTCTGGCACTAGGGTACACATTTGCTGGCTTCCTCTGCTACATCCTTCAGGCCAGCCTACTTGATCTTGTCCAGGCACTGGTTTACATTTAATTCCTTTTATTCTTTGGGGTTTCTGAAAGATCTTTAAAACTGAGAAGGCCCCAGAACTGAGCAAACTGGCTCTAATGGGCCCATGCTGTGGGCATTGTGCTGCTGCCCAGAACAGCCAGTAGCCCCAGTATCTCCTGCTCCTGAGCCCTTCTCTGCCCACATGAACTGGCCAGGGGCTCCACCACTCCTGCTGAGCTTCCCTGGACAGGACAGACCACCTCAGATTGATGCTGGCCAAGCTGTGCTTATGCCTCTAAATACAGTATGTGCACTGCTACCTTGGAGTGCTCACATGGGGCGAGATTAGTGTTTAGGAAGCAAGGGCAACATGGGGAACAGAAGAAGTGGAAACTACTTTTTGTTACCATTTTCAAAATATGGGGGGAAAAAACCCAACAGCCTCATATAATACTTTATTTTGATCATGTTGATGGGTGAGGATTAGCTGTACATTTGAACTACATGCATCTATACCCCCTGCTCCTCCACCTGGGGCTGCTACTCCAAGACAAACAAGTACAAAATACACTGTGCAAACAAACAAGGCTGCCTGTGAGCAGCAGGCACTGTGGGCTCCCAGCCCAAAAAAGGCTCCTTTCTTATCTGTATTTTTTTATGTCCCTGAAGACAGGTCTCTTTCTGGGGTTGGTGAGGGGACTGTGGCCACCCTGGTCCAGGAGTTGGAGAGGTGCAGCTACGCTCATTGAGGCCCAGAGAAGAAAGAGAAGGGCCAAAGCATCATTCAGAGAAAACTTTGTTTTCTGTGGCACAGCTACTCCTGGGATCTGGCTTCTCACTTCTTGTTTTAGATTCCTACATCCTTCATCCCTTCCTTTACACGGGTCCCACATGGTTTATTTTGGTCACAATGAACAGACACTGTCATACTGGTGTAAAGACAATTTGGATAAGCGTGGCTTGTTCTAAAAGAGCACAAATCTGGAAATAGTAGATCTGGCCATAGCTCAGCATGCTGTCTTTGAAAGCCATCATAAACTAGTGAGCAGAGAAAAGTAAGAAAAAACCAGATACATTAGATACTCCTCCAAACTCCAATAATTTTCGGCTCAGGGGCTTCCTGGGTTAAATGTGGTTTGCAGCATGTGTGTAGCAGTACTTAACAGATTCATTTTCTGGGAACTTCTCCAGCTTCCTCTTGAATTCATGCAAACTCTTAGTATCCAAAACATCATGCAGCAAGGAGTCCCACATGGCCCTTACTGTCTGAAGAACTGCTTTCTTTTGCTTGTTTTGAAGCAGACTTCATTTTCTGACCCTAATTCCTGTACTGGAAGAGACAGAGAATGTTTCCTTCAATGTACAGGAGCAAACTATTTCCAAAGGCACCTATTAATTGTTGTGTGGCCTGAAATGTGTGTTATGCTGCTGTAGTGGCACTGATTTTAATTCAGTGCAGCTAAGCAGCACCGAACAGATTGCATATCAGCCCTCTGTGGTCTCCACAGCCTCAGCAGACTCAGTCCTTTTTTGATAAACTAACCCAATTGCAAACAAGACAAGTCACAGGGTATCCTTTCTGGGACAGAGTTTGTCCGGTTCTTCTGACGTATCAGCTGCTATAAGAAAAAAATAGATCTTCCTGCACTTTTTATCTCTCTTGTAACCTTAGACTGCCACTATCTTAGCACAGCTGCATCTGGCTAACATGGTGCTGGCTTTGCAGTCCTGAAGAAAGCGTTGTAAATGCAGTTTTAAGCAAATAAACTCTGTTCCTGTTAGTAGTGCCCAGCAGCTACCCCACCTAGTTCCAGTAGTCTTGAGCCATGGTGTTTCTGCCTGCCCCAGCATCCAGTCAATCTGAAGTGGGGAGCTGCTGGCTCCAGCCAGCCCCTGCTGGGGAGGGAGGCTTCATCCACGAAAGCATGCAGTGCATCTCCAAATGTGAATCCTTGCCTCCTTGCAGGCATCTTTGAAATGCAAGAGGCGTCTGGTTTAAGGATATCCGTATCACACAAAGCTATTTAAAATGGCTGAGTGATAACCTCTTAAAATGAAGATTTATAAATGTTTGCATCCAGTTCCCAGTGGCACAATAAAAATATATTGTACTTTCAGTAACTGGAAGCCTAGGGGAGTCCCAATAAAATCAATGATCCGATTTTTTTCTTTAAGTGAGAAAGAAGCTCTAAGGCCCTTTATTTCCTTCACTGATCAGTGGCTCAGAAATATTCTTCAGTGCAAATCTCTTCCCTATAGAGCTCCCTTTATCTTTTTTTGTCTGTGCTGGAGAAACAAGGCAATCAAAAGGCAAAAACAGCTCCTGTGCAAACTTTTTTCTTGCTTTGTCTAGTCTGAGGCAAGTAGGGTTTTCTGAGAGTCATTTCAGGCCTCCAGACAAGCTTTGTAAATGCAGGATGATCAGGCTCTGTTTGCTGCCTTGCGTGGTTTTCAAACCCTCCAGCACCTGACTCGTCACTGGAGGTGTCTGTGAGAGGCTCCTGTCTCATGGTCCCTCACCAACACCCCTCCAAGGAGTGGTCACACGTGCTGAGCTGGAGCATCAGCGTGGGAAGTGGGGAGCTGCCTCAGGGTGCTGCCTGCAGAGCGGGTGATGGCATGGGCTTGGTCTCCTGGAGAAAAACGTGGGCTTGAGAAGGAGAGATGGAGAGTGTGGTTTATGTTTTTTTTGTGAGGATCATATAGTGATGTGAGGAAAAAAACACGACTTGTGTACGTCATGATGCCTCCTCCTGCCACTCATGAGCCCTTCTTGGTGCCCCTGGCTTTGTTGCTGGGGCTTTGTGTGTCACTGCATCACTCAGAGGCACCACACACCCTCCACATGGTGACTCAAAGTGATGACAGAGGAGGCAAACAAAGGAAAGCTCAACTGTTTGGTGTTTTTTCTCCCTTGCACAGGGCACGGAAGAGGCCATGGACAACCTGGCTGTGCCCACTGCCAAGGGAGGGGGTGAGAGAGGTGTCAGCCTTTGAGAATGGAGACAGGCTGCTGATGAGATGTGCTGGCAGAGAATCTGCTCTGCAAGTAACCCATGAAACAGCCCTGCTGAGGGACTCCACACCTCATTTTATCCCAGCAAGAAATCGTTCTTTTTGCATAGGGCATCTGTAACGCGCTGCAGTGTAACCAACAGCAGGCAGCAAGGGCCCCACTGAAGAGGAGTCGTTAAAGCCACATTGTTTTTGGAAGGTGAAAAATGATACAAAGCTGATGAAATCCCCTCACAAACTTTTTTTTTTTTTTCACTGATAGCTCCTTAGGGGTATATTTTAATTGATGTTAATGATAAGTAAATATTGCTGATTAGCTGATGATTTCCAGCTGAAGCATGCAAGCTGACAAATCTTCTTAACTAGGGTCAGTGCTGGGGCTGCTGTTTTCTCCACAGCTGTGTGCAGCATTGCTAAAGCAAACTAACCAAGAAGCATCTTGGAATGCTTGAATTTGTGTTTTGGAATAGCGTTAGGGTAAGTTGAGCTGTGATGCTGCCTGTTCCCTGGTGGGTAATGCTCCTCTGAACTCCTGAAGAGGCAGGGGAAGCTGGAGGGAAGTTCAACTGAAGCTGAGTATGGAGTGTATGCAAAGCTGCTAAAAACACTTGTGTGACAGCGCAGCCAGAGCAGAGGGCCTTGAAGAAGAGCTTTGGTGCTGGCAGGACCTGAGCTGCATCCCCCAGTTGGTGGATGGCTGTAGATGCCTTGTTTGGAGGGGTGGCTGCTATGACACATGCCTTTGCTGCCTCTCTCATGGGTCTGCCGGGTCCTTCATGTCAGACCGTGTAAGGATGCCCCAAGCTTCCACAACCAGGCTTTGAGGTCTGCCATCAAGTAGCTTTTGCTTTCGAGTCTTGGGCAATTATTTCCCTCTATACCAAGTACCTGTTGAAGTGGCAGATGGCATGTGACCAGAGTAGGTTTCTAACTACATTCTGCTGCTAGGAAGAAACCCCACATCAAGTGCTCTGTGCACTTATTTTAAAGGAAGGTCTTATCCTTCATACAAACAAACAACAACAACTGATTTATTTTGTGCTGGAGCTTTTTTGATTTATGTGTGCTTTGGGTCACTGCAACAGACCAGTGGTGTTGACTGTCCCTCAATCAGCTCTGGGACCATTTGCAGAGAAATGAGACTTTCTATTTTGCTTTGTGATAGGGGTACAACGATGCTGAAATATCGTGTTGTGGACATCTTGGTGCTCGTGCATCCCTCTGAAAATAAAATTGCTCTGGAGTTTTGCTCACTCCGGTCTCTACAGTTACTTTTGAGTTTATTTCAGAGTAACTTCTTTCTCTAGTGCTCAAGGCAATGTCTTGCCAGAGATGTTCAAAATGTTCTGTGAATGAGCCCAAGAACAGATTTCCTGGCTGATGGAAACTGGCAAGACTCCTCCAAAGTCAGGCGATATTAGGAGACAATAACTTTGGATTGGTATTAAAAAACTTACAAGTCTGTAAACTATTACATGAAGTCGTCTAGCAATGTTATCTTGTGAAGTTAGGTTACAGAAGTGTTTTAAAACTTGCCTCCCTTTGCTTTCTGAAGGGTAATGCTGTGCCATGAGACACAAATCAAAGTAACATCAATGCACCAATTCAATGGCTAAACAGTGGGGTTTTAACATTACATTTAATGCACCTTTTGAAACAAAATTTGGCTTTTTGGCAAGCTACGTGAACAGCTGAGATCCTTTTTAGTACAGCATCACTTATGCT
Organism: Phaenicophaeus curvirostris; assembly: GCF_032191515.1. NCBI lineage: Eukaryota > Metazoa > Chordata > Aves > Cuculiformes > Cuculidae > Phaenicophaeus > Phaenicophaeus curvirostris. Next base: position 58,217,885 of record NC_091396.1, on the reverse strand, counting down.
GAGTGTCATGAGATGGGACAGAGGCCTGGGGCATCTGAAAGGTATAATAAGGAGGTTCTAGCAAGCAAGAAAGACCAGGCATGTGTAAGGGCTTTGCTTACAGAGCAGGGATCATGGTATTTGAGATCAATTTGGTTCTGATGCTCCTGGTAAGCTCCAAACCAACCTCTGGTCATTGTGACACACGATTCACCTGCCAGGTGCAGGAGGCAGAGCAGGCGCCTGCCGGACAGCCCCGGAAGGGACATGCTTTTAATTTTCTCAAACTGTTCCCTTATAAAATCACTGTCATAACTGGGTTTATATTGCAAGGATCACTTGCACTGGTTGCCTTCTGTGGTTTGCCTATAACAGTTTGGTTTAGAGACACTGTTGCCCAGCTTTTGTAGGATACACTCAGGACAATTCTCCCCTGTCCTGTTTGTAGAGCTGTGGGTGGGCAGATGCACTGTAAGATGTCAGCACTTTTCATTATGTCTGGCCATTTTATTCTGCACATCTGCTGCAGGCATTCATGATAGAAGCTATTTAACCGCTGTTGGCTAGACTTAACTCTCTCCTAAGACTCTGACCTATGCTTAGTGTGTTATTGCTGATATTGCCTCAGCTTGGTGCTGAGGATTCTGTAATTCCAATGCTATCCTGCACGGAGAAGTGCAACCCACTGCGGATGAAGCTATCAGATTCAGGAAAACTGCTGCCTAGGTACATAAATATATGAGAAATTCTTATGGATCCTGCTTCTAGGAGATGCTATAAGGACACAAGGACTTTTTTTTTCCTTCTGATTTTAGTATTTGTTTGCTGCTAACTGGTTCAAACTCAGCTGTCTGTATGCTGTTGTGCCTGTTTATTACTCAGGAGAGAAATGCTGTCAAATAAGCCCAGACTGCCGACAATGCTGTCATTGCCATAAAAAAAAGACCAGTTCCTTTAGAGAAGTGAATATTGGTCCTAGCTCAGGGACAGGGAAAGATCTCATGTTGTTACACAGTGGTAGCATCTGAAAGGAGGTTGTAGAGAGGAGGGTGCTGGCCTCTTCTCCCAAGTGACAGGACAAGAGGGAATGGCCTCAAGCTCCGCCAGGGGAGGTTTAGGCTGGACATTAGGAAAAAATTCTTCACAGAAAGAGTCATTGGGAACTGGAACAGGCTGCCCAGGGAGGTGGTTGATTCACCTTCCCTGGAGGGGTTTAAGGGACAGATGGACGAGGTGCTGAGGGTCATGGTTTAGTGTTTGATAGTAATGGTTGGACTCAATGATCCGGTGGGTCTCTTCCAACCTGGTGATTCTATCATTCAATGATTCTGTGATTCTATATCCTAACCCATGAATGGAGATCGTATTTGGTATCTGAATGATTCCTGTAGATTCAGGTTACTAAAGATTTCTAGCAGACCACAAAACTTCAGCCTGGAAGAATAAAACAGGAGGGCTGTAAGAGAAGTCTATGAAATCATAAGAGGCAGTGGAAGAGTTGAGTGTGGGATGATCATATCCTGTTTCTGTCAGTACAAGAACTAAAGATCATCAAGTGTAATTAGTAGGAGGTTGGCTCAAAATGTAAACAAGGTTAATTTTTTCCATGCCACACAGTTCAGCTGTGAATTGCACTGCAAGGCGATGTTGTAGCTGTTGCAGATGGCAGGATTCACAAAGTGACTAGGTAATCAAGGAAAACTAAGTTCACTGAAGGCAGTTAAATACAGCGATGGTCTCCTAGCTCAATAAGACCGTAAGTCACAGATGTTTGGGGTGAGAAATAAGGGAAGTACACCTGGAGGAGGATGTTGAGGGGAAGATCACTTTATGCATGCTCTATACCCATGTTCTTTCCATAATCATCTCTTGTTGGCTGCTGTTGGAGCCAGGAGGCAGGGTTAGATGGACCTAGTGTGACCCAGTGTGTCTGCATTCATTGGAGAATACCTGCCAGAGAAAGACTTTGTCTGCCCTAACAAAGACTTTCTGAAAGACAGTATAACGTGAACATGTGATAACTGCCATTCTTCCATTTAAATGATGTAGAAAATATGGTCAAGGCAAGCATAGGACAAATCCCAAGTTGCTTTGGAAGCCTGTTCTTGACAGTGTTATGAGCTCTTCTTAGTGCTGTTATGCAGAAGAATTGCCTTGGAACAGGCAACAGTGTGTTTCCATCCTGATTGTTACAATAACTTAAATCTGCTCAGAAACTTTTGAACATCTTTTATCTTCCATCCTCAAGGGTAGATTCCTTTCGCAGGTTCAGCTGACAAGATGTAGCTTTGTTTCAAAGCTTTCTTTACAGAACTGCTGGGAGAAAATGGCAGGAATTATCCTGGTGTGTTACTCTGTGAATCTTTACTTTGTAGGCAATTGCTTTGAAATCCTCTAAGGTGATATTTGCTTGCGATTAATACCAAATTGTACCTTTATACTAATAAAGGTGAATTTCATAATATCTATTCAACATAAAGAATAAAAAGGTCTACTTAATGTTTTCTTTGTCCTTCATGACTAGGCTATTTCCATGCTGGTTTTCATTGGGTCAATCTAGTTGCAACTGGTTCATTTGTAGGTCTCTGAGGTTTGGGAGGGATCTCGCACAGCCTTTTGTGCTTGCTACCTCATGCTGCTGGGCAAACCTGTCAATAACGTTTTGCTCTTTTCTCCAGCTGATCTTTTGCAGGATCAGTCTGGAAAATATTTTTCATTAGTCTTTTTCTCCTGTCTATTAATATTGAGGATACTCAGAGCAGCCTGCTTATTTTCATGAGGACTTCTCCTATGGTATTTTGACATAATTTTTACGTTTCACCTCCTGTCCTCAGGAAATCACAAAACTGCAATATTCACGTCTGGCATACATTATTGAGAACTGGATCCCATGTGGATAAGTTGTTTGAGGGCTGATGTTCAAGTTCTGTTGTATGTCTTAGAAGTTTTATTTGTTTGCTTTATATAAAATTACCTGGGGTGCCAAGGAGAAGCATTTGGCTTCCTTGCAATATTGTTCAGAGTTGCCTTGTATGCTCACATGAGCTCTTTGTAAGTACAAAAAAAATTACATGGTAATAAGTTTCACATTTAATTTTGGGGGGGAGAGGAGAAAAGTTCGAAGTTGCCAACAATTTGTTGGTAAAGTTACTGTCTTTATTTCTAATGTATGAAACATTTCCCTGTGACCCACTGGTGTTAGTTCATCTTTATCTATCCTTACTTACACAGTGACCTTGTCTGTGAAATGTTTGGTATAGTCTTTGATGGCATGACAGTACTCACCTGGAGTTCTGTGTTCAGTTCTGGAGTCCTCAACACAGGAAGGACATTGATCTGTTAGAGCAAGTCCAGAGGAGACTACAAGGATGATCTGAGGCCTGGAGCACCTCCCATACAGGACAGGCTGAGAGAGTTGGGCTTGTTCAGCCTAGAGAAGAGAAGACACCAGGGAGACCTTAGAGCAGTCTTTCAGTGCTTAAAGGGGCCCTACAGGGAAAGCTGGGGAGGGAGTCTTTATCAAGGAGTGCAGGGATAGGAAGAGAGGTAGTAGTTTTAAGCTGAAAGAGGGAAATTTAGATCAGATATTAGGAAGAAATTTTTTCCTGTGAGGGTGGTTGAGGCACTGGCACAGGTTGCCCAGAGAAGTCATGGATGCCCCATCCCTGGAGGTGTTCAAGGTCAGGCTGGATGAGGCTTTTAGTGACCTGAGCCAGTGGGTGGTGTCTCTGCCCATGGCAGGGGGTTTGGAACTGGATGATCTTTAAGGTCACTTCCAACCTAAACATTTCTGTGTTTCTGTGATAGCACTTGTCTCTTTCTTCTTCACAGCACCCTTGTTGTTTAAGGGGAGTGTTGGATGATTTTCAACAGCATAATACATGTCAAGTGTTGTACCTGTTGCTGGTCTTTTTTGCACAGCATTGCTCAGAGGCAGGGCAGTGTCCCCTCTTCCTCCAGTCATGGTGCCTCAATGGTTCACCACTTTCTTGTTCTTCAGTTTGATGCAACCTACTCCTTGCTGTCTGCACTCTCTCATGCTGTGAGCAGATCACTGCTCTCTCCGTCTTGCCTATGACTCAAGCTGATTTTCCAGCTGGCGTCTCTGTAGGAGAATTCTGGAAACCTATATGTAATAAGTCTACTGCTCTTCAAGGTCCTGACTTCTGGTCAAGACAGTTTGTTTAGAACCAGTCAGTAGAGGATCACTAACTGGTCCAAGGCATGTGAATAGCCATTTGCATCCTCTTTCCTCCATCTGAGAAATATCTTCTGGCAGGCCACATTGTCAACCTTGTTCTCCATCTAGATGCTCCAAACCTTACCTCCATTTCTAGACCTGAGAAACCAGTTTTGCCTTGCCTGTATGCTTGTATCTCCTAGAACACCTGTCACTATCAAGATCAGAAATCCCCCAGGTCCTGGGCACTGGGTATCTGAGGAGGGTAAGGCATCTCACACTGTAATTAAACGTGCTTCTTTCTCTTACACTTATGGTAAGAGGAAGAAGTAGCAAAGAATGTGCAAAGCTAAGGCGAAATAGGCATTCATTCAACTTCTTTGTTGTGTGAGGATGGTACAAAAATTGTTTTGTTTTTTGTTTTTTACATTAGGAATTCAGGTCTTGTCTACCCTGTTTGTTTTTTCTTCACTGGAGAACTAATAGTATTATGACAGTGCAAGTAAAAGCTGACGAATTTCAAGTAGAATTGCTTTTCCTACAAAATGTCTTAAGCAGTCTGTATTTAGCTAACATTTATCTAACTCCACTCCTAACCAACAGTTGGAAGAGAAAATCTTTGCAGTTCAACACCTCCTCCTCTCCCCGTTTCACTAGAAGCTGCAAAACCTCCCACTCCACTTCTCCAGATCTTCTGAGGAGACCTCTGCCAAAACACAACTTGATGTTTGATATTTTTTTTAAGTAAGAAAAAGCAGAAAACAAAACACTTCCAGCCTCTCATACACAAAGAATCTGAACAGGGCATGAGTCCAATTTGTTTCCCTTCCCAGATTTCCTGAACACGTACTCTCACAAAAGGCAACCGAGACACCGTTCTGTACTCTACTCACCGGCCTTGCTCTGGCTCTCTGGCAGGAGCAGTATCAAGGCTAGCTCCAATGTGACCCTGTTCTTCAGGGCAGGCACCAAAGCAGGGGCTTTACCCGGCTCCTGAGTGTTTTGTAGCAAATGAGATCCTGTTTTTGACAGCTTGGGATGAACTCTTCAGTGATGACACCAGCGCACAGTGACTGAGTCTGCCTTGTAGTCACTGTTTCTGTAGACATTAACCATTTCTTGTGCAATTTGTGGGTGTGGAGGCATTTTTCCAAAGAAGAACATGGCCAGGCTTGCCAAGGGCTTGCCTGGGAGGTGGCAGGCAGAGAGCATCTGCCCAGAGTCAACTGCCAGCATCGGGGAGAAGCTGTAGTGGGGTGAAATGGGCTGTGCCCAGACCTTGAGAACTGGACTCTTCATTTCACTCTGGGCAAAGTCCACATGAAGGGAATGGAAGAGGCTCCCAGCCCAGGCTCCTAACCAGCCTGTGGGCAAGGTCTCAGGACAATTGAAGGAGCTATGTGCAATTCAGTCCTGGCTGATGTGAGCTGATGCTGTCCCAGCAGTCTGCAGGGTGGTAGCTTGCACATGCCAGAGCCAGTGGTGGGAAACTGGAACACTGCTCTTATTTTTCAGAGCCTGTTTTACTTCTCTTTCCTGTCTAGAAACTCTTCTCCTTAAAACCTGCTCATCAGTTGAGAAACTTCACTGCATGCTCCTAACCATTATCAGCAGCCAGGCTTTCTTTCTTCCTACTATGGATGAGAAGGTAAATCCTGTTCCCGTTGATACACAGGCAATGTCAGTTCCAAGATGGCAGAGAAGGCCTCCAAAAACTCTTTTTTCCCTCAAGTTTCTTTGCCTACAAGACCACAGCTTCCAGGAAGGCTGTTAGATCCTTTCCAGGCTTTACCAGCCCCTGGTGATCAGCAGCTCTGGCATCTCACTCATGCTGTACAACTGGTCCCGGCTCTGCAAGGGCAGTCTTGGACAACTCAAAGCTGATTTGCTTGGAAGGTGGGCTCACCTCTTCCTCATTTTCAGTCTCTAGACATCATGAAGGATGTCATAGGAGGCTTTCCTGAATGAGAAATCTCTGATGACACCTATGGATTTGGTTTGCAATCTCTTTTTCTTGCTACGGTTCCCTCACAAGGCCTCGGCAGCCGTAGCTTGACAGATGGTCAAGAAATACCAGTGCTTCCAATTAACTCTCGACAAAGTGGTGTGAATCCATCAAACTACCGTGAGAGACTCTCATTAGGTGCTGCAAAGTAAAATAAAAGTTTCAGCATGTTGTAAGCAAGGGAATGCAGAGTGCTGGTGGCTTTCTGAACTAAGCATGTGTCCAGTGCTTCTACTACTAGAAAATGAAAGGTCAGCATGTCCTGCTCCTCCCCTTTCTCCTCAAATACCCCTTGGAATCCTGTGGTCCCAGTATGTGAAAGCTGCTGCAAGCCTGACTTCTTTTGCAGCCTTTCCACAAGCAATAAGGCAACCTGCCAAACATCCCACATCTCCCAGACCTGTCCCAGAACAACTCAGATACAACTCTGGGGCTTGTAGGCTAACCGCACAAATTGTTACAGGAATTTCATTAGGAAGCATGGGAAAAAATTCTCCAGTCACTGACAGCTTATGCCACTGCTAGGTTCCTTCTTCCCAATCACAAAGGCTGTCCAAAGGGTTATTTTCCAGAATTGTTCTCTCTGAAGCCCCAGTTTGCAGGTTGGAGGTGATGGTTGCTGCCTTTCTGAGTTGACTGTTCTCTGGGAATCATGCTAGTAACTACATTAGGTGGACAGTCCTGGACTTTTGCCTTGTCTTGTTTAAGTTTCTGAGTACATTGCAACGAAAACCTTGACAGCTTGCAGGTGTAGATGCTGGGAGAGCGGTAACTCATGAAAAGCACCTTGGTGCTAAGTGGGGACTCTTGGTAGGTTAGGTTAAAGAAAATAATTTGGTTTTCATAGCTAAATATAGGAACCTTCATCCAGAAGCAAAAAGTTGTGTCCAGGCTTATTATGTGGGAGGAGGTTTCAGGGAGGCCAACACTTCTGAAAGCTGCTGGAGATGCAGAGGGGTAGGTCATGGTGGACAATAAGAAGAGGAGGTGTAGGGGTGTGCTGTGCTAATGACTGAGAGCTAATGCAATTCTCCAGTGCCAAAGTGGGAGTAGGGAGATCATTTCCTCTGTGTTCAGTGCTGGCACAGATGCAGTTTGGATGCTGCATCCAGTTTTTGTGTGCCTGGGTGTCCTGATCTATCCAGCCTGATAAGGCGGGCAGAGCAGGGAATGGGAGAAAGATAAAAGACCGAGCCTTGTATATGGCCTAGGACCATGCTACCTAATATTAGGCACTAATCTATGATCTCAAAGGTAGGATCAGGCTTGCCTGGTACAGTTGGTTAAGAAAAGGTCCCCCCACCCTGCTCATGCAAGAGAAGTGCAAGTCAGACATAGCTCTGGCTGGAGCACCTGCTCAGTGCCTCATTCAAAAGTCATTCAAAAGCAGTTAAAGGAAGACAGCACACTGCACATCACACTCAGATGCTATGTAATGGTTCTTCAGAAGATTAATTTGAAATGCTTATACTTTATTTGGTTTCCCAACTAACCATGACAGCCAAAGGAGAACATAAACTAGTGTTCCCCAAGTAGTAGAGAGGTGGGCACAGCAAGCACCATGTTAAACTGCCAAGAAGTGGAAAATGAGGCTGAAGAAACATTGCACTGCAGGACTTACAACAGCTGCAATCAAGTGGGTCTTTGACCTTTATCCACAGGCTGGTAGGGGTGACAGATCTGCTAAGCACCTCTTTTCCCTCTGAGATTCTGGCAGGACCAGGCGCTGTCATTCAGTGGCCAACATGACCGGCAAGCATGAGCTTGCAAGGCAAGCCGAGACTAGCAAGAGCCTTGCCCAGCAGAGCAATGAGTGGTAGAACTTTTCTTTGGGATTGTGATCACGAGGTCAGAGTTGTTGGTTAGTCATAGCTTCATGTGGCCCTATCCATCAGGGATAGAGCTTTTTGGAAACCCAGCCCTGATAACGGAATGTAGCTTCAGATAACTGAAACTCATATTTCTCTGGCATCCTGGCATCCAAGCTGGCATCCTTTCCACCTCTTTCATGACTCCCTTGACAGTCTGATCAGATTCTACATATTCTAGTCAAGGGGGACAGCCCTGCTCAGCCAGGGATCAGGGATGGGAGCAAGCAGGTTGGCAGAAGCCTGTGTTTAGACACTTATAAGCTACCATGGAAAACGGCACCTTTAGCAAATGGGAGTAAGAAGACTGCTCCGTTATTTTGTTGTCATTGCCTTTTTTTGTTCTTCCCCACTTGGCAAAGCCAGATTTTGTACTCACCATAAATAAACAGAATTGCACCTGGGACACATCTTAATCAGATTCTCAATTTTTCCAGTGGAGAAACAGCCCTATGAAGTCCTGACTATTAGCTAATAATTCACTCCAAGTGAGTACGATTATAATAATGCTACAAAATAACTTGCTTCCAGCATTTACCTACAACTGTGTGTGCAGCTCTGTGATTACCCTTCCCGCAAGAGCAAATACCTCAACCAAGCTCCTAGTCACAGGTTTTGCCTCAGGCCAGGTTTTCCTCCAGGTCTGGACACCTGTGAACATCAGTGGAGGCAGATGATGTCTCCAGAGGTGATGAAGGTCTTTGCTGGAAGACTATCCCGTACCTCTATATGGGAAGACAAGTGTGAAAAGTGGTCAGGGCTGCAAAGCATCAGGGCAGGCAATAGGTGCAAAATGCCAATGTGTACAGAGGAAGCAAGTCAGAAATAATTAACCTTATGTAATGAGGCTGAAAGGCAATACACATAAAACTGCTGAAGGGAAACAGTCTGGTGTGTTGGCTGTAGATGTCATTAACTCAATGCTGTGGTGGAAAGTCTGAGACCGAGCAGGTAGGTGCTGTCCCTCATCCCTGCTGCAGGGGTCAGATTCAGGCTAGATGATGTTAGAATACATTTGAAAACACTGCTTTATTTTTTTCCTATACTGGAGAATGATACATAACCAATATTGAATGCTGAAAGTTTCCATGCAAGTTGCTCTCACTGATGCACAAATTCTGAAATTCATCTGCAGTTGCGGGAAGGTGGTTTCTTGGGATTTGTAGGTAAGGTTAGGAGTCAGCAGGGATATTTGAATACTAGAACTAAGAAGTGGTCATGTGTGGCTTACTAGCATAGGCTGGATATATCCTGGCATGTTGTTAGAGTGTCGGGTGCTCAGCTCCATCCCTGTGGTGGTGAGCTGCTGGTCTGGAGGGGTTTCAGGGTGACAGTCCTTTCCATGCTGATGTTCCAGATGGGTGCAAATACCATCAAGTTGTCCTCTGTTTAATGGAGAAGGTCCTATCTGGGCAATGTTTCAGACCCTCTGCAGTTCCTGGTTGCTTCAGCGAAGAAAATAAAACAGCTGGAGGATAACATTTTCATTACAGCTTGGGCTGTTATTAAAATAGCTGTCTCCTGATGCCCAGTGGAGGCAGGACAGTGGCTTAGGGATTAATCCATAGTGTTGAGGACTCTGTATTTTATAGTTTATTTTACTTTACATTTTATTTTATTTTATTTTAGATTTTTTTTCTACAGTCTCCTGATGTCGTGCACCTGCTTTTACAGGAATGTGACAGGACTTTTGCAATATGCATGGCAGACGTGGAATGGAGCTGATGACTGGATATGGCTCGTGTGCAGACAAAACTGGTTCAAAAAACTCTGGAGGTAACTCAAGCATGTGTAACTTGAGATTTTGTAAAAAAATTGGCTGAGTTTGCAAACAGTATAGCTAGCTTTAAAAAGACTTGAGGGTTTTTTGGTCTTCAAAATAGCACAACCAGATGGCAATAGGCTATTTTTTAACTTCAGTTACATAATTTTACTAAATATTTTCTTCCCTTTGAAATTGTCTATAATTCAGACTGTGCTGGTGTGACTGGTGGCCTCCTGATATAAAGGCATTCATAACATGTTCCCTGTGTCAGGGAGCAGCCAAGGCCGTGTTGCCTGCAAGGGGAACAGAGCCAGGAACTGAGATGGCCCCAGGTGGGATGTGCCTGTCCCAAGAGCATGGTCCCCCAGTGACCAAAGGCATGTGCAGGGCAAGACTGGCTGTGGGGTCTATGGACAGACCCAAACACAGCAAGTGATGAGCCAGATCCAAGCAGGATGTGGCTGTAGGTCCCAGGTTAGGCAAGTTGGGGCCAAGAAGGAGCTTTAGTGCCCAGGGAGAAGGCACATGGACTGATCAAACTGTTTGAGGGGAATAGCCATGCCTGGGAGAAGAGAAAGTGGTGGATGTGCAATTAAAAAGACCTCAAAGGGTCCATAAATGGAACCAATGCAACAAGACCATAAGTGCTGCTTTAGGGGAAGGCATGAAGCTGTTAGTGCTCCCTACACCATTCTCTCATACTCAATATGACGGGTTTTGTACAGAAAACATTTTATCCCCTTAGTCTTAAGCATCCATTGCCATTGCTTGAATGGTAAGAAGGGAAGAAACTGTCCCTTTTCAACTCTTAAGTGACAGGGCTGCAAAGCTCCAGCTGATGCAATCTTTGCCTGAGAGCATATGGGCCTGCAAGGCAGAGATCACACTTCTTTGAAAACAATGTAAATAGCTTTCATAGAGCTTTTTTCCTCTTTGAGGGACCTCAAAGATCCTTATGAAAGAGCTCAATATTTATTTTTCTTGTTTCGGCCTTCAGCGTACCTAGAACTGAGGACTCATTTCACATGAAGAGAGTTTTCCTATTTTTCAGCCTGTTTTTTTCCATACAGCTGCAGTGGGTGCAGTTTGTTTCACTGCTTCCTTGGTGCAATTGGATGTGAGCTTAGATTCTCCCATGCTTAAGATACCTGCAGACCTTCAGAAGAAGTAAAAATTTGATTATGTCTTCAAAGGGTAGCTTAAAAATATGTAATTAATGCCAGTTAAAGGATGCTTTCTGAAAGACTGAATTTTGTTGCAATAATGTAAAAGGAAAAAAAAAGTTGCCAGCATTCTGTTACTCCATTAAAATAACTACAATTCATGATAATGCAAGTAAAATTTGTACCTGGTTATCCCTCTCCCCAGTAATATTTCCTGTTGACTCAGTCATATGTGTCCTTTAATCAGGGGTTGCCAGTTGTGCTCTACATTCATCATAAAGAACAGCCCATAACTTCTATCATTAGACCAAGCTGGAAAAATACCAACAGGTCATTTTCCATCAGAAAAATGAAAAATATTTGCAGGAATAATTTTTAAGATTACAATATTTTGATAATCTAACTGATACTACCGGAATGGAGTTGCTGAGGATGGAGAATGTTTCAGAAAAGCTTTGTTTTCAAATTTGTTTTTATATTAAAATGAATGCCCTAAAATTATTTCTTGAATATTTGACTCATTTTTTTAATTGAAGTCGGGCCCATTCCTGAGATTTTTTAAATAAAGCATTTGCTACAAAGCAGAATTTTGGTTTGCACTGACAGGCTGTCTTCCTCAGGTTCAGTTCAGACCTCTTCACACTAATACTCCTGTATAATCACCCTGCAATGAATCCTGGGTCAAGTCAGTACAAACCCCATTGATCTTTGAATTAGTGAGTCTGGAGTTGCCTTTTAAGCGTGGCCTCAATCTTGATTTCTCCATTTCTCTGGAATGCATACAAGGTTACCATTACCTTTTATGTGCTTGTGAACTTAGCCTTGGCTCTGGTGTTCCTGGCCCTAATCTGCACTGTGGTAAAATCTTGATAGGGCCAAAACCCCAAGGTTCCAGACGCCTGCAATGAAGAGCTCAGGGACGGAAGGCTCCCACAGTCATTTTCCACAAATATTTCCGCAATATCACTAGAGAGAAGGAGAGAGATGGGTGGCTCAAACCAGTCTATGTAGCCTCAGAGAATAACAAATTTTTTTTTCACATTGTTCTGATTCTGATTTATGAAAAATATTTTTATTTGGGCTTAAAGCCAAAAGAACTCAACTATTTTTACAGCCCTAACCTGAGCTCTCTGGAGTGGGGTGTTGCCTCTGTCTGCTGGGAAGAGAGAAAATCCATCAAGCCACCCAAGTCTCATTGCTCGGATCTCTCCGTAACATGTTTCTGCTGTTACCCATAATGTAACATTACTCCATGACACACATGGTGTGTGGATCTTCCAGGTCTCTCAAGGTCTTCTGCCTTCTACATATTTGTTAGACTACTGACTCTGTACAGGTTGGCCTGTGATTATGTTTGCGATTTGAGCATCTCGTGAGGGCTGAGGGTATAGCAAAGTGATTGCGCAGCTATAAAAATCTTGTCTGGATTTCTAGATCTGCCCTCTCTCCTCACTTCTTCCCATTTTCTTCTGTAGTTTTATGGTCCATCTCGCACCACAGTGCTGGTGCCTGTGCAAACTGCTGGCACTTATCTCCTAGGAGCAAAGCTGTGAACCCCCTGGAGCTAACTTGGCTCAAAAAGGGTCACCTAGAAACGGTAGCAGTCACACATGCAGGTGATTCTTCCTAGAAAGGAAGGAGACAGTTACTTCTTGCTCGCACTGCTGGCGCACCACGGTTGCAGTACCAGTTGAAGCAGTGTGTTTTGCTGCTTTTCCAGCTCTTCTTGCTCATTCAAATTGTTGGAAGGGCATAAGCAGACATGCACGTCTCCTCCTTGTAGTTGTTACAAGCTCTCTGTCCCTCTGTAATACTCTTTCTCCCTTTCTCCCTTTCATGTGACAAGTAGCCCACAGCCACAAACCAAAATAACAGAGCTTGTGCTTGCCCCAGAATATTTAAAAGAAAAAAATAATCAGTACTGCTAGGTGAGAAAGTGACAAGGACACAGGTGTCTACAATGCTGTGGGAGGACCATAGCATCACACACAGGCCATTGGGTTTCACGAGCCTGGGATGCTGATGTGAGCAAGCTTGCAGCTAGAGTGGTAGGGAAAGGGGAGCCTGGCCTGCTGCCTTGGTTGTTTGTTCCTGGTCTCAAAGGCCATAGAATCATAAAATCATAGAATGGTTTGGGTTGGAAGAGACCTTAAAGATCATCCAATTCCAACTCCCCTTTTCATGGGCAGGGACACCTTCCACTGGATCAGGCTGCACAAAGCCTCATCCAGCCTGGCCTTGAACACCTCCAGGGATGAGACATTCATTTTCTGGGCAACACCTTCCAGTGTCTTACCCACCCTCACAGTAAAAAATTTCTTCCTAAATCTAATCTAAGTCTATCGACATCATCTGGTCCATCACCCATCTGTCCCTGGACAGTGACAAACATGCCGCAGACCCGGCCTGAAGTGAGACAGCTGTAGCTGGAGATCTGTGCTGAGAACTCAACTCCTCCAGCACAGACACACTCACAGTTTTGGGTTTCTCTTGGTAGATGACTTTTCTATTTTTATCAGGGGGAGGCTCATACGATTTTTTCATTTGTGGTGTTCAAACCTCTAAGTTAGAAAACTGCTTATTTTCTAGCTGTAAGAGGTGCCCGTTTCCAGTCTAGTAAGGATGAATATGTGGCAGCAGCACCCGACAACTGCCTCTGGCAGGTCAGCAGTAAAACAGCGAGAGACCAAGCTGAGTCATGAGGACAATGGCTGGGAAGGGGCGTAGACTGAACCTGGTCCATTCGCTTTCCTCTTCCAAACATAGATGTATGTACAGCAGTCGGTCCTTCGTGGAGAATGATGTCCAGAAAAGAGGTTTGCAGCTCTGGGAAGTGACAGGGCAGAGGCAAGGCTCATGATCACTACTAATGGTGCCCCCAGGGTGTTAGAGAAGATGGTGAATGCTGGTGATGTTCTCACCCTTAAGCTAATGTCTGATCTTCCATTCCTCTATCAGCAACACCTCCCACCCAGTCTAAGCTCAGCGTTCTGGAGAAGAGTGTGCTTAAAGGTGAGGTCAAGGTAATTTCAAGAGGTGTTAAAACAAAAAGCAAGGGCAGGCTGGCAGCCAGGAAAGGGAAAATTGGCCCCATTGTTGAGGGAAGAAAAGAACATCACAGGGCTTTTTAAAATGTTAGGAGTGGAGTATTGCTGTGTGCTCTTTGCTTATTGAGGAGAGTTAGAGGGAGGTTTGCCTTAAATATACCTTCCATACAAATATACAGAAACATGTTTTTAGTGAACTTTAAACATTAGCTATAATAGCCTTTGGATAAAAAGGCAGTCATTATTTCTTCGAGCACACTCTCTACTGCCGAGCAAATGTTCCAATGTGGCAGGATGGCAACTTTAAAAATAGTTTTTCACTCTAGAGCCTGTGAGTGTGGCTGGGAGGTAAATTAAATGTTTGACTGTGAGCAGTCATTGATGTGGTCCAAGAGCTGCAGCTGGCAGGCTCTCGTTTCACTGAAGCCAGTGGAAATACGACTCAGTGGGAAAAGCTTGCAGAAAGACAGAAGGTTTGGTCATCTTCAGCAAGCTCCAAGCCTTTTGGGAGCTATTTTGTAAAATCCTCCCTTGCTGAACTGTTACAATACACATCATAAAAATCACAGGAAACTGGGTAGAAGGGCACTGACAAGGTTTTATCTCATGCAACATACCTGTGCCATTTTTCAAGATACCCTTCTTAGATGCCCAGAAACAAAGACCCATGTGCCTTGGCTCAGCACCTTCAGTACTTTGCTGCTCCCATCAACCCAAAGCTCTGGATCTCCCTTGCTGTAGCTTATGCACATTATTTTTGTCACACCCCCAGCAGAAATGGGGGAAAAGTATTTGTTCTTTTCTTTATATCCTTTGAATTCACTCTCTCAGACACACTTCTTCAGACCTTCTCAAGCAAGTTGTGGTTTCAGGTCCTTGCTCACCCAGGATTTGTCTCCTCTGAATTCACTCCAGCGCACTCATGACCCTGTTAAATTGCCTTCAAACTAAATGTAGTAAGCCAAACTAAAATCTTAACAGTGTTACACATACTAGAATTATTTCTTGTTTCTCATAATTGGCATGTCACGGTACAGTATTGCACTTTTTTTGCAGTAGCAATGTTGATCCTCGGTCAAGTTGTGACCCACTAAAACCTTCAAATCCTTTCCTACACAGCAGATACCAAACTGTCTTCTTATCTCTCATAAACATGAATGCCTTTTCCTTCCTACAGTTCGGACTTTGATTTTGTCCTCACTGAATTTCATTCCATGCTTTTCCAAAATATTTCTCTGATTTTTTGAGGTTACTTTACATTCACTTGTTATCCAGCACTGAGCAGCCTGCCCATTGCTGAAGCTCTTTGTGAATATAATAAGCATCTTTTCTATCCCATTATTGACCCTTATTAACTGAAGGATGCAGGACCCTGCAAAGATGTGTTTTGGACTGAAAATACTTCCAGACTCACTGTGGGTAACTGATCACTGAGTACTATTGAGTACAATCATTGAGTACAGTTGTACCCTTTGATTGTAGCTGTTGGGTTACTGCAGGCTGTTCCCCAACACGGGGACCCCAGCACGACCAACCTGACTGGGGAAGCAGAGCCCACCAGGACACCTGCTGTTCTGGCCCGTGCTCCTATGGTCATGGAAGCAGCCTACCTCACCACTACACCCACCCCCTTCCCTGGGCACAGCACTGCAGCATTTTTTTTTACTTTATCTTGGATACAATACATATATATTTTCCAATGGGAATATACTTTACTGTGACAGGAGAGGGGCTTGTCATAGGAAGGTTTCATTTTTGGCAATTTAATGAGAAATTTCAGGAAATGTGAAAATATTGATTTTTGTCTCCACTTGTCAATTTTCAAACTAAAAAATTCTTTATTTTCCCTGCAGTCAGGTTTTTCATTTCCACTCCCCACTCTCATCACCACCTCCCCTCAACTTTTCCTCCATCTGCTTGCCAGTGAAAGTACAACGTTCAGATATTCTTTCCAAATTTTCCTTTTTTCCACTGTCTAACATTTCAAAACTTCAATTTGGAGAAGTCAGAGAATGGATAAAGAAAATAACTGTGACAACAAAAATGCTGATTTTTCTAAAATGTGTGCGGAGCCGTTCTTGCGCAGGAACACAAGCAGGAGAGTCCTAGTTAAGATAAAAATAACACTAATGTTACTCAGTGGCAAGTGGAAGCAACAGAGAAGAAAAGAAAGCAATGCAAAAGCAAAATGCATTAAAAGGTGGTGAAGGGGAGGTGTTGTGCTCTGACATGGCAATGCATAAACTCACTCACAATTTAAAAAGGGTTGATATTCTCCCCTCACTCCCCCTGTCTTTGCCCTGACCAGGTTCCTCTGATGGGCTGTATCTCCTCACTCCAGTTCTGCTTCCGATGGGGTCGCTGTGATAGAGAGACAGGTCTCAGGAAAACTCTCCCTTTCTCTCCCACCTCTATAGAACTAAATACATAATTTTATATCATACAGCACTAAGAGTTTTCAGTGAGCATACCACTGCCAAAATGCCAAAATCAAGCCCATTTTTTTCAATGTTTCATACAAATAGCCAAGAAAGAACTGATTACAAAAGTACAAAGGATAAACTCTTCTATAAATTGAAAAAACAGCACTATTACTTTTGCAGATGCACAAAACTCCAGGACTGCTGACGAGTTCAGCACTGCCAACATGCCATCCCTGAGAGCAACAAGGCTGCTAATCTCATCCCCCAGCTAATCCTGCTCCTTGCCAAAGGCAGTAATTAAAGGCCACGTTCTCAGCAGCCCTACAAAAACAGGCTTGTTTGACTGCAGGAACTGGACAAATTGCAGTGTACATAGATAGCACCATGGAACAAATGCTGATTTTCCACATGCAGACACATCCATCCGAGGACACTGAGAGTTTGTTCTAGGAGACCTGCACTGAAGGTTGCAGCTGTACGTAAAACTCTTTTGCAGAGGGCACTCGCCATGCTGCCCAAGCTGCTGGGACAACTGCAGGGGTGGCAAGATTCCACATTCCCCCCTTGCCACTGTGAAACAGAAGTTAGATTTTACAAAGTCCAAGTTGGTGCCAGTGCAGCACAGTGGGATGGGTTGCACTGCAGCACATTCAGTTTCTGAGGACAGTGTCTCCGAGGAGTATTTTTCCATGTCCTCATGCCCTTTACCCTTCCACAGGCTCAGGTAGAGGATATTTATGGGTTATTTTGCTTCCTTTTCCTTGTTTGCTTGCTGTTTAGAGGAATCTTAACTAGAAAAATTTCTGGTTAAAATTATATAATGGATGTGAACTGAGAAGCTCAATCTTACCTGAAATCTACTCTGGTTTGGATCAAAGCCTGTCCATGCTCTTAAAAAAAAAAATCAAACCCAGGAACCCCATTCTCCTGATGGATGGAAATGCCTTCCTTATTTTACAAAATGAGAAGTAAAGAGGCAGCTCCTTGTGTGGGGAGGTGAGGAAGGGAGAAGGAAGGGAATATCTTGTGGATTTTATCCTGTCTCACTCTCAGCTTCTTTGAAGGTCCTGCTTTTGCTCAGATGGAAGCGCATAAATACAGCAGCTTTTCTCTTTGTGCCCTATTAGTGGCGAGGCACAGAGCTGCCTGTTTGGGCATCTGAACAGTGATTTGCATATCCTGACCCAGACCCAACTCCAGAAGTTGGTCCTTAAGTGAGCTCTGTTGGTAGCCCCTGCAGCCCACCATTCTTCACTTTTATCTGGTATTCCTTGGAAGGTGATCCCTAAGAAGTTTTCAGTCTTATTTCTGAACTGCTGTTTGTCCTAATGTTGGCTCTTTACACATTAACACTGGTAGGTCTTGTTGAACTCTTCAGTGTTGATCTCTTCTCTTACACAGAGCTCTCCTGTGCAGTGGTAACACAAGAGTAAATGGCTCCAGACCTCCCTGGCACTGCAGGGCAGGGCAAACCAGGCTTTATGATACCTGACCAAGGCATTTGTTATAGACTGGCTACTGTACTTTATGCATCTATCTGTACTTTCATCTTCAGTCACTGTTCCAGTCCCAAATAAAGAAATCAAGGACAGCTTATTGCACCAAAGCTTTCACAATTCACAGCAAAAATGTTCTATACAGAGAGAGACAAAATCCTGCTTGGCTAAATCTTGCTGTTATTATGCTGGTGTAAATCCCTGTCCAGTTATTTGATCTTGAGAGGCCTCTTAAAATTCTCGCTGCTTGAATAAACTGCCTAGCTGAAATGTGTGCCTAACTTGGTTGGATCAGTAGGTTTGTTTGTTCTCCAGTGCTTAACCAAGTTAAGTACTTGGTTAAATACTTGGTTAAGTTGCTTCAGCAATCTAAGTTCCTGCCTCCACAGAGTCCATGACTGAGAGGGCACTATCTTTGCTGCTGATCTATATTGGCCTGAGCATTCAGATCATGACTGAACCCTCTGGATTTCTCCTGATATTCCATCTCTACAAAAGGGTGCATCTAGTCATAGACAGACTGGTTTTTGCTTTTCTCCTTGCAAGCCCTCTTCTGCTTGATCTGGACAAATGATTTGTGGCCGTGATCCATTTGAGTTGCTGCTGCAGATATCACCATCCTCACTATTCCTTCAAATATGCCGCTCCCTTGGCATCCTTCCCATGCCTCCCTCTTCCCTGTGCCACTGCATCTGACCTGCCTGGCTTCCTTTATAAGGTCCTTCATAGCCCTTAAAAGAGAAAAGTTGGTGCCCTTTCTCTTTCAAGGGGTACATCACCAATGCTGACCTCTGTAGCCTTCCCAAAAACCATGACCAAGCATATCCGTGCATTATACATTCCCACCCCATCAGTGCTCGAATAAATGCCCATAAAGAGGTACCTACATCTTTTCAGATTCTCCTGCAAGCCTGGGCAGTGGGATCCAGGATACTACAATAATACTGTTGCATTAAAATAGTACAGAAAAAAAATAAATAAAGACAAAACTGTTTCCAGGCAGTTTTAGAAGTGGAGATTGCTACAGTTTGGAAGGAAGAATCTTTCAAGAAAAATGGCCTTTCCTTGCTTCTGCTGATTTCTGTCTGCTCTAAATATTGTCTGTGTGATTCTGTAAGAACATTTGATGCTCTCCAGCTTGATGAAATATATAGCTGAAGAATCTTACAAAAATGGACAAGGACAAGTTAATCTGTCCCAATGTTAAATAAAATATTTTTACTCAATTTTTATTCTGTTTTTTTTCCATTTATTTAACTGTTCATTTCTTCAGAATGTAATCTAAAGTCTTTCATGCCTTTCTTTACTACCATGCTGGCATGTGTGTGCCACATTTGCTCTTGCCTAGTCAGGTGTGACTGCCTTGACTCCCTTGAGGAGCCTTCCTACTAGGGCAAAGATTTTACAAGCCAGAAGGCTCCAGCAGAGATTATTTGTTCTTATTCTCTGTCTATTCCTCTGTCTACATTTGCTGACTCTAACACAACAAAATCTTAAATTTATGGTTTTACTTTAAGTATGATTTCCATTGTTGGATTATTCCCCTTATGTAGACCACCTTCTCTATTATTTTTAGCATCAGTGTTCTCATTCAAGCAAAGGATTCGTGATACCTCAGTTACATTTATTCCACCAGGCTCTCACCAGATAACAGAACAGCTCTGACCTTATTCTCCTTGTATTTACATACCTGAATGAGCTCTATATTACTATTTCCTGTGCAAGGTTCAACCTGACCTGATTTTTGGCACTCCTCATTGGACTGTGAGCCATGACAGTCAGAAATATCATCACCAGTTGCACCTGCTTTCCAGGCTGCTGCTGGGACACTAGATCCTCCGATAGTGAGAGGACTCTTCCATTCCCATCATTTTGCTATTACATCTCCAGAATAGATACTTTCCTTCAGTGCCCATGTTGCACTCAGAACACTCATTTCTTTGTGGCTCACAAGCAGAAAATTTTAACTCTGTATTCATATATTTCTATCAAAAGATGTCTTGCACACAAGTCATCTGTTCCTTCCTACTCTCTCCTGAGCTCGGTCTTGACAGTCACTGGTCATCAGAAGGGGGTGTTCACAGTGGTTGTGGTGTCTCCAATCTTGGAGATACTCAAAACCTGACTAGGCTCTAGGCAACTCACATTCAGTGACCCTCCCCTGCACAAGGGTTTGGACTGATGGTCTCTGGAGGTACCTGCCAGACTCTCCCATTCTGTGAGGGTCTCCAGAAACTCTATGTACTGTCTCCAGCCAGCTCTGCGTGAAAATGTTCTCCTTTGCTGTGGATATCACCCTACTGAAGACTCTCTGCTGGCACAGGTACTGTTCCTCTGGCTTGTCAGACAGTGATGCTCTGGGAATTTCGGCCACTAAAGAACTTGAGTTCCCGTTCCCTTTTTTTTTTTCAAAAGTACTGCTGGTTTTTATGATGACTGTCAATGAACTGCACTTACTTCAGGGTCATTGGAAATGCCCTGGTGGCATTTTTTCATGTATCTGTTAGAAATGTTTTCAGATTTGGTATAATCAAGTTCATTACTGACATTCTTCATGATATTCAGTAATTTCAGCCTAAAGATATGCTAAACTCAACAGCTTTAAATGCACAGATATAATGGAAAGGCTGATCCATTCTTAACTGGATGGAAGTGAAGGCATGGTGACAAAATAAAACTTTAAATAAAAAAGTGGTTGTTTCATTTAACTATCTCACAGCAGTCACCTCCTTACTATGTGGAAAATCATTGGTAAGGTTTCTTAAAGGTTTGCCCATTGTTTTGGGCATGTTTCTCTTTATTTTTGTTCTGAATGAAGATCTCATTCTCTAATCTCTCGACATGATGTAACTGGAAACTCAGGATGGATATTTGTATACTTATTGTGCAAGACAACATTTGCTGAATAACCTAAAGCACAGAGAAGTAACTGCAGACACCTCTATTACCTGCTATTAATTGGCACACTTGTACAGGCCTGTTGGTACTGTGGGATGCAACAGTGAATGATGAAATCTAATTGCAGTCTTCCCATAGGCTATCATTTAATTTAAATTTTAATTATTTTTTTAAGTCTTATAGTTATGACATATTGAAGCACTTCAAAGGCATGAAGGAAGGAACATGCCAGTGTCAACTAAGGACAATTAGTAAAAAAGGAGAGTTTGATTCAAGACAAAGTTCATATGAAAAATAATGCTTTGTAATTTATAGTTCTGTTTATGAAACATTTTCTAAGTTATTTGGAAACCTAAATAAAATAAGACATAGGTTTAGAGTATTAGCTGTTTTGAGAGATCACTGATTTCCCTAGTTCTCAAATAAGGACACTGAAGCAGAGAGAGTTTGAACATCAGTTTCCTGAGCTCAGGGAGAAAACCTGCAGCAGAGTGCTGAGTGATTCAGGTAAGTACCTTCCTTACAAAAGCTTCCTTCCAACTGGCACATAAAAAGAAATCATGAAAGACTTGTATGTTGTAGTGAGTAGAGTGATGTCTTGGTTACACAGATCTTGTAAGCTGTTCTTTGGCTACCCAGCCATTTGGTTTTCTCAGAAATTTGCTGTTACTGGTGAGAGTGTTGCTAAATTCTGTGATTTTCATATTTACTGTTTTCTTAAAACCCCAGTTTCCAGAGGCAGAAGCTTCATTTGTGTTTAAGTGAAATAGAAGTTTCCAGCTGTCAGAGTTGTATAAATTATAAAGCTACCTCTCCTAACTGCACAGAAAACATAGCATCAAATGGAAAAGAACATAAATGTATACTGGAATCACACTCAGTAGACGACAACTCAGTTTTTTTAAGCCATCTCCATGATTATGAGGGACAGATTTGGGGCTCTTGTTTTTGCTGAAGTTGCACATCAGAAAGGAATGATTCTGAAGGCACTGAGCTACTCCAAACAGTCATGGTCACACCAACAGTGCATCATCTGGAAGACACCAAGAAGGGGCTGCCTAAGAGCGTGGGGGGACAGCAATGCTGTTTTCACATCTTTGGCTTATATATCAATTGAAGTTTGAGTGCCAAACTGGGGAAAGAAGGGAGCTTGGTTTGCTGTCATGAGAAATGAAAATACCTGAGAATTAGGTGGTTTCAAAGCAGATAACAAAGGTGACTGCTGATGAGGGGGCTCAGCCACCAGCAAGTATCAGGCCAGGTGTTAAGATGCAGCAAAAATACAACAGATGATTTATGGTCTTTTCACAGGGAGTTTTCTTTTCCTATGTTATATTCCTATAAAGCCTATGAGGGATGACACAGAGCTGAAAGCTCTCTGTTTGCTTGGATGGCACAAGCAAGGGATGGCACACAGCCCAGCCCTGGACATTATGGAGAGAGAGCTGGACCCCAGAAAGAGCTGTTCTCAGTGCAAGGAGACACAGCTGCTGGGCTGAGGAAACCCAGGGAGAAGAAAAATCTTTGCAGCAACAATCTGAATTGCAAACATCATTTACTTTTATTCTGACTAATTTTGATTCTTCTCTGCACCAAAGAGGTTTTTCTGTTCTCTTCTGCTCACAAACCTGACTCTTGAATTTTGGTTTATCTGGAGAAATCAGGGAGGGGAAAAGGGTCCCTTGAAGTTTCATCTGACTTGAAGCTGGGCTGCCATGAGAGGCACTGGTGCCAGAGGGGCTGCTCTGCTCCAGGGGGCTGGGAGCTCTGTGAGCAGCCAGACTGCGAGGGCACTTCTGCCACTGGCACAAACGTGCTCAGGGCTTGCTCAGACACCCTGTGCACACTTGCTTGGGCACAGTGTCAGTCCCCAAGGGAGGTGGGATGCTCGTGCTCTCACAGGGGGCTTGCAAAGCCATCAGCCACTTTTTCTAGTTTTATTCACTGTAGTCCCCCTGCAGGGAGTGTGTCCCCATCCTTCCCTGGAGAGAGCTCCAGTTGCTTTCCTGGCATTTGCTCTCTGCCTTCTCCCAGATCCCGAATGATGCTCTCCCCATGCCTTGCTGCTGCCTGGCTGGGGCTGCTCTCGCTGCTGTGAACCTCCAGTTAATCAGTATTTTCACACTATTATAACCAGAGACATGTGGGATCCTGGACCAGGCCTGGGTTGGGGAGAGGCTATTCTTTACTTTCTCAGCCCTGCAGCGCAGAAAGCTGCTAAAAACAGGCAACTCCCAGCTAGCAAGGGATGGGAACAGGCGTGAGCTTCCTGCAGGGTTTCAGGTTGCCTCTCATAGCTGGCTGCCCTGCTGGAAAACAGGGGCTGTGGTGGCTCCAGGGGCTCTGCTTGCACCCAGGAACACACACGTGGCACCAGTTGTTGGGGAATACAGTGAGGGCAACCACAAAGAGCAGCCAGAGAGACATTTATCTTTGTCCTGGAGAGAAAAGGTCAAGTAGAAAAAAAACCTTGAGATGGGATGAAAATCAACCAGGATAGCAAGGTCCGTGGGCCAAATCTGCCGCAGCTGCCAATGTCATCAACGGCAGGGCCGGCAGTGGGGCGGGAGCCACCCTTTCCAAACACGGCAGAGGACATTGGATGCTCTCCCAGAAGCAGTGCTGCAAACCCACCCAGAACGCTCCTGACACAGGCAAAGAGAAATATTATTCACCCATTTTAAAAATAAAAGGTCTGATAAGATATCCAGCTCAGCCCTGCTTCTGCTCCCAGGAATCCAGGGTGTCTCTGCCTTAGGGACGGGGACGCAGATGTTGCGCTGGATATGGCAGTGCCGGTGCCCAGGGAATCATAGAATCATAGAATTACCAGGTTGGAAAAGACCCACCGGATCATCGAGTCCAGCCATTCCTATCAACCACTAAACCATGTCCCTCATGAAGGGATGTTGTCTGCCAAGGAGCTGCTGGGAGAGTGGAGGCACAGCAGGACGATGGGGCCTCCAGAATCCCCCAATTTGCAGAAACAGAGCTGCAGCTGAGCCACACAGAAGTAACCATCAGCTGTGAGCTGCCTGGCTTGCTGCTTCACACAGGTCTGCATGCAGCTCTGCTTGTTAATGAAGCCCCTTTTTTGGTTCCTATCCTCTTTCCACATAGACAGCCCTGGGCGGCTGCTGCTGCAAGGGATAAAGCTGACTTCCCGAGTTAAGCTAGGTAGAGGGTGTGTGAGTGTTTGCTTGCATGACCCCTCAGTTTCCCCTTGGTTTTCAAGCCACATAAAGTCAGCCAGCCACTGAGCTGCAGAAGATGCTCCCAGCCTTTTCTCCTCTGCCCCTGCTCCCATGACATGCCATCCATCACCTTCCTTGCTGCCTGTGGAGGGATCCCCTCATCTTCCAAGATCCAGATGCTGCAAGTACTGACACTTGTTCAAATCTATTGCTGTAGATCATTAACATGGGATAGCAGTTCAGTGAGGAGCAGAGAAAATTTTATTCATGTCCTTTTCGTGTTGAAACTATACTCCTGCTCCTTAGGCTGAGTGATGAAAGAGAATGGCTATGTCGATATTTCATAAAGGGAGGGTAAAAGAGTTGTTTACAAGAATGTTGGCTCTTAGAAAAGGTTTAAAGGTTTTACTTGAAGCTGTGTGTGGCTCTAATATGGATCAGGAGAGGGAATTGCAGTTGTGCTTGGAACATCCCCCAGCCACTGTAAGGCATATGTAAAACAAAGCAGCAGGAGAGTCCTAAAAGGTGAGACCAAAGTGCCAGTGATGATCAGAGCTCAGATGCCAACCAGATTCTCCATTTGGGACTTGTTGTGGAATATAAAATGTGCTTCTTAATGCTGCTGATAAAATGCTGCTCATGGGGGGAAGAGGAGCACTTCAGGGTAGGTGTCAATGAAACAGAAAGACAAATGTATGTGAAAATTTCATGCAGGATGTTTGTCCTTGTGCTGACCAGAAGGTTCTGGACCATCCTTACCAGAGCAGAAGTGAAGAGCAGTGGCTGCTCAGTCCTGCAGGGAGTGCAGCCTCCAAAAGGGAACTGAATCCACATCTACTGATTTGCACAAGCTCAGGAGGATTTTAAAAAGAACCAAATCCTTTCTTTTTTCTTTCAGATATTTTCAGCTCCTTATTTACCCATTTTCTCCCTGGACACTTACACTTACAGTAGATCTTCCTTGTTTATTTACTGCTCCTACAGTTCCAGGGTAATAAGAATTGCTTACATTAGAGTTCAGGTTGTTTATCTACTGCTTTCTTTAGCAGACAAAGCCTTAGAAACACTTTCACAGGTAAAATATTGAAGGTGCACATTTTAGATAAGTTGATGGGTGTTACAGAAAGTTTTATTCTGAAATTTAGAGATGCCAGATTATAAATGACACCTCTCTGTCATCTAAATGAATAATTTTACTTGTAATGCCCAAGGTGGTTATGACAGAGAGGGCAGAGAGAAAATGTTTCTGTGTTCTTTTCAGTCAACTTGGAAAACTCTTTAAGACCCCTGGTGTCACAAGTTTTGCATGTAGTTTTTTTTTGTATCTTACATAGTGAGCTTCTTGGTTTCCCTCTGTTTTAAACATCTGCTCAAAGATGCGATGAATCTTCCTCTAGAAACATCTGCTTTTCTCCATCATCTACAATGGGAATAGCTAAGTGTGTACAGATTGTTGAGGTTAATGCAAAGGACCTATCTGCCAGCCTGGATCCCTGCCCTCTCTGGGCTCCTCTTTACTTGCTTTAGAAGTGCTTCTTCCATATATCAACCATCAGTTTTACCAAAAGCACTAAAGAGGGTTTGACTCTGCTTCACTGTGTGTGTGTTTTGGGGCCATGTCTCATAGAATCACCAGGTTGGAAAAGACTCATCGAATCATCTAGTCCAACCATTCCTATCAAACACTAAACCATGCCCCTCAGCGCCTCGTCCACCCGTTCCTTAAACACCCCCAGGGAAGGTGAATCAACCACCTCCCTGGGCAGCCTGTTCCAGTGCCCAATGACCCTTTCCGTGAAAAATGTTTTCCTAATGTCCAGCCTAAACCACCCCTGGCGGAGATTGAGGCCATTCCCTCTTGTCCTGTCCCCTGTCACTTGGGAGAAGAGGCCAGCACCCTCCTCTCCATAACTTCCAAGGCACATATTCTCTGTGTTTGAATATGCTTGAAGATAATAAGACCTGAGACATTCAGTAGCCTATTTCTGTCTCTCCCTAGGCAGCTGCTAAAGGCAAATCTCACCCCAGTTTGTTATTTCCAGCTTTCCAGCCCATCATTGCCTGAGAAACTGGTCCAGCAGAAGCCTCTCTTCCCAGTTGCTGGTGCACTGCATGGTCACCTGTGAGCACTGTTGGTTCCAGTCCAGCTAGTGGCCAGGTACCAGTGTGCTGCCAAGGTATATCACCATGCGTCAGAGAATGAGCAAACAAAGTGTGCAGAGAGAAAGCCCTCCCTGACCACAGTTACATCTGAAAACTTTGGTTTGTATGTCCTTTGTATTTCTGCCCTGCCATCAACACAATTTCATGCAGATCCTTGGACATTCTGAAATATTAATTCTGCTAGTTAAGCTGCTCACTGCTCCTCGGAGGAAATCCACACCATCTATTCATGGGCTGGGGGAAAGGCAGAAGCCCTTTGGAGCAGAATGGCAGAAGCTAAGATCGTCAAAGATGGCACTTGATTATCAACCTCCTTCATGCCCTATCTTCTGCATTTGATGTGTATAACCAGGAAAAGGTGTTGCCAAGGCTACAAGATCTTGTCAGTCTGCTTTCCAGGTCCTCTGTGGCTTCCTTCTTCCACCCCTAATTGTGCCCAGACAGTTCTGTTTAAATACCATCTATTTCAGCTGCAATTTGCACAAGTGTCCCGAAGGGCTTTGCTCTTGATTCTCCAGTAATCTGCCCTTTGTATGCTAACCCTCTATGAGATGGTCTTGTTGTAGAGAAAATGCATGTGCCTTTGAAGCATGATAAAATAAGGATGTGAAGCAACAAAAGACAAGCAGGTCAAATCTGAGATCGATGCTGCCTGAGCCAGATTCTGCTGCAGATAATTCCTGAAGACAGTTTGCAATCAAAGCAGTACAGCAGGAATTTGTCATAACTACTGAAAGGGTTAATGGGATATCCTGTCTGTAGTGAAATATCTACCTGCTGCACCTTTCTGCCCTTCTTCTGCAAGCGAAATACCTACTGGTATCTACAAGGGTGTCAGGCAGGCAGCAGTAACTGTGCCACGGTGAGCCACAGCATGGATGTGAATCAAACCAGGTTTAAAACTATTTGAGTTCCAAAAGTTAGATGCTGATTGCTTTCTACTTTCGCCCTCTTTTCCCCCAAATTTTGTTATTAAAACCAAATTTGAGGTAGGCTAGTGGGGTTGTTGCTAGCAAGGGACATCCCTTAAACAACCAGTCTGATCCCAATACCATTAGAAACTGATTAAAAAGTAGGATTAGTCCCTCCGCTGTAGGTTCATGGTATGATATTTTTCATAGTGTCTGGCAGTAACTCTGTACTTCTTGCAGTATTACAGGAGGAATAAGTATTATCCAAATCAGTAGAATTCATTAATATTTTCAGGTTTGTCCTTTTTGCTGTTTCTCTTCTACTCCGACAGCATATTTAGGAATACTTTTGCTGACTGTATCATCGTTGGAAAGGCCCATCAGCATTCTGCTCTGTCCTCCCAATACTACCTGTTACTAAGTTGTTTTCCTGATGTTTCCTATTATAAGCCCTTTTTTTCCCCTTTTGTTTATTTTGCAGCCTTTTCCTGTTTGAGCAGAAATGTAACATTAAAAGCATTCTGACTGAGACAGGTAATTTGATATTCACTGTATATGTAAAAAATATTAACCGAAAGTAGCAGTTTCTGAGAATAAAGTATTAAAAAAAGCATATTGTTTTGCCCATTTTATGAAATGATTGCAGGAGTGACTTGAAATTTGAAGGGTGTGTTGTATCAAGGCCATCTTTCTTTGTGAAAATTCCCCTAAATGGAATGAAATGTGTAAACCTTCAAAATAATCACAGTTTGCACAGGAAAGGCTTGCAGGATTTTCACAGCTGAGTTCCTTTAGAATCTCTCCTTTCCACAGACTCTGTGCACTGCAGGAAAAGTTGCTTTGAAAATGTCAAAGCAGCGTTACACTCTCAGTTCCCTGCAGCTACTTCTGCACATCACCAAAACAGTTTATGTCATCTGGAGCTTCCCTCAAAGTGCAGCATGAGCAGACTTTTTCTTCAAATATGGCCAGCATTTTTCACGTGCTCTCCTATCTTATATCACTTTGTATCCTGCAAACCAAATGATGTGCCTTGTGGCAGATCAAGGAGTGGTGATTAGGGGAAAGCTGGAGATGCTTCTCACAAGGCTTCTCTTCTGGGTGTGACTGTGTCAGCCCAACAGGGTCTTCCCTGCCTCTTGGACTTGCCCACTGCTGGTCCCATGGATCAAGGCAAGAACAGACCCCTGGACAAGGAGCACATCTCCCCTTCTCTCTGGCTATTGCCTAAACTGGCACCTGATGTCTCTGTATATTCAACTGGCTCCCTGATTTATGAACTGCATTCATTCTTGTGTGCCCTAGGTCTTTTCTCTCAGCTAAAGAGGTGGGGGAATGGTGAGAAGGAGTAATGATGGACAGGAGACTCTGAGAGAAGGAGTAGAGAAGAGCAGGATGCACCTCTCTCACGATCATCTCATGGCTGAGAAGAGGGCATGAGATACATGCAAGGATTTCTGAAGTCATTGCTCTTCGGTATGGGACTGTAGGTCCAGCATGAGACAGAGGATAAAACTGTCCCTGATCAAGGGAGGCTCATAAACCACAAGGGAAACAGAGGAGTTGGAGGGTTGGTTAGAGAGGAAGAAATTATTTGCAGGGATCAGGGCCTAAGTTTTGACAAATACCTAATGCACTTTGTCTCTTCAGGAGTCTTAAGTGTTTATCAGCGTGTTGGCCAGTGAAGCCCTGAGTAGGATGGAGAAGTGCAAACCAGGTAGAAAAAGGGGACACAGACCAGAAAGCTAGATACCTTGCTTGAGCAGAATTGGGAATAATCTCCTGGCTCCTGTTTGGCATCCAGGTCCTGGTCTGGCTCAATGCATGGAGGGAGAAACGGTTGATAATACATTTACAGTTGTAATTGGCTCACCTAAAGCAGTCACACAGAAATGGGGCAGGTGGTGATGTATTCTTACAGACCTCTATTCTCCTGGATATCCAGACAGTCTTCCCAGGTGAGGTTGACAACTCTCTCCCCTTCAAAATGCTCCCAAGGGGATTAAAAGCAAACAGGGCTAGACTCTAGTTTAGTAGGAGTTAAATGGAAGAGATGAGTGGAGAGTGGTTTACTCTAGACACCCAGAGCAAAAGGATTTGTACACTGATAGATTCTGCTGGATGTGCTGAAAGGTCAGCAATATTTCAATTCAACCAGCCAGTAGCTATTTTTGGCTCCCATTTTGCAAAAACCACATCGGAAGCAGAGAGTTATTTTGGTCCATCAGGATTGCTCTGATAACTTTGCTCAGTACAATGTTAAATAATCAAACCCCACAGGAATAATAGCACTGTTTTATAATACCGTATTATCAGATATATAGAGGCACACAGGGGTGGGTGTGTGGAGAGGAGATCTTAAATGTCTTAACAAGTACAAAGGCATATTTACACTATTCATATCATCTGAGTCCACATATTGCAATGATTTGGAGTATTGTGTAGGTGTGCATAGAGGTATGGGTTTTTAAACAAGGGGGTACTTGTCCCAACAGGAGAAAATAGCAATAGCTATTGTCCTCTTTGGTTTGTTAGCAATGGCATTGCACAATGTGGCTGGTGTGACAAGGAGTGGCTGAGGTGCCTGCAAAGCCCACTCCTACACACACTGTCACCATGGCTTCCTCCAGATCATTGTTGTGGAAACACCTCCTTTGCCCAAGAAAAGCCTGATGGAAGCAGAGTGTATTGTTTTGTGAGTCACTGGTAGCACTGCTGCAGCACTAACTGTGGGAAGGTCCCAGCTTCTGACTTTCTATGCTTTATATCATACAGGACTCAAACATTACTAGGGTTTCCTTTTGCTGAACACTGTATGGACATGGGAGAGACAGCCCTTTCCCAAAAACCTTGAAAACATCTCCGGAGAAGACAGAAAAAGGTGAGAGAAATGGAGTCTTACGATACCCCATCTATGGCTGGAGAGGCTAAGCACAGAGATCTTGCAGACCATCTACTCTGCTCCTAGAACATCCAGCATGTTTTTCAAAAACGGCTATTTAGGTGTCAGAGAAATGCCTGTATTTCAAAGAAGGATCTTCATAGCAGCTGATCATCACATGGAAAAAAAATCTGCTTGAAAGTGTCCAGATGGTAGCAGTGAGAAACTGGTGTCCTCAAGGAACAAAGAGGACCTGTTCATGTGAGAGCTGGACACTTTGAAGTCAACAATGTCAGGGAGGCTGGTATTAAGGTGAGTCACTAAGCCAAGATGTCCTGAGCACCATGCTTAGGTCAATTTTTCAGGTCACCTTTTTATCAAGTCCACCTTTCCAACCCTCAGAAGGCTATAGAGAGGTTTTCATTCTGTCTTGTCTTGTCTGATCCCCAGTGAGTGGTTATGGAGAAGAGGCAAACTCTTCTCAGGCGTGCACAGTAAAAGGGCAGAAGGTGACAGACACATATTGTAAAGGCTAGGACATAAGGGACAAAAACTTCCCCAAGAGGGTAGTTAAACCACAGATGATCTGGTGGGTCTCTTCTAACCTGGTGATTCTATGATTCTATGATTCCATCCTTGAAGGTGTTCAAGATTCACTAGGACATAGCCATGAACAGCCTGTTCTACCACCAAAGGCAGCCGTGCTTTGAGCATGGGTTGAACCAAATAGACTATATAGAACCGTCCCAATCTAAATCATTCTGCAATTGAAAAGGTCTTTGGTATGCTTCCCATCCTATCTGAGTGGCTCAATGTTTTCCCCAGGAGGAAGCATCAGGATAAAGCCATCACTTTCATGCCTAGAGGCTCAGCAGTCTGGTGCACACGGTGGGATCTGAAGAAGCCTCAGAAGTTTTCACGTTGGCCTGGAGAATTTGACCACATTTGCTGCCTCAGAGGTGCTGGCTCTGTAAAGGAGCTGTGAGGCCACGGTTTATTTTCAACACCTTAAAAAGCAGAAATACCTCACTGCACTTTGCATGCAGCATCCAACAGCTGTTTGGCTGAGAAGGGAAGAGAAAGACCCTTAGGGCAGCCAGCTGGAAGATAACTGAATTTAGAAAAATATTTTGAAGCAACGATTCACTAGAGCAAAAGTTGTAATACTGTAGTCTTGCTTTCCCTTGTCCATAGATCTTCCCAGAGTCCAGTCCCTGAGCTGTGCTCTTTCTAGCTGACCTGGTGGAGGGGAGGCCCTAAAACGCCTTTCCTGGCCAGAAGGGACTGACTAGCCAGACCCTGGCTCTGTTGTGCTGGGAGGAGGAGAAGGCTGGGGTAGCCCCAGGGAGGCTCCTGGCTATGAGTGCTGAGCAGAGGCAAACACCCCTCAACATCAACGTGTAAGCTGCAAGGAGAAGTGGAACTTGAACCACCTCCTTCCTCAGGATTTCCTTCAGCACAACTTGGGCTTCCCGTGGGTATCAGGCTGTCTGTAATGAGTCCTGTTTCTCAGGCACTACAATCTTCCCATGTGCCTCCTAAGGAGCCTCCACGGCTCCTTTGGTGATTTGACTGGTTTGCAGGAAGCGCAGAAGCCTGGTCCTAGAGCTGATGTCTCTGTGTGGGTTTGACACAGAGTGACACAGCATCCAGCCCAGCATCACAAAGTAAGCTTGAAATAAGGAGAAATGTGAGCTTCCAAGGCAGTACAACTGACTAAGTGTTTATTGCTCGCTAGATCATGTTTTCTGATTCTCTCTCTGGAAATCCAGTACCTGGGAATCATGAGACCATCAGAGAATCTCAGGGGATTTTCTAAAGGACGTTCTCAGCCCTTTGTGCTGCAGAGAAATGACTGAAAATGCAGTACCACTCCTCTTCCCCTGCTGCAAAAAGCAATCAGGATCCCAGATCCACTCATCCACTCGGGCACTGGAACAGGTTGCCTAGGGAGGTGGTTGACTCACCTTCCCTGGAGGTGTTTAAGGCACGGGTGGATGAGGTGCTAAGGGGCATGTTTTAGTGTTTGATAGGAATGGTTGGACTCGATGATCCGGTGGGTCTCTTCCAACCTGGTTATTCTATGATTGATTTTAAATCTTGTAATTTTAAGACAATCATAGAACTTCTGAACACCTGGAGCTGGTAATCCTACAGCCCAGAGGTTCTTGTGCCTAAATAGCCCAGCTTCTGCAAATATCTGCACAGATACATGTGTCTTTAATTTGTAATGTCTTTTCAAAAGCTATTTCAATTTCTTGAAACAGGCACTTGATACCTTGAACAGTCACATCATTCCTAAGCACTGGCCTCTTTTGGAGTATTCACATGTTTTTTGTTTGTGTGATGGAGAGGCTACTGCCACTCGATCAGAAAGAAGATAATATATGCAAGTGCGTATTTGGGTTGTTCATCTCCTGGAGCATTGAACAGACAACCTAAATGATGCTTCAATCCTTCGTTCAACGTTCAGAATGAATATCCTGGAGAGATTTGCATTTTCTGGCTCAGAAAGACTTTCAAACACAATGAATCAGAAACGGGATGATTTTTGAAGCACTTGTATGGGAAATTTATGGCTTTGCTTCTTCCAAGATGAAAAACCTGATGTAGGCTATAAATTTACTTAGAGGTTTGCCTTTAAAACTCTACTTGTGACTTCTCATGGGAAACAGAGGACAAGTAGGTATGAATCAACGTGTGCTAAATGAAAAGGCTAAGACTTCAGGAGGAGAAATCTGGTCCAAAGGATGTGCTATTTGTTGTGGAGAGAAGCTGAGCTCAATCCCAGTGTTATCATTTCACTCATCTGTGCACACAAGACCTTCTGCATGAGTTTGGTGGCACTTCCAGACAGGTGAGCTGGTGTGGGTAAGTCAATTTGCAGAAGAGTACATAAGGCTTAAATTGCTGGCTTGGAGCACTCCTATAATTTTCCACCTGTGCCAAGAAAGACAGAGATATTTTCCCTGTACTGACCAGGGGAAAGAGTAGGATAAGTTGGTTTGGGGAGGCATGAGAGACTGGTTACGCCATGACTTGCACCCAGCCCTGGCTGCCCTGCAGCTAGTGATAGTCATCCAGCGTAGCTGATGTGAAAGCAAATCCTGAACTGCTCTGCCAGGACAGAGAGAAAAAAAAATATTAAACTGCTATGGAGAAACAATTCTATGTTTATTCTTCATTAGTTTACATTGAAACATGGCTGCTGACAGGTTATTTTGGTAAAAAAAGGCAAGAGCTCCTTGTGTCCCTCTTTCTGCTGCCCACTTTACATGGGTGGAGTTTCACTGAAAGCAGCTGGAACCTTTCCACACACAGCAAACGGCAGGATTAGCAGTGATGTTTTGCAAATATCGCTCTTACTCAAATAACCTATTAACTAAAATGCTCCATTGAGCTGCCATCACTAGCAGGGTTGTTATAGTTTATAGTTTCTATGGTGAGCAGGGTGTTTCTGGAAGCTGGGCTAGGTATTTTTTTTCCTTTGCTTGGCAACATTGTGTTGAAGAAAGTGGAAATTGTTAGATGTTTTGAAACATTTTCTTCTGAAAAAAAAAGTTCCCTTTTGAACAGTTGATAATAATATTAATTTGCATGATCCTACGGGCTGTAAGATAAATTGCATGGCTAGACAAATATTTAGCAATATATGAAGTCACAAAACTAGATGCGAGTTCAGAAAACAATCAGGCATTGTCTGAGTTTGCAGCTCCAGTGAATCGTCTCAGAGCAAAGGGATGGAGAGCCCATGGTATCATGCAGGATGCTGGGCAGTGGTGGGACTGAATGCTATTCAATGCAAGTATCAGCATTAAAGCCCAAGGCGCAGAGCTGAGAGGCAGGTCCCATTGATAGGTCTGACAAAGTTTGCTCTGTCCCTCCGCTCTCTAATCTGGAGCAACAGTTCAAGCCAGCTCCAGGGGGGTCCCAGTGGTGTCACAAGCATCTGCCAATGACAGGTAGTGAGCAATGGCTGTTGTGAAAGCCCCTTTGGCAGATGAGGATGAAGTCAAGGCAGAGCAGAAAGGCATTAGGTACACATGGGCAGCAATTCGGTTCGTAAGTATTCATTTGGTGGCACTTGAGGGTGGGCTCAGAGCAGGCAGCAAGATTGCTGCTAGTGGCAGGTTTTGGTCAACCATTGCTACATCTGTGGGCTTGGCTCCTTGTCTCTCTCTTGGCTGTTCACATCCAATGGAGGCAGCGGCATCCTAGAGAGGAGAGGTGGGTGCGTAGCAACATCAGGCAATTGCTGATAGGAATGTGGAATATTTGAGCTACTTCTCTTTTCATAGAATCATAGAATCGCTAGGTTGGAAAAGACCCACTTGATCATTGAGTCCAACCATTCCTATCAAACACTAAACCATGCCCCTCAGTGCCTCGTCCACCTGTCCCTTAAATACCTCCAGGGAAGGTGACTCAGCCACTTCCCTGGGCAGCCTCTGCCAGTGCCCAATGACCCTTTCCATGAAAAATTTTTTCCTAATGTTCAGCTGAACCTCCCCTGGCAGAGCTTGAGGCCATCCCCTTTTGTCCTGTCTCCTGTCACTTGGGAGAAGAGGCCAGCACCCTCCTTTTTTTTTATATATAAAGCTCAGCATCAGTACCAGGAAAGCAACAGGAAAGCAAATGTCAAAAAGGAGAAGAGTCGAGAACTGAAGACTAAGCACTTCTAGTAACTACACATTTCCACTCATTAGTTTGAAGATGTAATCCTATATCATGCCAGTATGTTTTAAGCAAAACATTACTGTCTCCAGGATCTGCAAGTAAAAAACCTGTTGTTATACTCATGCTTTTATATCACATATAATAATTCTTTTCTAATTTGCTAAGCAGCAGCATTCAGTGTCACATTGTGTGGGCATTAGAAGTATTATTTGCTACTTTTTATTTTTATTTTAAACGTTTCTGAAATGTTAGGCATATAAATTGCTGCTCCTAGCTTTGGGGTGAAAAAGGGAAAAAATGAGAAGAATGTCATGCTTTTAACCAGTGTATCATCTTGATGCCATGTTCTTAGCAGGGAACACTTAACAACTGCTCTGCAACCTTCCTCCTGCCCTGGGAGGAGGCAGCCAAAATCTGTGGGGATGCTGTCTCCTGGACCAGGCCACACGGATGAAAAAATTTGTGAATCCCACAGGTGTGCATGACTATGGTTGTCAGGTATAAAAATGCAGAGTATGTTACTGAGGAGCAGATATTCCCAGCAGAGCAGACATGGAGGAACTGAACATATAAAACTGCTTGTGTGACTTCAGCTCAGCTAGGTGAAGTTGCT
This sequence comes from Phaenicophaeus curvirostris, assembly GCF_032191515.1. NCBI lineage: Eukaryota > Metazoa > Chordata > Aves > Cuculiformes > Cuculidae > Phaenicophaeus > Phaenicophaeus curvirostris. The sequence goes on along the minus strand of NC_091396.1, from coordinate 58,182,622 downwards.
ACTCCCAGGTTTGGGGTGAAAAAAGAACCAGAACAGAGACCTAGGGACTCCTGCAACCCAGAAAGTGAAAAATCTCTCCCCTGGTTAATCCTTCTTCTTCTGAATCATTTATGGATATTTTGAGTTCAGAGGCATTAGGCTGGAGAAGAAAACGTGGAGAAGCATCGCATGTGCTGTCAGCCCCCCCGTGGCGTGTCCATCTGCTCTCGTGTGCTAACAAAGACCTGCTGTGTGATGCTTTTCAAGAAGCTCCAATCTTCAGGGTCTTTTGCATTAATCTTTAATACACTTCTTGTGTGCTTGTTGTGTAGGAATTCAAAGACAGGAAATAAGCTGCAGAGCAAAGATGGGGCATATTATTTGACTTCTGCTCCAGGCTGTGGGCCAGATCCACCAGCCTCTGGTGCAGAAGAGACCAACTCAATATAACATGCCCTTTTGCAAACTTTTTCCAGAAAGGAGAGAGAAGCATGTCAACACCGTAACAGATGAAGACTCCAGGCACGATTGCATTAAAGTCATTGTTGTAGTTTGCTCCAGCACCAGCTGTACGGTAGTGTAAAGCATGGGCCTTATCCTGCCATCTGCAGTCATGGTTCTACTAAGAGATTGCATCCTCTTTCCTCCAAGGCACAAAAAATTGTTGCCTGTGGGATTTTTCATCTAAGTAAGAACTGTTTCACAAACAGGAAGATTTTGCTAAAATGTAGCAGCATCTGGTTCTCATTTTGGGAACCAGTCATTTATCCAATTTTTCTAAGACTGAGACACAAAAATTCAAATTACTTCAGTTCAGGCATCAAGTTGGTGGATCAGGTCACTATATATCTCAATGCTCTTAGTTCTCTCGTTTAGCCAGCAGATGTTATAAACAGATACAAAAGATAGTTTGCAGCACTCATGCAGTATTCCTGTATCTTCTCCTGTAATCTATGCACAACCATATAGTAAGACTCTATAAGATCATATCACAGCGTTTTCCCAAGCCTGTATATGTTTTCTGACAAAGTGTGCTGGATTTAGCCAAATCATCATTTAAGTGCTCTGCTGTATGTATGTAGGTCGTTTGCACAACAATTTCTATTGTAAATTTGGAATAACAAGCACAGCTCTTGGCAGAGCTCTGCATTGCAGAAACACTCCATGTCTTCATAAAAATGCACGTGAGCTTTTCTGGAAGGGAGGAGAGGGGGAAAGAACAAGGAACAAATTAGTTCATTTGTCTGTGGTTTTCCTGGCAACTCAAGAGTAACCAGGAAAGATAACTGGAGAGATTCAGAGCTGTTGCTTTTATTCTGCTTTTAAAGCAAACGTGTTGGGCAGCTCTTGGATCATTTCACCTGCCTCCTTTTGTCTCATTTCACTCTCAGTTTGGCCCCATGCAACTCTAGTGAGGAACATAGCAAAAAAACTGTTGGTTTTGTTGTTGCCAGACCCAGCTTATCCACCTAGCCAGCAGCCCCCTCCCTGCGCAGTCTGCAGTGGGGAATAAGGCTGGTGGCAGCCAGGAGAGGGGTGATATGCTAAAAGCTGCCCCCAGTCTCAAGCCTGGGGCAGGGATGGACTAGGTGACTCTGCACAGGCACCGTAGGCATCTCCTGCCAGCTTCCTCCCACCACGAGGGACCCTTATTCTTGCAGCCCAGACCTGCTGCCCTAGACACCACACAGGTATTTCCAATACAAAGCAACCAAAAGGCAGTTGCTGACCTGAAGAGTTTAAAAGTCTATCACTTGGAAGGAAAGCTTTGGCTTGGTTTCATTAGTGGTTATCATGACTGGAGCCAGATGCTAGGTTGTGACAAAATCACCTATTATGAAAACAAGGTAATTACATGTCTGGGTTGTTTGTGGATTGAATCTGTTCTGATGTTGTTTGCTGAAACAAAATACAAGCACCTAAGCGATGTGGTTTGCTGCATTGTTCAAACAGTTCAAACAGGTTCTCCAGCACCACTGCTTCCCAAGCACGCTGTGGTGAGGAGGACACACATCACTGTTAGAAACATCAAAAATTTTGAAGAATGCAATAAAATCTCCACTGACACCGCGAGCTGGCCTTGCATGGGACAGCAGCTTAGTGTGATAACCATCATTTCTCCCTCTGCTTATTTCAATACATTACTGAGCATTTCTATAAAGCAGGGGTTTAAAATACCCTGATTTTATTCCTTCCCCTCGGTACCCACTCACCCTTCAGCAGCACTGGACCCAAAGCAATGCCAGCAAAGTTAGAGGATTTCTATCAGTGAATCTGCAAGTAGGGTTTGTATCCACAGGTCAAAACTTCAGATTATTTTAATAGCTTTTTTTACTCAGAATGCATATGAAAATCATCCATATGATTTCCAGCAGGACAGTGGTTCATGCTGAGTCAACAAATAATTTTCTGGTCTTATTTTGAATCACTCCTGGAACAAGTTTTAGCTCTGCATGTATTAACTAGACAAAGGAAAAAAAAAAAAAAAAAGGTGGGGAAAAAGACACAAGGCCCTTTGTCCTCTCTGGAATTTGTTTAAAACCTCAGGGATGAATAAGGCACTTTATTTAACCCAGCCTGGCTATAAATAGGAAGCAGCACCTTAGCCTTTATGTGAACTAGGGAATTCAAATGCCTCTCCTCAGTTACGATCACACCCTGTAGGCACAGCTTCAGTTTGAGATGTGTCCTCACACTAAAGGGTCATTAAAGGTAACTGAGGGCATGGTGTTTTCTCCAAAAAGAGACACCTTGAGATGGAAGGAAGGTGCTGGGGCCAAATGGCTGCTTTGCCTTTGCTCATGTTTTCTGGTTGTGCTTTAAACAAAGTCCTCCTAGTGTTTAGTATCCCAAACCCCATCTTAATATTTTTCTTGTTCCTACTGGAGCAAAATTGGTTTCAACATAGTGGGAGTGACTGTTCACCCCTGTGGTACTTCAAGGGATTCATAGTGGAAAAGACACCAGGAGCTGCTCTTTCCTCTCTGCAGAGACCATTCACAGACGTTAGCTCCTGTCCCTGCAAGGGATGCCATTCCAGCACCTCCAGGCTGTTCCACTGGGCCAAACTGACCAAACTCATGATGGACAGGAACACCTAGAATTGGGATAAACCTCTTCTGCAGCAGGTCTCAGTCCTCAAGCTCGTGAGGATGGGGAGGATGAGCCACACTAGCCACATGTGTGTCCTGTTGGGGAACAGAAGGACTAGTGGCTGGACGTGGCTATTAAGAATTAAGAACTGAACCATGCTGCTTCCAGAGCCAGTGTACTCCAATGCTTTGTGGACAGCATTTTTGTGTCTGATTCACTTTGTTCTTCCTCAGCTGTAAATTTAGGGAAAAATGCTAGTTGCCTCCCCCGCACACCCAAACTAGGAGTTAAATACCAGTACCAGTGAAAGAGCACCTGAGTTGCTGGGTTTAATCCTGCTTTAAATTTATTTTGTTCTGCCCCTGTGTTTTCAGTTGTAGTTCTGCACCTGCAAGACCTCATGAGCCTCAAGAGCTAATCCAGGAGGAGGTACGGGGTTGCCAAAGGAAGGTTGAGTTGATGAGATGGGTGCCAGTGTTATTTCTTCCTGCTCAAATCATCATCACTGAATAGCTGGCAGCAACTGTAAATTATTCTTAGGTTTCCAGCACTCTGGTATCTGGAACTTTCCCCGGCTCCTGGGTCTGGCTGCACATCCCAGCAGCATCACAGTTCCAGGGATTTTCATGGCTTCATCGCCTACCAAATAGTAATGCGTGGGGGTACTGTCGTCAGGGGTATGGAAGACATGTGGGTATGTGATAATATTCAACCTATGTTTCATAAATTAAATGACTTATTCATAAAGAGAATTTGTCACACACCAGGAGCCATGCTAAAGCTGAATGCTGGCTTGATTGCAAACATCCATTTAATGGCTGGATTTGCTGCAGTCACGGGTATTTTAAACAGATTTCCTTCGGTGTGTGGGCATGAATTGTCAGGCAGGATGAAAAGATCTTTGTCCTCTCTGTCTTCACCTCCCTGGAGGTCCCTGCTCCTCAGCTCCTGCCCACGCTTCTAGCTGGGCTCAGGGAGAGTCTCCTCCAGGCAAGTCTGCTAAGGTTAGATGTGACATTTTTGTACTATTCATGGGAGAAATGTTGGAGAAAATGGGGGGAATATTTTATCAGTGTTTTTAGAAGAAAATCACAACTTTTTATGTTTCATGTTGGGTCAATTTTTTTTAAAGAGAGAAACCCAGAAACTTTGTTAAAATCCTAGTTCTCCACAATTGAGTGAACTTTAACTTTGCAGATTTACCATCCCTGAAATGTAAAAAACAATGTGTTTTCAAACGTGTGCTCTTTGTTATGGAAGTCATGGCTCCCTGGAGCTGCCAGGGATCACCTTTCTCCTCAAAAGAATCCACACAAATATCAGATTGGGGGAAAAAAGAAAAAAAAAAAAGATGGCAAAACCACAAATTAGGATTGGTTTGATTTAGATATGATATTTTTCATTTTAATGTCATAAAAGCCAGTTTCCACCTCTTATTTGTGGTTTAAATAAAGACTAATTCCACTGAAAATGTTCTTTGCTCCTTTAGATAGGAGTGTCAAGTAGAATATATCTAAAAGAAAGAACTACTAAGCAGATGTCTGATTAAAGATAAATGAAAATGTCTCACAGTATGACAATTGGATAACATTAAATCAACGTGAGGATACAGTGGATTTAAGTTTAAAATAGAAATGTTAGGAGCAAGACAGCAGTTTTCCTATGCTCATCCTATGTAATTAATCACAGATAAAGTCCCTGCCTTCAGTCTCAAGGAAACAGAATGGCCAAGACTCAGCATGGATCTCACAGCACCATAAAATTAGCATCAGCTAAAACTGCATCCCCTGGTGCCATCAGGTAGCACCTGTCGCATCCTTTTGCAGCTGAACACCATATACCATGCAGGAAAACCCCAGGAGGAAGGGATGGCTCATAGGGAGGTGAGAAGGAGGCAGTGTCAGTCCCTTTACGAACCCACCTCCAGGGTAATATATGCCTGGAGAGGCGATTTTCCATGCATGGTGCATGGAAACTCCAGTACTGAGTGACATTAAGCATCAGGTTTGCAAGTGCTGCTTTGCCAAAGCTGAGCCCATTGCTCCCAGCCTGGGATACAGAAAATTTCTCTAACCATGCTGACACCGCCCACCAGTCACAGTCCTGCAGTGGCAGGTCCCTAGCCCAGCTAGGGAGAAACTGGTTCTGACCCCAAGGAAAGCTTTTTGCCATGCTGATACACCCATCTCAGTGAGGAGCAGCTGCTGTTGAACTGTGAAAGTAAGAGGGAGACTCACCCTCCAGTTATCTGAACCTTTGCTTTTTGGTAACGTGACGTTTGGGGGGGAAAATTGGTTGTTCAGTTGGAGATTATCTCTGCCTCTCATCTTCTCTGCCACATGACCCTTTTCTCCCTGCACAGGCTATAGGTTTCCAGTAATGTGAGTTCCTGCTGGGCTCCACAACAGCCTCTTCAGAAAATGTTAAAAAATGTGCATTGCATTAGAAGGTGAAACAAGATGAGCCCACTTGCTCACTGCTACACAAGGCAGGATACCAGCCAGGGCAAAGGGGCCATGCCAAGCAGACGAGCAAGAAAATCCCAAGACAGAAGCAGAGAGCGTGGAGCTGTCTGGTCTAGGAAAGGCTCGAAGGAAAGAGAGAGATGGTAACTGCCATTCATGTAAATCTGAATTTATCTGTGTAGAAGCGTGTGGGATGGAGAACAAGTGCAAGTATTTGCATGCCACAGGGCAAAGGCAGACTTGGAGCAGGCTTCGTTCCCCTCTATTAGCTGTACTAGTCAAGATAGGACTCAGGACAAGAGCTTCACACCACCACAAATAACCCTTTGCATTTTCAAATCAAGACACTGTGGGTACATTGGAAAATGTATCCACAATCAGTCCAGAACAGGCAATCAGTCCAGAATAGGCATTTAATAGGCTAAATGGTGTAATACATCTACAGGACATACAGTAGTTGAGTATTATGTACAGGTGGCATTTTACAAAATTAGAAAGAACTGAAATAGAGCAATATCCAACAATGTCTAAATCCATAAAACTTCCTTTCTTCACTACATGAAATATTCTACAAGCTAGACTAGAAAAATATGACTGTCTTTTTTTTTCCTTTTTAGTTTCTACAAAGCTTTTAATCCAGAAAAAAAATACAAAACAACCATCGATTTTATTAGAGAGACAACACTTGCACACAAACAAATTAAGTGGACATTCATAGACCTGCAAGTTGAATAAATAGGGCTTGTTTGTATAAAACAATTTTCCCTCTATCTTGCCCTCCTATTTTAGGGCCTCTGGCCCATGTTCAGAAAAATAAAAATGGGAGGAGGAGTTTGGCTTTGCGTGTTTGTTAAACTGAGGCCACACAGCTTTAGGAGAAAGCTTTCGTTTTAATCATCCATTTGCTTCAGGTAAAATACTCAAAGGGCACAATGTGAAAGCAGTTAAAGGAAAGAGAGTAATTGGGCTGGAAGGAGGAAAACTGGCCTTTCTATGTGGGCCATGGCTTTACATACTATGACGAAAAAAAGTACAGCTACATAGCGTTTTTTCAGGGTGTACATAGAATTTTGTTGTTTCTTTGGGAAACTTATTTAGGGAAGTGCCATTCGCCTCAGGTGGAAATAGGATAAGAGCTATCCAGAGCAGGAAGGGAGGGAGCATCTGAAAGCAGATAGAGAGCACATAAAATTGGGGGAAGTGTTTGAAACAACGGTTCTTCCTTTTTGAAAAGTGAAAAGTAAATTAAGTGATATGCCTAACGTCATTCCTCATGGAGCTGGGAAGATGCAGATTGAAAGGAAACCACACGGCTAAAAATATGTCGTCATCGTCGTTGTTTTTCCCCCAGAGGTTTGTAAAACTTCTTGATGGTCAATGCAAAAGCAGCATTAAAGAACGCCTCGCATCCCCCTGGCTGCCTTGCCAGCACAGCTTTCTTCCCACCAAGACGGGGAACTCCTCTCACTGCTCATGTGCTACCCAAACACATAGCTTGAGCTTGTTCTTGCTTCGTTGGCTTTACCAGAAAACTGTCACCAGCAAAGGTGGTGACAGGGATGGCAGCCAGATTTAGGAATGGCTCCAAAACCTTCAGTTACCCTGGTGAATTCAGTGCTCTGACCAGAATCCCACTCGTCCAACAAAATAATTCTGTGACACCATAAGTAAGAAAGTCCATATCAAGAAGGCAAAACTGATTGTTATATAGGTTGAGAGACCAAAGTTTAGCTTAAGTATCACATTATACTATACTACACTGTTTATAAAATGGGTTCTAGATCCCAAACACCCCAAATAACGAGCTATAGTTTTGTACATAAATTAATGTTGCTTTGAAGTAAGATAGTCTCTTTCCTTTGTATTAAACATTCATTGCACTGAAGTCTTTGTAAGTAAATATATTAAATTTAGTTGCTAAGAAGATATAAACTTATCTTATTAATACATCTGGCCAGTAAATTTTACCCACCATCACACAACTAAAATTTGCTGTTACAGAAATTCATTACTGGAGAAAAGAAAGCACTTGGAAGTCAACTTAAGGGTTAATGCTGGAAGAAATCCTGTTATTTCATTCCACCTACAGTGAGCAGCTTCTTCCGGCTGCAACATTAATTGGAAGTACAGACCTCATCCAGCCCTACAAAGATGGAGAAAGCCAACTTCATAGCTTATGGGACACTTGTCACTGACACAGCCAAACCCTTTTGAGTACATGCATTACCTGTCTCCACCAACGGTGTCCAAGATTGGTGCTTCTCCTGGGATGGTGGGAGGGAGTCTCTGGGAGGTCCCCATGCAGTAATGGGTTCACCCCTGTGAAAATGGCCCTCAAATCCCAAAAGAAAATCCACTGGAGGCCTGAGGTGTCCAAAAACAGTTGGTCCCACTGTGAGCTCTGGTCTCCAGAAGGTGGCCATGTAACCGAAGCCAAGGGGAAAATGCTTCAGGTGAGGGCAACCCTGGCACCTCGTTCGGACAAGAGGGAAGTGGGTGCATTTACCACCAACTCAGCCCTCCTCTACCACCTCCTGCTGCGGGTGACTTGGGGAGGACCTGGCATCAGGCAAAATTCAGGGCAGGCTTGGGCTGTGCTAAGGAGCTCCTGTCATCCACCCACAACTGCCCAGCTCAGGTCGACAAAGGAACGGTTGGGACTCTGCACCTATGTTATACACAAAACATACTAAAAGTAGAATTGTTACAACTTCTGTTAACAAGATGGGACAAATCCAGCCCTGGTGGAAGTGAGAGCCATCTCATTGGCTTCAATGGAGAGGAGTGTGCATCACACCATGGCTGGACCTGGACCTGAAGAGCACACAAACAGCATGATCCACCCCACCAAGCCTACAACAGACAGCTGCACTCCACAAACACCAGCAAGTAGCTAATCCGCTTTGTCAATGTACAGCAAGAAAGCATTTCTGAAAGGCATCAGCCCTATTGAAAAGGCAGCTTGAGAAAAGGCTGGTTCATCCGAATTTGCACAGGTTACCCAAAGGGAGAGATCTGCTCTGAGCGGCCCTGGGGTGGCAGCCTGGAGGCAAACCTTACACTTGCATCTCTATACAAAAGTTAAAAAATCAAATGGTGACATTATATTACATCTATTGTCCATAATATCACAGTGCTAGTTTTAAATGGCTAAAAACAAGAAAGGTTTTAGATTTAAGACATCCCTCCTGCAAAATTGTAACCTCTTTGTCCTGCTCTTGATACCTGAAATCAGCCTTGCTTCAGAAAAGCTAAATCCAATGAAATGTGCTAATTGAAATTAGGAACACTTTTTTCCTTGATTATCTTGTATTTCCTAACATATCCTGTTGTATCACAAGGAAAATTTAAACAAATAATATAAATCCCAGCCTGAAAATCAAAATGTTAAAAAGAACAGTTCTAAAGCCCAGATGCTTCTTACCAAGTACTAACTAAATAAAACCCTTGCAGATTTAAAAACAAATTACTTCGACAAGTCTTCAGAGTGTGTGAGCTTTCCAACAACATTCACAATGATGTTTCACTTCTGAGGCCATGGAGTCCCTACTCGTCCTCTTCAGTTCTGCTTTCCAGAGTATCTGTACTGTCTTCCACTTCTTGACCTGGATGCACTAAAGTATCTGCAAAGAAATAGTTTGTCAGCATTTATCTCCGCCTACAGGTACAACAGCCTTAATTTGATACCCTGCCCCACCAGGCAGCTGTGGTGCTCATTGTGGTGCTCAGACTTGACATGAGCAATTCAGTCTACTTGCAAACCAGTAGTTAAACCTGGAGTAGGGTATTCTGAGTGCATCACAGCCTGACTTTACAGGGGATGTCATACCTCAGGATGGGTAGTGAGATGAGGTAATGATCCCTCTCATTAAAAGCAGGACAGCCCCCACAGTGGGAGAGCTACCTGCTGTCTGAGTGAAATCTACTCAAAACTCTCACTCCTGAAGACAGAATGAGTCCTTATGTCATTGCACAAAACCAACAGAGTCCATACTGTGCAACCTAGAGGTCAAGTCATAGACTTGGTTCATGCTACTTCTTGAACAATCAAACCCTGTCATTGGCATCACCCAGAAATGCCAACTGGAATAGCAGGTGATTTGACACTTCAATATCAGACCATTTGTCACCACCGCTCTGAAGATATGAGAAGCTGCGTCTTGCTCTCCACCCCGGCTGCTGTCTCTGGGTGGCAAATATTGGTGCACTGAAATGGAAACTGTGTCACTCTTTAAGGGAAAAGGAGAGCACTGAGATGAAAAGAACATAAAGAAATAGACCAGTTCCACACTGGAGTATTCACCATGCCAGGTACACTCCAACAAGCTCATATTTTTAGTCCCTTTCCAGTGCAAGTGTTTCTGGGCAACTTCAAGCACCTACTGTTCTTTGGTACATGGTTAACTTCAATGGAAGGCATAGCCTGAAACAGCAATTTTCCTGTGGGGGAAAAGAAAAAGATGAAAATTACTCATTCAAACCTTCCAGATCCATCTGCTGATGCTGCTGCTGGACACAGGCTCTTTGGTCACCATGAAGACCCTTGTCTTCTGCTGATTTTAGGTCATCAGGAGGCCAGCGCAGCTCCCCACTCTCCACCTCCCCGGATTCGGTTGGCTCCACCACAATCGACGGCAGCCTTTTGGACAGCTTGGGGTATTTCTCACGTGAGTCTGGGAAGGCCTGGTGAGACATGTGGGTACATGCCTGTCAAAGTCCTTCCCAGGGACAAATATTCGGAGCAAGTAGAGAACACATCCTGTTTCAGCATCCTTACTACATCTGACACGCACTCCTGTGTTTACAAAGGGCATGTAGTGATAGGATGAGGGGCAATGGGTATAAACTGGAGTGGGGAAGATTTAGGCTAGACATAAAGAGGAATTTCTTCACCATGAGAGTGGTGAGGCACTAGCACAGGTCACCCAGGGAAGCCGTGGCTGCCCCATCCCTAGAGGTGTTCAAGGCCAGGCTGGACGGGGCCTTGGGCAGCCTGATCCAGTGGGAGGTGTCCCTGCCCATGGCAGAGTGGTTGGAGCTAGATGATCTTTAAGGTCCCTTCCAACCCAAAATATTCAAGGATTCTAGAATTCTATGTCCACCAAAACTCCCCTTCAAACTGGTGCAGGGCAGAAAGCCTGTAAAGGGAAGATTTCAAAAGCAGTTAAATCCAGCTCCTCAGTGGCCAAGTGTGGGAGTCAAGCACACTCTCCTCTACATGAGCTGTTCCTCACTGGACAAAGAACAGACTTTGCTAGCCAGTGTGTTCGGCAGACAATTCCCAGAATCATGGAATCACTAGCTTAGAAAATACTCCCAGGATCATCGAGTCCAACTATTCCTATCAAACACTAAACCATGTCCCTCAGCACCTCATCCACCCGTCCTTTAAACACCTCCAGGGAAGGTGACTCAACCTCCTCCCTGGGCAGCCTGTTCTGGTGCCCAATGACACTTTCCGTGAAAAATTTCCTGATGTCAAGCCTGAACACACCCTGGCAGAGCTTGAGGCCATTCCCCCTTGTCCTGTCCCCTGTCACTTGGGAGAAGAGGCCAGCACCCTCCTCTCCACAACCTCCCTTCAGGTAGTTGTAGAGAGCAATGAGGTCTCCCCTCAGCCTCCTCTTCTCCAGGCTAAACAACCCCAGCTCTCTCAGCCGGTCCTCATGAGGCCTGTTCTCCAGCCCCTTCACCAGCTTTGTTGCTCTTCTCTGGACTCGCTCCAGAGCCTCAACATCCTTCTTGTGGTGAGGGGCCCAGAACTGAACACAGGATTCGAGGAGCGGTCTCACCAGTGCTGAGGACAGGGGGAGAATAACCTCCCTGGACCTGCTGGTCACGCCGTTTCTGATACAAGCCAAGATGCCATTGGCCTTCTTGGCCACCTGGGCCACTGCTGGCTCATGTTCTGTCCCTGTCAACCAACACCCCCAGGTCCTTCTCCTCCAGTCAATTGCCTTGACATGGTTTAGTGTTTGATAGGAATGGCTGGACTCGATGATCTGGTGGGTCTCTTCCAACCTGGTTATTCTATGATTCTATGACTTCTGTGATTCAACATGAATAGTCAAACTGGAGACTTAGGCAACAAAGTTCATTATGTTACTGAACACTCGGGCTTCTGTTCTGGTGCGGGTTTAGTACAAAAACGTCATTGCTGTTATGCTAAGCTATATGGCTGCTGCAGCCCTTCTAGCTGCTGCTCTTTTACTCTGATGGGATATTCATATTTTCCTGTAGCGACAGTTATTAAGAAGCCACAATTCTGCAGAGCTATTTTCTGAAATGTGAAACACTGTGTTTTATGATGCATTCATGCAAAGCAGGAGTGCTCAAAGATCATCTTTACACAGAGGACAGAGCCAGCTATTATTTTCATTTGTCACATTGAAGCTGCAGGTCAAACACTGTGCGGGGATTAGAGCTCAAAGCAGAACTATGTCTTTTTAGAAGGATACTGTAAAGCATAAAAGCGCTTCCTCATTTTCAACAGTGTTAATTCATTTAAATCTCTCAGGCTAATCTGTTTTGTATATGTTTTTTCCCTGTTTTATTTGTTTGTTTGTTTGTTTTGTTTGGGTTGGGTTGGGGTTTTTTTGAGGAAAAATAATTCCAGATCCTCTAAGATGTTAACATAAGACGAACTCTATAGTTGCTTCACTGAAACCTTATCTCCTGGCTTCCCAAACTTCTCTATACCTGCACTAACATGCTGCAAATTTCTCTGTGCTAGCTGACTTATGGGGTTTTTTTTTGTTTTCTTTTGTTTTGTTCTATTTTATTTGTAACAATCAAATCAAGGTGCAGTCTAGGGTACTGAGCTAGGGCTTCAGAGCAAGAACCACCCAGTTTAGCTCCAGACACTGCCACAGGTTTGCTGTGAGCTGGTGGAAACCTCCCCACATATCTGCAATGGGCTCACCACTGAATTGGGGTCTGTGGTTAAACCAAGTGCTGCTGTTACATGAGGCAGTCTCAGCACAGCTCCTGCAATGAGCACAGCCAGAAACACGGGATATTCTCTAACCACCACAAAAGTGGGCGCATCCCCCAGGACATTGCTGGGGATATGAGGTGTCCTAACTCACTGGAATGATTTTCTCCATGGCTTTTGCAGCCTTTCTTCATCCCAGCAGCTGCTCTCTCTAAGAGGTCAGGGTTTAGTTGTCCCACCTGGCACCAGAGCTGGCATAGGGAGCCTTAGTAAGGACAATTCTCTTCCTATGTGTCTGGGAAGCCGCAAGCATATTTTTATTATTGTTGTGATGCCTGTATCCTGCGTGGCTGGAGACAGGAAACGCCGTTACTCCCCATGGAAGTGTTGCAGGGATTCATTACGCTACAAATCTACGTGAAGCTGATAAATATTGTCTATTACTGTTAATGTTGCAAGGTAAGACACAATCAAGAGGATTTTTTTTGTGTGTGAGAAAGCCACTTCGGTGCAACTAGACCAAGTGAATCACTGAAGACAAGCCTTTCTAATGCCTCCCTGAGCTACACTCACATGGGCAAAACTCATGCTGATCCAGCAGTGCTGCTCATGCTGCCTATCAAAAAAGTTCCCCCCAGCTTCCCATTGCACAACCTCCTCCTGAGCTGTTTATAATTTGGAAAGACATTTCCCTGGCAGCTGTTCTGACTGGGAGGAATTTTTAAGAAGTTGCTAATGTGATCCTGCAGTTTCCAAACATGAGACAATGGCAAAATATCCTTGGCCAGGGCAGGTTCAGTGACACCCCTGAGCAGCAGTGCACTCTTCTTCAGACTCAGCTCCCTCAGCTTCCAAGCTCAGCTGCAAAAAAACAGCCGGAAAACTGTGGGCAAATTGCTTTATCTCTCCCCAGAATTGCACGTGCAGGTGACAGTGATCTCTTCCTTCATCTGCTGCTCAGCTTGCTTGGGTGGCAGAGGGCTGCATGACAGCCACCCTGTCCCAAGCCTGCCAGCAACCCCTGGATGGCAGATCCAATACAACAAATTTTCTGCCTTTTCTTCTGCTTCCTTAAGCCCTTAGAAATTACACATACTGATCTAAAAATGTGCTAAGAGACGATTATTACAGCTGCAACAAAATTCAGGAAAGGCACCTGCGCAGTCTCAGCTTGGCTATTTTTATTTGTGTCATTCTCATCTGGCCTCTTCTCACATCAATCACATAATGTTTTTTTTCCACCAAAGTCCTGTATTTACCATGTCCCTCCAGGAATGAGTCAGGACTGGCAGGAAGCAGAGCTGCCTGTCAGTCCTTACTGTGTTTTTCTGCGGAAGCTGGAGTGTGTGATGAGTGGGCAGGAGACTGCAGGAAGAGGACTGGTGTCCTGGCCAGGGTGCTTGAAAGTTGCTGGAAGAAACCTAATTCTCCCGCTGAGTCACAGACTTTGTGCTACCTCTTCAGGTTTTTTCTTTTTTGCTTCAGTTGGCCATCTCTAAAACCTGGATGGTATCATCTTCTCCCAGAGGGGTATGGTAAAGGAGCTAGGGGAAAACCTCTGGAGTGTATGATCAGGGACACCATACAAAGCCATAAGTTCCTTCCAGAACTTAAAGCGGCCCTACAGGAAAGCTGGGCTGGGGCTTTTTATCAGGCAGTGCAGGGATGGGGCGAGAGGTAATGGTTTTAAGCTGAAAGAGGAGAGATTTACATTAGATATTAGGAAGAATTTTTTTCCTGTGAGGGTGGTGAGGATATGGCACAGGTTGCTCAGAGAAGTCTTGGATGCCCCATCCCTGGAGGAGTTCAAGGCCAGGTTGGATGAGGTTTTGAGCAACTTGATCCAGTGGGATGTGTCCCTGCCCATGGCAGAGGAGTTGGAACTGGAAGATCTTTATGGTCCCTTCCAACCTAGACCATCCTCCACAGGCGGAGTCAGAGTTGGAACAGTTCGGACAGTGTACACTAATACAACAACAAAAACTTGGGACTCAGTGAAAAGAGGAAAGAGCATGTTGAAAATGTGCTCTTTGAGTGAACAGCGTTTAGCCTGTGTGGTCGATGAAGCCTGGGAAAACCTATGGTACGCTCTTCAATTGCATACAGACTTTCATTACACACACAAGTGATCTGTAAGAAATTTGCAAAATTCTTCTGACTCTCCTGGCTCCCAGATCTTACATTTGAACCTGCAATAGGCTTCTACTACAGTAGTTTTCTGAGTCTGCTCACTATGATACATCTTGTGTCGAGAAGCAACTCAGGTCCACCGGGACACATTAGGTGGTTTGTTCCCAGCAGTGACACTGAGAATCTTGAGGGCAGCCACAGAGCACAAACTGGGGCACAGGGATTGTCACAAGGAGGGCTTGAGATATCGTGATCTTTCCTGCTGAAAACAGCACTGCAGATGGGTACATGAGTGGGTGTCTGAGACCACCTGGGAACAGAAAATCTCTTGGACCTGCCAGCAAATGGCCTTGACCAGTGCTGCTGCTATGAAGCCACAGCCATTTACATGAATTACATCATCATTTCAGATGGTCTCTTTACAAAAAAAGGAAGCTCCCTCTGATTCTGGAGAACTCTGTTCATTGCAAGAATGGCTGTATAAAAGCTGTAGTACAGTGTTGGCTGGATGCCTTCATCATGCAGTATTTGCTCAGATCTGAACTCTTGATGACAAATACCTTCTTTGCCTGCATCACCACAGGAGCATCCCTGCCGCTGCGCCTTGGAGGCCCAACACTCAACAAAATCCTGCCACCACAAGTCTTACTTTTAAAAACAAAACCTAAGTAGGATCACACATGTATTTCAAGGCTTGTTCTTTGCCAGTTGTGCTCTGCAATTCATCATCTATACGTATGACAGTTACTGGTTGTGTTACATTGCTTTTGAAGCACAACTCGGAATACTTCCCAGTTTTTGTAAACTTACCTGGCTTGAAGAGCCTCCTTCTTCCTCAGGAGTCTGGCTGAGTGCAAATTCCTCCATCACCGGTTCCCGTGTGTTCATCACCTCTGTCATGCTGTGAATATTAAATCAAATTTGTAAATCTCAGCTGTGAGCTTTGTCCCCACAGCTAATTTAACAGAAGACTTTGGATTTTCATACCTGTTACAATAATTGTGTTACAGATTGTCCTTTCTAAATAGCCCCCCTAAAAATTGTTTCCTTGGTCCTCCAATCCAACTGTGCCCCACTTCATGCCATCTTGCAGACGAGGGTCTTGGCCCCAGCTGCCCTCCTCTGGACAGTAGAGAGGACCCTCATAGACTCCCAGAGTCATAAGCAGGAAAATAAGAGCCCTCCTACATACCATATTGTTGCTAATGGATGAGCTCATAAGTTGTGTCTGTGGACCAAAAAATGTTACTCATGGAAATATTAGCCCCGAGTTAAATTTTCATTCTGTTTCTTCATAGCATCTTTAATATTTGCTCTTCTTAGATGTTTATTCCATTTAGTTATGAGCCAGCACTTCTTTTTAAACTGTTAATTCCAGACATACCAGCTGTACTGGTGTCTAAGGGCCAGATTTTCAGTAGCCTTTACTTGCCTGAGTGTTCAGTGAAGTGTCGAGTGGGATTTTCAAACGCATGAGGGAAGGTTTGGCACTTAAACCTCATTTACATCAGGGACTTAAGAACCTAATCTGGTTATGTGCTCATTAAGCATTCCCCTGTGCCATTTGGCACCCAAGGCTCTACAGCATCGGCCCTCGTGCTCTCCTTGTTCTGCTGGGCACTGGGCACCTCGAGCAGAGTGATGAGAGCTGGCCACGGTGAGCTCAGCTCAGCCCATGGCTGGGTGGCTGCGCATTAGGATTTTCCTCACATTTGAGATTTATAGATATAGCATTCTACTGGAAAACTTGAGGATGTCTGAAAACTTCTTAATGCATATTAAATGTGTAGGAGCAAACAGAGCCTGAACCACTCTCTTTGACCTACAGACTAAAGGAGCCACGTTCATCTTGGATGGGAATACATCAGCCCTGGATGCGTTTGGCCCTGGATTTTTCACTCTCCCTAGGTCACTGTCAGCTACAGCAGCTACTGGCTGTCAGAGCCTCCTGCAGCACACAGAATGTAGGTATCCTCAATTACACTGTCCTGCCACAACAAGCACCCCTTTAGGCATGACTAAATGCTGCCATTAATTCTGGTCCTGCTTCACACACAAAAGCCTTCTTTGTAAAGGCTGCTCCTACTGAGAAACGCAAACTAAAACATCTTAAGGATAACTTGTTTCAGGCTTACATTACCAATTACCCCACGAAACTAAATTTTACAATACCTGCAATTACTAGAAAACCCTTCACAATGACTTTAATTAGCTGCAGCACAGAGCAGCGTGATATTGCAGAGACTTTCACTCCCACTACACCATATTTTAAAAAGAGCATGGCAGACCCAGGAGACACTTGAGCTCAGCTGTGGGCCAGGACCCAACTCCATGGGCATCTTGGGGAAAAGCCCTGAAACACCAGCCTTCGACCCAATCAACATTGAATTAAACAGCACACACGCAACAAGAGAGCAGAGCCAGGCTTCAAAATGCAGTAGAAGTCTGAACCAAACACCTGATCTGTGCGACTCCCAGATCGCACAGACTGAATCCTCCCATAGCCACAGCACAGTAGAAGAGGGATTCTGCCTGCTAGGAATAGAGATTTGAGCTCCCTGCCCTTGCTTGGATCTGTACCCCTCCCCAGGGATACCACAAACCACCCAATCAGTAAAATACGTTTATTTTCTGGACACATGCTTTTGTTCCTGCAGCATCTAGCGTGCACCCATGGATGACAACACTGACAGACTGGTGATGTGGAAATGAGAGACCCTGTCCTAGAGCGGTGACCACGGGCCCAGCTATGCCAGCTGTTCCTGCACCCCAAGACAGTCCTGAAAAGGACAGAGCTGTGCCCTTGGACTCTTCCCAGCCAAAAAGCAAAGCAGCACTCCCTCTGTTGCCTTCTCCCTTTGATCACTCCTGGTGCTCATGTAGTTCTTGCCTGTCTTCCCTGTCCTGGTCCTGTTCTTGTCTTGGTCCAAGAGAGACCCTTTTGCATCCCTCCTGCTGACCCTTCAGCATTGCCTCTGCGAATGACTGTGCTGGGCCATAGCAGGACCCCACTCTCCCACTCCAGCTCTTTGGGAAGATTTGATTTGAGGGCTTTCACACCACCTGCTAGCCAGACCCAGCCATGAGCCTGGAGGAGCACAGGACCTGGGTTCTGACCGTGTCTAAGACGAACCTCTTCCTTTTTGGATCCCTTTTGGGATTCAATGCTCCACCCCCAGCTGTCCTGGGTTGCAGGGAATGGGAAATAAGAAATTGTGTGTCAGGCTGGAAATAAAGCTTTGGGGAGGCCAGGGTTTATTAAGTATTCGGCTCGACTACCACAGAGTGGCTACTCACTGCTGTGTGTGCTAGCGGTTGGCCCCTGCTAGCCAGCGGCAGACCGCTGCAGTTTCCCACAGCTGACTGGTTTATTTTAGCAGCCTTTCAATACATACCATGTGTTGAAAACACTTTTGTATCCTTGTTCCATGGGACTTTAGAGATATACATCTACACGTGCACTGTCAAATGTGTCAAATGAGCTCAAAGATGTTGTTAAGACCTCGCGAAATTCTATTATTGAGGAATAATGGGCTCCATGCTTACCTAAGACCACATTTCACCCTGCAGATTATTTCTAAATGACAAAGACAAATGATTCTGGCTAGGGAAATGGTGACAGTCCTGCCAGTGTTACAGCAGATGCCTCAGTGAATCAGCTCCCAAGCTGTTGAAGCCCAGGCCATTTCACAAAATCTGTGCAACTTAAGGGTTTGATTGAATAGAATGGCAGAAGTGATTGTACTTGATGTGTCTCAGAAAAGAACATAGGGCCATGCAATTGGCAAAAGAATTAGGCTGTAACTGGAATAGATTAATTATTCTCAGTCTCCACTTAGAAATGGTAAAGGAAAACAGAAGAATCTATATGGGCTGTGAAAGCAGTGATGTTTCTAACAAGATTAACTAGTTATTTAACATTAAAAATAGCTAGAAGTAAAATAAGTGAGAATGCCACTGCAAATCAGCTCATCTTAAATTTAGAAAACACCTGTAGGACACCACCAAACTGTTTATAAAGCCACAGAAGCTGAAAAGGGCGTTTGGGTGCTACTTAGGGCATTTTTACCTACAATACTATTTATGCGCAGGAGAATTTTTACTTTTCAGGCAGTTTTGATGGAGAAATATTGAACCACTTTTACTGCTGCTTTTATGTGAGAAGTACTTGCATACAACAGAAGAGTGACTGACACAAACACGTCATTATAAGAACTGTATCTCTTGTAAATTTGGTCTTGCATTCATTTTATGTAGGGTAGGTGCTGTTATCACCAGTGATATACAGTAGCCATAGTGATGCATAACAAGGCAATAAATAGCATTTACAAACAAAGAATAAACTCTTTTCTGATAGATGAGTCACCAACTCTGAACCTACAAATTCTTGTAGCAGTGAATTAAGAGATGCATTTACTTCCCCTACATTTAATTAAGCTCAAATATACCAATTAGGGGGGAAAAGCAAAATATCTTCTGTGCAAATCCTACATTTAGAGAAGATTGTCTTAAATGCAACTGCTACAGTTGGAGGACCACGCTATCCTGATCTTTTTCCATGGGCACAGAACAAATGCACATCCCACTTTCTGCTGTTGGTGATGGCACTAACAAGGTCAGCAACATACAGAGCAAGATATAGGTTGACAAGTGCTAAACCACTTACCATGAAAAAGTGCTCAGAAAGAGTACACACATTTTTATTTTAGTTTTTGAACAGGGGGCGAAACCAACTCGTAACATTCCTAGTGGCAAAACAGTATTTGATTGAGGATCCAAACCCATGAAGCGCTTAGGAGGCTATGGAAAACAGGCAAGTTGTGTGATGTAAGCAAAGATTTCTGAGGCAAATCCACATTTTATGGGACAGGATGAGCTATGGTTGGGAGTAGGTGTTACCTGAAGCAAGGATCAGCCTGGAGGACTCTCAGACATGCATCGTACAGAGGCCTGATCCTGTTCTCACCTCACCAAGCAGGATGGGCAGCAAAGGGGATGCCCAGCCAGAGGACAAGACTCTGGGGGAATAAATGGCAAGTACAGGGCAATGGAAGAAGAAGGCATGTTACCTTCAATCACATCAACAGATGTCGCTTCAGAAACCTGTCCTTGTTGCAGATGTTCACGTCGTTGCTGATATGTCGTGCAAACTCTCAAATCCTAAAAGTACCTGACAGAGACAATACAACAGAGTCAGAACATGCAACCAAAACACTGGCAGCAACCTGTGTGAAAGCACGTTACTGAAAACTTGCTGCAGAAACTCCTACTGTGAAAGTCCATAGAATTTTCTACACCAGATGGGATTTGATCTTGCTAAGGATGCAGCTTGTAGCATCCCTAGTGAATTACTGAGGTAAGTAAGGTTCCAAACCTACCCAAAGCTCTTAGCTGAGCTACCTTGCAATCTGACTCTTTTCATGATGATAAACTGTATTCCTAGCGTAAGCTACGTAAAACCTGCTGAAAGTGGGACACACTGAAATTCTTCCATGCAAGAATTCTAATGATATTTAGAATCATAGAATCATAGATTCATAGAATAACCAGGTTGGAAGAGACCCACCGGATCATCGAGTCCAATCATTCCTATCAAACACTAAACCATGCCCCTTAGCACCTCATCCACCCGTGCCTTAAACACTTCCAGGGAAGGTGACTCAACCGCCTCCCTGGGCAGCCTCTGCCAGTGCCCAATGACCCTTTCTGTGAAGAATTTTTTCCTAATGTCCAGCCTAAATCTCCCCTGGCGGAGCTTGAGGCCATTCCCTCTTGTCCTGTCCCCTGTCACTTGGGAGAAGAGGCCAGCACCCTCCTCTCTACAACCTCCTTTCAGGTAGTTGTAGAGAGCAATGAGGTCTCCCCTCAGCCTCCTCTTCTCCAGGCTAAACAACCCCAGCTCTCTCAGCCACTCCTCGTAAGACCTGTTCTCCAGCCCCCTCACCAGCTTTGTTGCTCTTCTCTGGACTCACTCCAGAAAAATAGAAAATAGAAAATAAGAAAATAAAAAAGTACACCCTTATTTGGCAAGGTCAGCGTGCTCACTGAGGCACAGTTCAAAACATCAAAGAATGAGATTGCTGCTGAAGAAGCTACTGGTCAAGACACAAAGGAGACAAATTAGGCTGAAAGAAGGATAACTTAGAACTACCTTACTCTACATTTCTTACAGATGGCACAAGATAAGCGATTTTTGCAAAGGCTTAGTCCAAACTGAAAGTAATACTTTGAATGGTATCAGGGTGGAGGAGTGTGCTGCGCAGAGGTAAGGATCCCACGAGTTCAAAGAGTGACTCGCTAATTTCTTATGATTACGGTGTCAGAGAGTCTTAGCTGAAGAGCTTGAGAAGTTACAGTGCTGAAATACAGTCAGTATCTCGGCCAAAAATGATTTTCTGAGAAATTTGTTTAGTCCTACAGCTTGCCAAATATGTATTCATGCCAGCCACAGCTATTTCCTTGGATGGGAAAAAGGTGTTTTCAGTGAAGTGAATGACACTAGTGTATATATTTTATACCATCCAGTGACTTGGATTCCACCCCAAGTGATTAAACAAATCTACCTCTGGAGGCCTTCCTACCAAGATTTATAACAGTGGATTAACTGCACACTGATTTTATTCAAGAGCAGTGACAGAGGAAAAATTGTATGTTGCATTCAGGGGTTTCTTCTCATGCCACAGGCCATGCTTATTGCAAAGCAGGGAAGCTGGAAATCACATCTCCATCCCCAGGATTCAGTTCAGAAGGTTTAATTCTTGTCTGGCAATTTTCGTTCCCAACCAATGATCAAACCAACTTCAGAGAGGCTAATGTTTTGTCCCTTAAAAATTCATTACTACACTCACTGCTTGTCCCTTGTATGGAAATCAGAGAGCATCCGATACCAGGCTATCTGATACTCTAAGAATGATTTTTTTATCCCACTACACATAACAAAATCGCTGCTATTAAACCCATGAAAATTCAGCAAGAATTCATCTACCTTCAATCTCTCCTTTGGAAAAGACTGGATGTAATAAGAACAGTTATTACACTAAGTCACCTCTCACTAAGAAACCAAATGGTATAAGAGATAATGAACTAGTTACCACATGGCCACTGGTTGGAATCCAAGCCAGGCCACTTGCTATTTAGAGCATCTTCAGATGTCTGGATAGTGGCATATAAGAATCCACGCATTACTGAATGAATTAAAACCACATTCATTGTTTTTCCGGTCTCAGCAAAGGAGTTCTGGCTTGAACTGACCCAAGATAAATCTTTTCTCCAAAGCTTTGGGAAACTCGGTACTACAGTGGTTTAAGAGGGCACATCAGTCCCTGGGGCTCAGCTACTGAAAGCCGTAATTGAATAGGAAATCACTTGAGGACTGAAATGTTGAAGAACTCCTTCTCCAAGACTCACAAAGCCATACTTAAAACCAGAAAAAACTTCTCCTCATCAAGATCGTTGAAGACTTCAGTGATTCCAGTATGAAAAGCTACTGGAATGTATTTATTCTCTAAAAAGGAAATACTCACTTTATCTACCTAATAGATGAGATTATCTTCCTTGGCTGGCACTAGAGGAAACTTAAAATAATACCCTGCCTTCTACAATACTGTTTAGTCTTTTAAAAACAAGACACAGCTACTAAGACCATGTACCGAGCCTTTACTGTGACGAAAACAGTATGGAAATCACTCTAGTGAAGCCTTTCTCTGCTTATATCTTCTTGTCTCTTCTTATTTTACCTAGTTCTGCTGATTAGTCCAGCTTGCAACCCACTTGCTCAATGTGCTCTCTCCCGATCTACCCCTCTTCCATTTCCCAAACTAACCCGCCCTCCTTTGCCTCAGTTTGATAACCACCTTCTTCTCTGGCTCCAGGAGCACCAACACAGCTGGACAGCCCCTCTTGCTTTATCTCTCTGAGAGAAACCCAAAACCCACAGATGACCTGAAGTGGATCAGCTGTGCATCAGCCGGGCACCACGTTATTACCTTGTCCTCCTCCCTTCCCCAGGCAGCAGTGGGTACATGTGCTGCTGTTAACAGTGACTGAGAAGTCTCAGGTCTCTGACCTGTGACACTGGCTGGCCACCCTTACACTGGACTTAGGGAGCCCTGCTACACTTCCCAGTAAAGAACAATCGATTTAGGAACTACTGCAATGAGCTGGTCCTGCTCTGCCTCTTCAGGAGTCACACCACCAAGAAAAGTGTGAGGAGATACAACTAAGAGGGTGATAGAAGAACTAGCTCCACTAGTGAGACCAAGCTTTTTGCTCAGATCAAGGGATCCCCACATATCACCCCACACAAATGGATGAATTTCCACCTGTTCTGCTTGGCATGGGCCAAAAGCCCAGGCATCAAAACACGTTCCCTGGGCTTCTGTCCCACTTTGGAAAGTATCTGAAGTATGTTGTGTATTTGGAGTTTCTACACCACGAGGACACAGTCTGTCCTAACAGGATGGTCTCACCACCCACAAGAGGACAACCAGCATCAGGGAACAGAAGGAAAATGTTACACAGCAATTCTGGCCAGTTGGGTGTGGGGGAAGCCCAACCTGACTGTCTCTCCTGGGTCATGATTGGCCATACCGTGTGTTGGAAGGACTCCACCATGCATGGCAGTGGAGGCCTTTCCATGGGATAAATCCATCACAAATTGAAAAGTAGATGTTTTTAAGGCAAGAGTGCTTTTTCAGCAATACAGAAATAGGAACCATCCATGGGGTGCAATCCTAGCAGTCTGCCAATTGTCCATTCGACAAAGGAGCCTCCCATTTCAGAGGGCCCAAGCCCCAAACGCTTCCCTGGGAGACAGCAGCACCTTCAATATCAGGTAACTTTCATTCTGAGATGTGTCCTGCTCTGAAAGCATCACCCCTTCTCTCCCAGCTGTCCCAGTATTGGAGACAACTGCATGGCAGAGGGTGACCTGACCTCGGGTGCCAGGTCTTCTCCTCGAATAGCGGGATTGCGGGACAGCCTCCTCCCTCCTCCCCTCTCAGGCTTCCCAAGTTAATCATTCCACCACTAAACACTCATGGAATTTTTATGATGACAGCCTAACAATATCACATTGAAGGTGTTTCTTGAAACAAGTAAGAGCAGATAGGCAGCAGAAATTGGCCTTAAACCACTGCTCTGTGTGCAAATTTATCATTTTTCCGGCACCACAGAAATGGGATCCCTCCCCTTCTTATTTCAATGGGACAATCGCAGGGACTTTACCAGCCTCATATTTAAATTTCTGGAGAGGTGTCCGCAATGCGACTCTGCAGGCTCAGTTTTGAATGCGGGAGGACTGCAAACGCTAAGCTCTGGGAGCTTGCCCACCCAATTGCAGTGCACGTGTGGTTCCCACTGATTTCAGATAGTGCCTCAAACAAACCAGGAGTTCAGCCCTGGGTATCCTGTCCGCACTGCTTCACTCCACTAAAGCCTCTGGATAAATGCTAACTTTTCTTCATTCAAGGAGTCTAGTGTTTGTGTGCGCTACAGAAAGAACCCCCTGTTATTGATTACAAGAAAACTGGGACAGGACGTGCATAACAATGGTGTTAGGCAGGAGAAGCAATGGCCTAATGCTTCATTTTTGCAAAGTGGAAAATTTCAACCAGGCACAGCAAACCCTGCTCAGCAATTCCCAATAAACAGACAAGTCCAAGGAATGTTTTCACCCAGAAGAAGAAAGCATGCCTTATTAGGACTAATTCGCTGCAGCAGACTGGGCTGTCCATTCATCCTGGGCAGGTGCACAGGCATCTAGAACAGAGCTGTGGTGGTTGTGGCAGAGGGAACCATGAAGGGGTCGCTCACACGGTACCAGAATGTGCATGTCCCTGCAAGGACACGTGTCAGTCAGCATTTTCTACAGCCAGGTGCTCCTGTGGATCCAACACTTCTATGCCTTGGTCTTACGTTACTATCCCAGGAGGATGGAGCTATGGATTACTCTTTGAAGCGCTTCAGGTCACATAGGTGGCCTGGGCAATCCAGAAGCAGAACCACGCCAGGTATCTCTGCTGAGGGTGTGACGCTGGTACAGCAGCTTGACACAACTGGTTACCTCAGTGACACCCTGCAGCCTCCCTATTTCCATGAGTGCCTATGGAGCTCAGCTTTTGGATACTGTAGATGGGAACTTGGACAGCTTCTTTGTTTTCCCTGATTGCACATTTGTAACGGATGCGTTTTACGAAGTGTTGTGGGTTCCATGGGACTAGTGAAATGTAAATTATCACATGGACCACAGAAGATAAATGCGTGCATGTATGAACTCCTATTTAAGCCTCCCACTTCTTTTTGGATGCAAATCTCTTCCCCAAGCAACTGAGAAAAGTGTGATATGTGTCAGAGTCTGGAGATTAGAGATCTGTTCTGTTCCCTCGTTTCAGAAGCTCTTGTCTTCAGCCACCCACACAGTACTTGAGTTCTGCTCTCCACAGGCCAAAGCTGCCTTCCTCTCCTCAGCGGCAAGCGCTCTGCAAAAGATGTCGATCTCTCTCAGAGAGCAGCGCAATGAAATGACTGTCGATGTGGAGGAGCAGGCATTTCAGCATGAGACACAGCACATAGTTTGGGAGAGTGAAAAGGGGTAGGAGGCTGCTATTTCCAGACCACGCTGCCTCTCGCCACTCACTTCACATGGAGCTGCAGTTTTCACTCTTCCTGCTCCAAAGAAGCTATTGGGGTAAATATTGCTCTGTGGAATTTCTCAAACACTCATCTGTGGACTAGCAACTCTAGAAAACAAAGGCTTGCAAAGGGCATAGTACTGGCAGATCACACAAACTCAGCTTCCTTGATTCCTGATGCTGCACACTGGGGCACTGGGGACTCGTTGCTCTTCTTGCATCCCCAGGTTCTGAAACATCATGACTACATACAAACCTCAGCTTCCAGTGCGTTGTAGTTGTCCAAGTTCCTACTAGCCCTGTTTCTGAAAAGGACCTAGAAACTAAACTCATAAATGTTCAAAGAAGGAAAAAGAACTAAAATTTGCCTGTATTTAACTACCACAATTTTTAAAGCAATCTCAGGATTTGGGGGCGATTTAACTCAAAGTTTGTCACAAATGATGTTTGCAATGCTGCTCGCTATCGGTGCTTCCTTGGTGAGTTTTTTCTTTTTTCCTTCTCTTTTTCCTGGCTGCTTTAGAGAAGCTAAGCTTTTCCAGATCTTTGATCTCAGCACTAAACCACCCATACTTCCTCGCAGAAGATGCCACAAGGGATAGGTAAAGCAAGGGAGGAGAGCCAGGCAGCCAGCCAGGATGTTGGGAGATAGGGATGAGTAGCAGGCAGCCAGGAAGCATGTGTGGATCAGCGGAGGGAGGAAGAAGTAGAGCAGATGGGAAGAATGACTAAGCCAGCTCTTCTGAATGCTGATAGACCTCAGTATCATGGAAATCTCCACAGAGTCCTCATAGAACCGTGTGCCAAGAGAAACTTTGGATTTATTTTTTTTAACATCGTATTCAGCAGCTAATTGATGTGAGAGGACCTCATTAAGAAAACAGCCCCATCAAAATTAGAGATAAGCCTCAACAAGCTGTTAAATGTTTTTAGAAGTATCTCTTCTGGTACTCACTGTGCAAATACTCTCTCATCCAAGAACTTGCTTTTGGGATCGGAAATGCCTGTGCTGAGCAAACAATTTCTGAGCTCTGCTCACGCAATGAACCTTTCATTGGCTTCAGTTTCTCAAAAAACCTTACAAAGCCAGCACCTTAGAAATAAGTACACCATTCCTTCTAGCCCAGAGCAACTGTTACTAAAGGGTCTCAGAACAAAATGGTTTTGTTTCTGGCATCTTCTCTCATCCCTCAATTTCATGTCACGATTTTCCCTTACCTAACAGCACCCATGGGCATTGGTGACAGATGGAAACTGCTTCCTGAGCTTCTTTCTACTATTTCATAGGTATTTCTGGACGGTCCTGAATACAGGCCACAGTCCCACAAGCAGATGAGTGGGGAAAAAAAGTGTCTTAAAACATCAACAAAACAGGTAATTGTTAGATGGAAATGCCATGAGAAATGGATTGCCTTTCTGGCACGGTGAAAGAATGTTCCAGGTAGTTTATCACACTGGGCTCGTTTCTAGGTAGCAGAATAGGATAAGAGATTAGGTATGGTTCACTAGAACAGTATTTACTTAAAAGATAAGCTAGTCCTTTCCTTGTAACTTTGGGGAAATTGGAATACAGTGCCATTAGTGCTCTAATGTGATGCAATATTGAAGATTTAGTAGAGAATTTAGTAAACCAAACACAGCAAAAATGTTAGATTTTAAAAACAAGCAAACGCAAACCTGCCAAACACCCCTAAGAAAACAAAGACCATGAGAAGATTTTTAATGTTCCCTATTGGCAGCTAGCAGCATAACCATAGGCGTCACTACATCACAACCTAACACCAGAGACGAAGCTGATTTTCTCTAGGAAGTAAAAACTCTGTCATCTGAATTGAATTTCCGAGTGTGGGAAGTTGCCCCAGCCTGAGGTGGAGGATATGAGAACACTGTGTGCTGTCACAGTCGGGATGGGCACGATGGAGGGCGAGGACAACACACAGCTAAAAATAAAGAAATTATTTAAAAAAAAAAAAAAAAGCAGTATGCTTTTTTTATTTTAATGAGTCATTAATGCTGAAAACAGATATGCATTAATAGGGCTGTGAGTCTTCCTGCCAACCAATTAACAAGCACCTTCCGGACCTAGAGGTCTTCTAAATATTTACACACGTGCAGTTTAGGCACATGTATGTCAAAGACAGATCTCAGCTGAAAATTCAGGTGGTCTCAACAGGCTTGGACTATTCTCTCCCAGTCCTATGCAGACATGAATACTACTCTGTGGCAAATGCTGCAGGATCAGTCAGGGCACCCTGATAAGAGCATGGGCTTGTCCTGCTGCACCACAGCTTCTTCAGATGATGGTACTGGTCATGTTCTCTCCAAGTTGTGAAATAGAGCTGATCTCAGCCCCTAGAGACTTGCAATCAAGGAGGCATAGAGACCGAAACAGGCAGCTGAGATAAGGTTTTAAAGGACCTGTCAGTATCAATCCCTCTTTTTCATTCTACCTGGTTGTTATTGGTTTGCAGTTTTCCTGGGTCAGCAATGAAGTCTTCCTTTGAATATGGAAAACATAGGAAATTGATTAATTTACAGATTTTTCCAGAGAAGATACACCTGTCAGAGGAGCAAAGAGAAGGGCTGTTGCTGAGAGGCAGATGCTGGTTTCCTTGAAGTCACAGCAAGGCTCCTCCTGCCTTACATGATGTAGGATCTGCCCTGGCTTGAGGCTTTTCTGATTGACCCTTCCAAAACAGACAGATGTGGTTAAATAGGCTGAAATGCAGGGGCTTTATTTCAGAAATGAGAGAGAAGGAGCAATTTCAGCCAATGATACTGTGGGGTTGATACCAGAGCTATGCAAAAGCCTGTTGCTTAATACAAAGAGATCATTGTGAGAAGGGAGGGAAAGTAGTAACTATATCTGCACATTCATTTCTTCTGCTAAAGTAATATACCAGAGATGTCGGAGGAAATTCCACTTGATTGACAAATTGTCAGGCTAGATCAGGAAAGCAAGGAAACCAGGTCAAGTCATTCCCTGTTTGCTTGTTTTCTCACTGTAATCATAATGTTGACTGTGAAAATATTTTTTAAATGGAATATTAATTATTGAAATCCTGAGCTGTGAGTTGGATTCTTTTTCGGGCACAAAATTTGCTGTTCATTAAATCTAAGAGATGGAAAACACTGGCTTGAGCCTGGTTAAGTGTAGGCAGATTTCCTCACTTCACCTTAATTTTCAGGCTACTCATAAGGAGGCATTGTGCAAAGAGCCACGCTCCAGGCGTGAACACCAACTTCAGGGTCCTTCAATGAGCACTGAACCTATAGCCAGGAGGGCTTCCTTCACCCTACCGCTGACTATACAACTGCAGTAAAGATTTCAGTCAGGAAAAGACTAATGGAAACAAATTTCTCTCTGTATATTGCTGATTGTGGCTTGAGGGGTTAATGCTACAGTCTAACCTAACGCCCCTCTGCAACTGTAGCTATATTCAGAGATCCACAAACCCTGCTCTATCCCAGATGAAAAGAAAATTTTTGTGGTATGTTCATTTGGCAGTAGGAAAATATTCACACCCCTTGCTCAGAGCAAAACATAGTCCTCATTTACAGAGCAAAGTAGTTTCTTTCTTTCTCTCCAAGTAATCATATGTGTGGTGTTTGCTATCTGATGGGAAAAGCAGGATTTCAGGGTTCTTTTACCCAATTCAGCTAGGCTGCAAGCAAAAGCATCATTGTCTCGAACTTGTGCTTTGTTACCCGCTTCCTTGCCTCAAAAGTCTCTTTGAAAAAAAAAAAAAATGGAATAAACGAACAGCTGAGGTGATCACAGACCACAAACCAACAGCTCCCTCAGCGCCCTGCTCATTCATGGGGATTCCTCCACACAGCCCTTTCGGTTGCTGAACAAGTTGGTTTAGTTTTTTTTAAGGAGAACACAGTTTTCAGTGAATTCTTTTTAACATCCTTGAGTCTAACAAATAAGGACCTGGAGAAACAAGGCAACGCAGAGGTGCACTTTCTGCCTTTCCTTCTTCCGCAACTCCCCACAGCCAGGCGTGAAAGTGAAGCACTTTTTCCCAGCTCCCGTACCCCTCTCCCTCCCGCATGATCCTGGTCCGCTTCCCTCCTGCAGGGTCCCCCACTGCTCCACACCGCACCACACAGCCCTGCACCGCATCGCCCCGCTGCCCCGGCATCCCATCGCCCCGCTGCCACCCGCATTCTATCCCTCTGCTGTCCCCCGCACCCTATCACTCCGCTGCCCCCTGCATCCCATCGCTCCGCTGCTCACCACATCGCTCCACTGTCCCCCGCATCCCATCGCTCCGCTGCCCCCCACATCGCATCACTCCGCTGCCCCTGCACCCCATCACTCTGCTGTCCCCCGCATCCCATTGCCCCACTGCCCCCCACATCCCATTGCTCTGATGTCCCACACGTCCCATCGCTCTGCTGCCTCCCGCATCCCATTGCGGTGCTGCCTCCTGCACCCCATCGCTCCAGTACTTGCCGCATCCCATCGCTCTGTTACCTCCCGCATCCCGTCGCCCCGCTGCCCCCCACATCGCATCACTCCACCGCCCCCTGCATCCCATCACTCTGATGTCCCACACATCCCATCGCTCCGCTTCTCCCCGCAGGGTCCGCCCCGCACAGCCCCGCATCCCATCGCTCCGCTGCCCCCCGCCCCGCACTCCCCGTCCCGCTCCTCTCTATTGCCCCGCACCTCATCACTCCGCTGCCCCCTTCACACCGCACGACCCCGCACCTCCCCTCTGCCCCCCCCGCACCGCACGGCTCCACCGCTCCTCGCACCGCTCCGCTGCCCCTACGCGGCTCCGCTGCCCCTGGACCGCTCCGCTCCTCTCCGCCCCGGCTCCGCCGCGTCCCGTCTCCCCCCAAGCGCAGCGCTGACAGGTGGCGGCTGTTCCCCGGGCCCCCCCCGTCCCGGTCCCGGTCCCGGCTCACCGGCGGGGCGGGCGAGGCGAGGGGCAGCCGCCCGCCGCCCGAGCACGGCGGCAGAGGGGAGCGGCGGCTCCTCAGCGCATCCTCCCGGGCCGGGCGCTGCCACCGCCGCCGCGGCGCCTCCCCGCCCGCCCGCCGGCCCCGCCGCCGCGGGGAAACCCCTCCCCGAACTGGCGGGGGGGGGAGCGGCAGCCCCGGCAGCGCGGACCGGGGGGCTCCCGACCCCGCCCCGGGGCCGCCCCGGCGGGGGAAGCGGCGAGTTCAGGAGGACAGACACCCGAAGTGAGGGGCGCGGTGGGGCTGGGCTGCTGGAGAGCCTCACGCACGTCATGGAATTGTAGAGTAGTTTGGGTTGGAAGGGGCCTTAAAGATCATCCAGTTCCAAGCCCCCGGCCACCAGATCAGGCTGCTCAAAGCTTCATCCAATCTGGCCCTGAACACCTCCAGGGATGGGGCAGCCACAGCCTCCCTGGGCAACCTGTGCCAGCACCTCACCGCTCTCATAGTGAAGAAATCGTTCCTCATGTCTAGTCTAAATCTGCCCCTCTCCAGTTTATACCCATTGCCCCTCATCCTACCACTACAAGTAAACGGTCCCTCTCCAGCTTTCTTGTAGCCCCGTCCAGGTACTAGAAGGTCACCATAAGGTCTCCCTGGTGCCTCCTCTTCTCCACGCTGAACAAGCCCAACTCTCTCAGCCTGTCCTCATGTGAGAGGTGCTCCAGCCCTCTGAGCATCTCTGTAGCCCAACAACCGTCTCTCTAAATTAAGGAGACAGGGATTTGATGCATGGACTGTTCGGTGGAGAAGGAATTGGTTGGATGGTTGCATTCAGAGGGTAGTGGTCAACAGCTCGATGTCCAGATGGAGACCCATGACAAGTGTCGTGCCTCAGGAGTCCATAATGGGACCAGTACTGTTTAATATCTTCATCAATGATATAGACAGTGAGATCGGTGCAAGTTTACAGATGACACCAAGCCGAGAGGTGCAGTTGCCACACTGGAAGGATGGGATGTCAACCAGAGGGACCTGGACAAGATGGAGAAGTGGGACTGTGAGAACCTCATGAGGTTCAACAAGGCCAAGTGCAAGGTCCTACACCTGGGTTGGGGCAATCCGCAGATTCAGCACAGGATGGGGAACGATGTGATTGAGAGCTGCCCTGCAGAGAAGGACTTTGGGGTGCTGATTAATGAGAAGCTCAACATGAGCCAGCAATGTGCACTCACAGCCCAGAAGGCCAACCATATCCTGGACTGCATCAAAAGGAGCATGGCCAGCAGGTCAAGGGAGGTGATTCTGCCTCTCTACTCCACTCTTGTGAGACCTCATCTGGAGTATTGTGTCCAGTTCTGGAATTCTCAACACAAAAGGGACATGGAACTGTTGGAACAGGTCCAGAGTAGGACTACGAAGATGATTAGAGAGCTGGAGCACCTCTGATATGAGAACAGGCTGAGAGAACTGGGGTTGTTCAGCTTGGAAAAGAGAAGGCTCCGTGGAAACCTTAGACAGGACTTCCAGTACCTGATAGGAGCTACAAGAAAGTTGATGAGGGACTTTGTACAAGAGTGTGTGGTGACAGGATGAGGGTGAATGGCTTTAAACTGGAAGGGGGAAGACGTAGATTAGAGAGGAGGAAGAAGTTCTTCATGATGAAAGTGGTGAGGCACTGGCCCAGGTTGCCCAGGGAAGTTGTGGCTGCCCCATCCCTGGAGGTGTTCAGGGCCAGGTTGGATGGGGCCTTGGGCAGCCTGATCTACCGGGAGGTGTCCCTGCCCATGGCAGAGGAGGGTGGAACTTTAAGGCCCCTTCCAACTCAAACTGCTCTATGATTCTATGGAACGTGTTTTTGCTTTTCTTTTGGGAGGGGTTGTATTCCCTTCAGAGTGAGTTTCCCAGCTGCACGGGACGGGACACACTCCTCTCTGCGCACCCCATTACCACCTTGTCGTGAGGGGCCACGGAGCTGGGGCTGGCGGGTGCACCATACCTGGGACTCCCCGGGATTGGCAGGAGCCCCCTCAGACCCACTGGAGAGAGGCCATCAAGGAAGTGTTTGCAGCTTTGCTGGTGTTGGGGATGCCAGGGGGAGAGGCAGAAAACTCAAGCAGTGGCTGAAGTGATTTTGTGGCAGGACTGTGGGGAGCAGCAATGGGGGGATGTGGCCCTGGAGGGCTGCAAAAAGGAGCATGGTCCTCCCCGTCGCTGCCAATCCCCCTGGAAACCAGGTCTGATGTAGGCACTGAGGGGTATGAGGAAAGTCAAGACCTGCATTCCTCCCTCTGCACACCCAGCCATCAGAGCTGCAGCCCCTGGTGCCCCCTTTTTGCTTGTCTCTGGGGGTGATGGGGCTCTGAGGGGGGACACGCACCGCAGCTGCTGAGCATGCCTTTCCTTCCATGCCCTCCCCAAGAGCAGCATTTCCAGCACAAGCACACAAGATCACAATGGAACAACACGGGCAGTGAACAGGAGATGCGTGTCTACCAAGAGAAGGCCATTCCAGCAGTTGACTTGAGTGAGGTCCTGCAAAACCAATGATCGGAGTGGGACTGGAGACACATGCATGGATGGCACAGGGTACATGGAGTCCCCAGGGGTCGCACGGCTGCCCGCGCTGGAGCTTAGGCTGAACATTAGGAATTTTTTTTTCACAGAAAGGGTCACTGGGCACTGGAAGAGGCTGCCCAGGGAGGTGGTTGAGTCACCATCCCTGGAGGTGTTTAAGGGACGGGTGGACAAGGTGCTGAGGGGCATGGTTTAGTGTTTGATAGGAATGGTTGGACTCGATGATCCAGTGGGTCTCTTCCAACCTGGTGATTCTGTGATTCTATGATTCTGCCCGGCCAGCAGCAGGCAGGAGAAGAGGAGGTGACATGCAACCTCACCTTTGATCTCCTCTGCTTCGGCTAACATTGAGTTGTTAGAAAATGAGGAGCTTGGCCTCCATTTCAGGGTCATTCATGCTTGGCTGGTGGGAAGAATGTCAGCTGCTGATAATTTAAGGCAAGAGACCTGCCTGTGTCTGTGGGCAATGCTGGAAGGGGATTGAATTAGGGCAGCGGGACGGTGCTGGCACAGCTGTGTTCAGCAATTCCTAGGATGGAGGATGGGAAGGATCTGTGTCCATGGTTGATGAACTTCCTTGAGAGTGAGGGCAGCTCCTTCCCAAAGGATATATACAGATATATGTACAATCTTCATGCAGAGATTGCATATACCAAGATGTTTTCCAGTGCCAAGGTTATGGACATAGACTGCAACGCAACAGCTTCTCAAGAACTGTTTGTGTCCACTCTCCCTCAGGACCTGCTCCTGAACTGTGAGCTTTTACACACTGTGTTTTTCACACCCTACTTTTGCAAGCGTATCAAAAACGTAGCTACTGGTGTAACCCCGGCTGGGCAATGCAAAGACCAAGAAAGAGCTCTGCTGTGGCAATGGGCTGGCTGTTTATTTATGGCAGTTTTGTTCCAAGACTCACAACAGGGAGTTTTCCTTGTCTGAGGGCAGAACGGCTGGAAGGGTAGATTTATATCCCAGATGTTAAAACTGACTTCCAAGTGATGTTGGGATTTTCAGTAATTCTTTAGGAAGCAAGGGTGCACGTGATCAGAGCCTTGGGGCAATATTAGGGAGGCTGTGTGCCCCATCAGGTATTAGGGCAGCATGGTTAATGGGTGGGATGTGGCAGAATCCAACCATGGGGCTGGGCAAGCTGCTCCCCTAGGTGAAACAGAGAAACTGCTGCTGCCACCTTCTTTATCTAATGGCACCAGAATCTTGCAGGGAGGTTAGTGGGGAGGGTGAGCTGAAACTGAGGGACCTTTCCTCCTGTTTCCACTTCTAGTCTCTGCTCCCCTTGAGCAGGCTCCTGCATTCACTTTTTTTATGAGTTGCTTCACCAGGACCTACAAAAGGCAAGGCAAAGAGTAGGAACAGGGAGTATCTTAAAGCTATTTTGAGTTTTGCGGGAAAAACTATTTATTTTGGTTTTGTGGCCACAAGGAAGAAAATAGAATCATAGAATCATAGAATAGTTTGGGTTGGAAGGGACCTTAAAGATCATCTAGTTCCAAACCCCCTGTAATGGGCAGGGACACCTCCCACTAGACCAGGCTGCCCAAGGCCCCATCCAGCCTGCCCTTGAACACTTCCAGGGATGAGGCAGCCACAACTTCCCTGGGCAACCTGTGCCAGTGTCTCATCACTTTCATTTGGAAAAAAATCCTCTTTATGTCTACTCTAAATCTGCCTCTCTCCAGTTTATGCCCATTGCCCCTAGCCCTATCACTACAAGCCTCTGTAAAAATTCCCTCCCCAGTTTTCTTGTAGCCCCTTCAGGTACTGGAAGGTCGCTATTAGGTCTCCATGTAGCCTTCTCTTCTCCATGCTGAACAATCCCAGTTTGCTCAGCCTGTCGTCATATCAGAGGTGCTCCAGCCCATAGTATCATCCTTGTAGCCTCCTCTGGACCCATTCCAACAGTTCCATGTCTTGTTTATGTTGAGGATTCCAGAACTGGACACAATACTCCAGATGAGGTCTCACAAGAGTGGAGTAGAGAGGCAGAATCACCTCCCTTGACCTGCTGGCCATGCTCCTTTTGATGCAGCCCAGGATATGGTTGGCCTTCTGGGCTGCAAGTGCACATTGCTGGCTCATGTTGAGCTTCTCATTAATCAGCACCCCTAAGTCCTTCTCTGCAGGGCTGCTTTCAATTACATCATCCCCCATCATATATTGAAACCACGGATTGCCCCAACCCAGGTGTAGGACCTTGCACTTGGCCTTGTTGAACCTCATGAGGTTCTCACAGTCCCACTTCCCCAGCCTGTCCAGGTCCGTCTGGATGACATCCCATCCTTCTGGTGTGGCAACTGCACCACTCAGCTTGGTGTCACCTGCAAACTTGCTGAGGATGTATTCAATCTCACTGTCTATATCATTGATAAAGATGTTAAGATGAAGATAACAAGTTTCTGTCTCCATAACAGGCTCCATGCAGTCCTGGATGGCAGATGAGCCTTGGTGGCACACGGTGCTGCTGTGTGGGTACAGTGGGACACACCGTCTGGCTTCATGCCTCATGGTGCCCTGCTGTGCCATGAGGCTTTGTTCCTGCTCCTCAGAGACTGTGGCAGGAAATTGGCAGTTCCTGAGGGGTTTTAAGGTAACAGGGAGAGCTCAGAGCCTCTCTGCCCTTTCTCCCCACCAGCATGTCAGGGATGTTGAGGTGCTGGGCACTTGGCAAGGCCTCTCTTTACTTCTTTGGATGTCACTGAGCAATGAGCTACTGCTAGCTGAGACTGATATGAGAGCAGCTGGCTGGGACACCAGCAGTGTTAATGAGGAACAATGTGGAAAACTAGAGGGGATGGTTGAGGTCCCTTTGAATCATGAGAAATTCCCAGGTGCTGTTTGTAGCAATACTTCCACTGGGTGTTTACTATGATTCTGGTGAGGAAACATGACCCTTTTTTTCTCAAATAACCACTTGTGATATGGTCCATGCCTCTGCTGGCTCAAGGTGTGCCCATGGCTGCTAGTGAAAATATTCAGGTGAAAAAAACAGCATCTGCTTGGGTCTCTCCAAGAGGGCTTTGGAGTTGCATTTGCAACATTTGAGGCTCTGAGTGAGGAATTAACTTCTTCCCACAGGCAAGTTGATCGGAGACCAGCTGGGAAAGCAGAGGATGTGGAGGAAATATCCTCTGTGTGGGGTTCTGGAGGACCCATTCTGGTGGTTTCTGAAGCCCACTGCAGTTTCTAAGGCAGGCTGAATGGCCAAAGCTCTCCAGATGATGAGCAGAGGAAGTGCCAACCAGCCAGTGTTATTCCTGTGCAATTTATTTAAATACTGCAAAACCTGAATTTTATTGTGTGATTAATGATGCCATGAGACCCCAAGTATGGGTAGATATCTTTATTAAGTAAATATCATGGAAATAATTCTTGGCTGCAAGGGAAGCGGTTTTATTTTCAAAGCTGGCTTGATACTGGTGTGGGAAGGGCACTTATCCTGCACACTAAATAAAGATGAAAATACATGGTCAAGAGGCTTGGTGAGACATGCCAATGTTGGGGCTCTGGGTGACATCAGCTGCATGTGCCACCTTAAATTTCATGGGAGGTGACCAGTGCAAGCCCCCAGTGCCAGCACTGCTGCATCAGAGAAGCCCCTACCTGAGCCTCTTCCAAAATCTGACTTGTTACTACATCCAGGTTGGATGTGCACTTTCCACAAGGTAGATGTCTACAGTGGGGCTTACACGTGTGTGCGTGTCGGTCTTGTGTGTCTGCCCGTAGAGCTGTATGCAAGAGATGCAACCATCACCTTGCTTGTACATGGTGTGTTTGTTGCATTCTTCATGTGCCTCAACAAGACAGGACATCAGCTGAGTGGTGGCAACTTCCCATCTACAATGCACATATACAATGGTGTCTCTTACCGTAAATGTTTTTTCTATAGGTTAAAAGAAGCTAATTTCTTTTACTTCTGTTGCAGGGTAATGTTAGAAGCAGGGACAGCTGTGCTGGCTCAGCCAAAGTGAAGGACTCAGATAAACATGCATTAAGGTATTATTAGCCTTGTGAATTCAATGTTGTAAATTTGACCTTTCTTTTCCTATCTCTGTGGATTGCTGTTGCCCCTTCTGGAAACACCTCTCGTTCTGAATCGTGAGATGTCAGACCTTGTTGTTTGCTGTGCAGGTCACCTTGTGACTGCTCTGAGACAATTAATCACCCTAGTCCTGATTGAAAATTCTCAGCCCTTCATTTTTCTGGTCACATTTGGCTGAGTAATGTCCTTGCAGAGACAGGGGAGATAGGAGTTTCCAAATGATTTGCAGATATTTGATTATTTTAAAAGGTGGTTTTGTGAAACATCTCATAACAGGCAAAGTCTCATGGATACATATCTTCAAGAAAAACCCAGGCAGCACAACTCCTGGGTCCAAGCAGGCATGGACGAAGTGGTCAACAGCAGGCTTAGATCTCACACAAATCAGGCAGAAGCAAAAGGAATCAATTCCCACCTGGTACAAGGGCTTTAAGGTCCAAAAATCTGGCCTCAACATGGTGCTGCTTGAACTGGAGAAGATAAGGTGTATTAAAATACGCTGTATATGAGAAGCATAGAGTCTTCAGGTGCCAGGACTTCTGGGTGGGAAACTAATAATCACACAGAGCTTTCTGATATTGAATATTAAAAATGTATTGGAAGAAAGAGAGTAACTTTTAAATCAAACACATGTCTTTCCTTGGCCACAGAGCTGCTACTTAAACCCTTTCCCCATTCCTTCAGGCTTCACTACTTCCTGATGCGCTTTCAAGGCCACATAGCTTCATCCTTTGCCACCAAGCAAATGCAGCCCTGCCTACCCCACACACAGGTGTGGAACACTGCAGGGGTTGTTAGTGGGATAAGACTTCTAGCAACTGCCATAAAGGGGGCCTCCCTGTATAGTACCAAAGGTTCATTTGAATTATTATGCTTAATGTACCCTGGGTTGCATCAAAAGAAGTGTTGCCAGCAGCTCAAGGGAGGTGATTCTCCCCCTCCACTCCACTCTCGTGAGACACCACCTGGGCTGCTGTGCCCAGTAGCGATAGGATGAGGGAGAACAGCTTTAGATTGGAAGGGGGAAGTTTTGGACTAGGCATGAGGAAAAACTTCTTCATGATGAGGGTGGTGAGGCACTCAAACAGGTTGACTAGGAAAGTTGTGGATTCTCCCTCCTTGGAAGGGTTCAGGGCCAGGCTGGATGGGGCATTGAGCAGCCTGGTCTAGCGGGAGGTGTCCCTGCCGATGGCAGGGGGCTGGAACTTAATGATCTTTAAGGTCCCTTCCAACCCAAACCATTCTATGATTCTATGTTGGCTACCACGATGAGTTAATATGTATTAGAGTACTTGCTTCACTTCCTTCTCCAAATTCGGTCCTTTCTGGGACTGAAGCAAGGTTATATCCATCTGAATCACTGCATCATCATCAGATGTGGTCTATAAGCACAGTCGCTCTCCAACAGCTTGCCTCCCCTCCTGGAGGTCATGGTTGGGAGTATGGTTGCCATGGTGGTAGCAAGACAATTAAAACAGCTTTAAAACCAGCTGAAGGTACCGACTGTTTCCAGGATACAATATATCCTAATCAATCTCAGCTCTGACAGACCTTGGAGTGAAGCCAGGTCCAATGACAACAGTTGGTGGTGTTTAATTTTTTTCTTCATTCTTCAGCCCACTAGGGTTAGCTTTCCTGCATGGGTTTGAAGATGGAGTTCAAGGTAAAAACAAACACCATCCTTTGTGGATGTGGTATTGTTCAGCCTACATCCTTTCATTCGGACCATGCAGCATGAAAAATGTATATAGCTTTCACCACCCTTCTGGTCTCTTGACCTGCAAGAAGCTGAGTTGCCTTCCTTGCATTGACGGATGTGGGTGCTGCCCTTTAGCTGAGTGCAGGGAATAAGGGAGCTCTTTGTTAGAGGCTCCTCCTAACAGGCTGTGCTGCTCCCCCTGCCAGGCCATTCCTGGTGGGTGGTGGGGGCTGGCAGCAATATGTTGGAAGTCACACTGTATCCCAACAGCTTGGGATTCAGGGCTGTCAAGCAGTGTCTCATTGTTAGTACAACTTCCTCCAGAACACCATAAAAAGAAAAGGTGACTTAAAACTTTTTACAACCTGCTGACACATGAGTCTGGTAGGAATGTGACTGTCTGTGAATCCAGAGGAATAGTGGAGGGGTTTGGAGATCTACCGCTGGTGCTGCTAGTTACAGGGTTATTTTTCCCTACAGTTAGTAATGTGAGCCAGAGGGCTGCTCCAATTTGCATCTGGTTCTTCCAGCTGACTTACATGGATCTATTTTGTTGTGTAGGTGGTGCTTTGGGCTGAGTCAGGTGTTCAAATGGATGTATAGTATTTTTCCAATGGCTTCTTGTGTCTTTGCCGTAATTCAAGAACAGCTGAATTCCCATTTTAGAGAATTTCTGACTTACACAAGCCCTGAGGTGAGTATGTGGTCCCAGGTAGGCAGCTCGGCCAGCCATATCCTGCAGGTCTGGATGAGGTTGCAGTGTGAGGCTATAGGATGGCACAAAATGGCACTCTTGATTGCTACTGCTTTCCCACACATTTGTAGAGAACTTCGCTCAGGGCTGCTCTGTGTGGCACTGGACACTTTGGTGCAGGTGCTATGGTGGGTTTCAGTTTCAAGGCTCTTCTGCATTTCATGGTAACACTGTCTAGCTCAATGTTCTCAACTTTTCTTTTTCTTGAATCCTCACTTACAGAAAGAATGCTTACAATAGCACCAAATATCGACATTAAAATAAAATCGACCTGAATCTAACTTAGGTTTCTGGCCCTGCTTAAAACTCCTAGGGTTGCGAAGCCTGTTTTGGAAGCTGCTATCTATATCTTTGCAATCAATCAGTAGTATGTAATCAATCAATCGTTGTATCTCATTTGCTTTAGATTATCAGACCATGCATGAGTCTTCTGAATTTCTAGCATGCCCATAGTGCTTTGCTCTCTCCTTGGATTTCCCTGATCCTTTCAACTGGAAGGGTCTGCAAACAGCCTCCAGTTCACAGAAGGGGCACTCAACCCAGGCAAATGCTCCTGGGACAGATTAGGAAGCATTATCCTGAACCATCAGCCTCCAAGTCAGAGGGTCATTGAAAGTCCCCAAGATAAACCAAAAACCTTGTCTGGAGACTTTTTCTCCCTGAGGAGCTAGCTACCTTCAACACATCCTCAGTGACCTAAGAGAACATCTTGAAAAAGCCCTGATTTTTAAAGATAAGTGATTTAGCTATGTAAATGGAAAGTTACGGATTTCTTTAAAGGCTCTGCTTGAATATATTTTTTTCCATGACTTCCCCTTGACACCACTGGGTCTTGCTGGCTGCTCATTTTAGATGATTTTGTTTCAAAATCTGTTCAGAAGCTTAGACTCTAATGAAGGACAATAATTATCCAACTAACAATAAACTTAACCAACTATCCAAGGAGTCAGGAGATTTACAGCTTTCAAATGAGCTGATGCTACCTTGCCTTTTGTCTTTCTGCTTAATGCCTCTCTAATATTCTTCTCTGGACACAATGGCTTTCCAAACTATTTTTTCTCCTTTTTTTCTTTTTTTTTTTTTTTAATTAAACAGAATGCTTAGCCCCTCCACCACCTAATTCTCTGCATACAAAAGAAGATTTAATATTCTCTAAATGACTATAAAGAACAAACCTACCAGATGGCAGACTTCATTTCTCAAGGGGGATGGAAGCTGCTTTTCTTGGAGAAACATTTCAATGTGGTTTTGAAAGAGAGAGTCACTAGATGCATTAATCTTTCCCTTAGTGGGGTGCTATGATATAACTCGGGAGAGGTGCAAGAAGTGGGAAATACAGTTCATGATCCAACAGAGGAAACACACAAAGCTGCATCAGGAACCTGTTTTCTAATTTCTTGAATCTCTTTGAGAAATATTAACTATGACAGAATCACAGAATCACAGAAACACTAGGTTGGAAAAGACCCACTGGATCAGCGAGTCCAACCATTCCTATCAACCACTAAACCATGTCTCTCAGCACCTCGTCCACCTGTCTTTTAAATCCCTCCAGGGAAGCTGACTCTATCGCCTCCCTGGGCAGCCTGTTCCAGTGCCAAATGATCCTTTCCGTGAAAATTTTTTTTCTGATGTCCAGCCTGAACCTCCCCTGGCAGAGCTTGAGGCCATTCCCTCTCGTCCTGTCCCTTGTCACTTGGGAGAAGAGCCCAGCTCCCTCCTCTCCACAACCTCTTTTCAGGTAGTTGTAGAGAGCAATGAGGTCTCCCCTCAGCCTCCTCTTCTCCAGGATAAACAACCCCAGCTCTCTCAGCCGCTCCTCATAAGACCTGTTCTCCAGCCCCCTCACCAGCTTCGTCGCCCTTCTCTGGACTCGCTCCAGAGCCTCAACATCCTTCTTGTGGTGAGGGGCCCAGACCTTGAGCATCCCTGCAGAAGATTTGAGATGTAGCATCTGGATCCTAGGCATAACTTTACAAACGTTAAGAAATATTTAGAATGTTACTGGCATTCAAAGACTACTCCAGTTTTAAAATTAGGATGTTGCTGACATATAATCAATGTTCTTCAGGAAGAAACTGTTCTGCTTCATTCTCTTTCCACTTTTCCTGTGTCAGAAGCCAACTTGGTAACAAGATTAATTGTTTAAAAAGAAGACTTCTTAAAGAGCAAATATTTTGCATCTCATTTTTTTCCCCAAGTATTTGGCTGAATAATTCATCTGATGCATAACTAAATAATTTCTCTTCATAGATTATCTGAAAAGAGATCACAATATTTACATATGGACCTATTGTTTAGACTTATTTGCCAAATAGAATAATCTGTGCTCTGTGTCTGATTTGTGGCTAGTTCCTTTGGAGTCATTGATATTCTGATGATGTGATATGTTTCTATTCCCAAGTGGGTGACTGTAACTTTCTGGAATTATTTTGTGATGTAAGAGGTTGTTATTATGAGTTTGAAAACTATTTTCATGCTGAATTCACACTTGGTGAGTATTCCTCCCAGAAAATGTATTCCCTTGGATAACTGTGGAAATCAAACACAAAAAAAGGAAGGAATACCGTCAAAGCAAATCTGTAAAAAGACTGAGATGAAATGTTCTTGCATGACACACTTATCACTGTTACGAAGCAGTGTGATAAAGGAGAAGACCTCAGATTTGCAGGGTGAAAATTGCTATAAGCCAACCAGATACATATCCAGTATGGACAATTTGGAAGACAATAAGCTGCCAGACCTGCTACCAAACAAACGTGACCCACAGTTACTTTTGTTCTTCTTGGGATATAGGTTACACAGGAAAATGTCAAGCAAAGCAAAGTATAAAGTTACATACAAAATTTTAAAAAAGCAAGAAAAGATAAGAAGGGCATAGTAATGGGATGGCAGCTATCTTAGTAACATGAGTGAAGAAAATAGGGTATTTCATATGCCTCCAAACTAACACGGTAGTCTGTA
Source organism: Phaenicophaeus curvirostris (assembly GCF_032191515.1). NCBI lineage: Eukaryota > Metazoa > Chordata > Aves > Cuculiformes > Cuculidae > Phaenicophaeus > Phaenicophaeus curvirostris. Next base: position 58,140,425 of record NC_091396.1, on the reverse strand, counting down.
GTAATGGCCACTACCTGATACCTTGAAAGCAAGAGAATAATTTCCATTGTGACCTAGTGATCAGCTTTCACCCTGAATTTGGAGATCTGATCCCCTTATCTCTACAAGTGCTACTGGGAAACGCACTTGGTAACAAGAAAAGAATTCAACTTAACAACAGCCCCTTCATCCTGGTGCTGCATCAGGCAAAAACCAAGTGTTTATCTGGAACATTAATTCCCTGCAGACCTTTGCTTCAAATCATGTTTTCTGTATGCCAATATGTGCATTAAAATAGCCAGAGAAAGGCCTTACTCTCACAGAAAGCCAACTGAATGATGTTTCTCCCCACCATGAAAGAGTATATTCATGTATATATACAGTAAACCTGTCACAATATGGTCATACAGTTCAGTGGTGAAAAACAACTATTCAGGATTTAACCCCAGCTGTCAATTGGGGAGATAGGTTGTCATTTTCCCCCTCTCTAGCATTCACATCTTTCTCTAAGTTGTGAAGGAATTCTTTGGACAGATTAGAACAGACACTGGCTTTATTAGAGTTTTGGCTACCTCTGTACTGGGATGGTATTTTTCTGTAGATATGTATCTGTATGTACATCGTACGCACCATATCAAACTCTGTGTCCACCTTCCATCTTATGATAGTCTGAGATGTTTCTCTTGACAATCCTTGTGCATACAATGTTTTCTCAGCATCTGGGGGATGTTCTGAGGTCCAGTCAACCCCCTCTCTGTTAGGCACTCTACGGATTTACTAGCAGCACAATGTGGGATGCCTTTCTTGAAACTATAGGAATACTGGTCCAGAGGGGTAAGTGTATTAAACTGCCAGACTCCTGTGATTCACATCCTTTGCTGCCATCCATTACAGTTGCTGGCACCCTTTTCAAATTACTATTGGGTAGCAGATGGAGGACATGTTGCTAAGTGCTACAATTATGAGATTCATTAATATGGATGTCATTATGCACAGGCATTTGTGGTTGGACAAGCAGAAGAATTTGCACCTGGGGTTTCCGAAGACATTGGACACTGAGGTGATACAGCTGTGGGAAACTATGCTGTAGGAAGCTGAGATCAAATTTCATAGAGCACATATGTGAAGCAGTTTTACTAGACAAGATTTCTGTTTCAGGGCTCACACAGGTAGCAATGACTGGTGGGACACAGGTAGCAGTGCAGAACTGGATGGCTGCTGCCAATGGCAAAGGTTTCGGGTGGCAAAGACCAGTTAGAGATGTGAGCAGAGTCCCGAAATATAAGAGAAGAACACAGCCATGAGTGTGCCTCTACAAGTGGGCAACCATGTCACCATTACTTCTAACATCTTACTGCTGATCAGGAGCTCATCAGCTGGGGTTGGGAAATCAGCTTCCAAAAATGATGTTGTGGGGATTTAAAACATGAGGCTTCTGCTCCATCTGTGACACTGCGTTACTGCAAAAATTTGGTCTGGGTGCTGAAATGGAGAGGACTATTTGCTTCTAGAGCAGAAATGAACATTATGGTTCTTCTTGTTCTGGGCATCTGGATTCAGTGTATGCTCTCTTTCTCTGGCCAAGGAAGCTCATTGTTGGTGATTTCGGCATGAAGGAAGAATTATTTAGCATTGTGCAGAGTGGTTGCAGATGGTCACTGGCATGTACTTTAAGAAGATGGACAGGAGGGAGGTGGTACTTCGTGAGAAGGGTGGGTGTTTCTCATCATGATGAGCCTCATGTGATAAGTGCTTGCAGGTTTTTTTTCCACAAGAAAAAGAGAGACATCCTGAAAAAAATATTGGAGTAGGAAAAGAAGTTTAGTATTTCAGACAGATGGGGAAAACATCTCTCTAAAATGACCAAAACAGTCATGACCATGACATAATGGATGTTTGGTGTGCTGAGGTCAGAGAGTGAGTTTTGGCCTATGAATGCACTGTAACCAAGGAAATGTCTTCCTGTTTGATGTACTGATGTTATGTGGGTATGATCTGTCATTTATGGGTTGAGCTGGATCTACATGACCTTTTCCAGTCAAGTTCACCATTTGAGTAAGGAAAGTTGTACATGATGTGTTGAATAAAACCCTAAGATTGCAGTGAGGAAATACACAAACATAACAGTTGTGAAAGAGACGCCTGGTTGGACTAAGGATGTACTGGATCACAAAGAAGTGAAGCTGGCAGTAATGAGAGCCCCAGGATAGTATGTACCCCTAAATTGCATGGGGTTTTCTGTGCCAAATTGAGTCTTCCCAGATATTTGCCTCTGTGCTGCCCATGCAAACCCTCCTTTGGAAACACCTTAGGAAGTGCCTTTTCCCTGCTGCCTCTGGAGACCCTCTACTGGGATACATTCACCTGGCCCTGGCACAGATTGTCTCACAAATTTTTTACCACTCAGGTATGCCAGCCTCCCTGTGTGTGATAATGCTCCTCTTCACATAAGTTGTGTGCTACAAGTGCTAAGGGAAATGATAAAACCTCTAAGTGCTTATTGTCCATTCCCAGTTTCCATGACAACCATGATAAAATGTTTCTTTTCCCACATTTCAGGAATGCCATTCACCTCCTTTCTTCCCACTCTTCAGTTCCTTTCAAGAGGAGTAGATACTTACTCTGCTGCTGCCTCAGGGACAGACCCCTATGGCAAAGGCTCAGTGCTGCCTGTGTCCCCAGGGCAGATGTTGGAGTGAATGGGGCACTGTTGGGTAGCTGAAAGTCATCACCTCAATACAAACTCCCTAGATCCCAAACAGGTCTCTTCTGAAGACACAATCATCATGCCAGGACCTCATTGGGAGCTTGTGCCTGCCAGGCTGGCTTTCCACGTTGGCCATATGGGCTTTGATTTCCCTTACATGGGACATATAGATCAGTACAACCACACTGCAAATTAACTGAATTTCCCAGTGCTCCTCCTAAGCGCTTCACACTACCCTAAAATCTGCACACACCTTGGTCAGATTCCGTAGCTTGGTCACATGATCTCAATACTGATGGTTCGCCTTCTTAATCATCCGAGTGAAAAAGTAAGCTAGAGAACCTTTTCTACAGCGCTTTTCTGCCTGGGATGTGTTACTATTCTATACATACTGCGTTTGCACTGTGCTTAATTATTTAACCAGTATGTTGCTTGTGCACTGAACCCTGCATTGTGTGAGCTGCTGCTGGCGTACAGGGCTGAAGAAACTGCCAGTAAAGCAGCAATAGGATGTAAAGGTAGTGAATCTGACTGATGGCTGCAAGGTGGGTATGGCAGGCAGCAAACATGTAAGACTTTTTACTTAATTTTGCGTTGTGATGCATGTATAAAGGGAAAGAGAGTTGAATCCTAAGCAAATACGGAGCCAGTACCTGGACAAGAGTTTTATACATGTTATCGAAATATATATTATATAATTTGTATGTATTTATACATGTCTAATACTGGAGGACGTCTCAGCGCTGTGTTCAGTGATGCAATTCTCAAGGCATTTGAGTGCATTGCCCAAATCTGCTAGGTCTTGATCCATCACTGGCTGCCTCCACTAATATTCACCTTGGCAGACTCTGGGCAGCAGGGTGATTCTGGGAAAAGGGTCTATCCCACAGATGTCCTACCTGGCAGCATAACCTGTGCAGCACTCCTGTAATTGCAGAGATGCTATCTGCAGAAATACAGTACAGTTCATCATCAGCTGAACAAAGGGTGGGATCACTGTCTGCCTGAAAACACTTCTGCCAGAGCGGTCTTGCCTTCCCACAGCATCTGACTGGTTCCAGGAGGGTTACTCTTCCTCTGTTGCTCTCCTCATCGTGGCAGTTCTTCTCCAGGTAGAGACTGAATATGTGGCTCTAAAGAGGCAGGTTTCTCCGGCCCCTGCAGAATCTGTGGAGGAGCTGTGCTGTGCTACTAAATGAACACGCTCTTTCCCTCAGAGTTTCAGCAAATTTGGGTCAACAATCCCTAACATCATGGCTTCTTAGTCGAGGAACGGATTTTCCAAATACAGCTTTCTGACTCCACAGTTTGCAGCACTCCCAGCCTGGGGATGTTGTGGATCTAGAGGAAGACACTCTCAGAGTCTGGGTTCAGATTTGTTTGGCTGAACTTAACGCCTTCATTATGAGACATTCAAGACCTGAAGAAAGCATCTGTTAGCCTGAAAATTTGCTGGAAAGTTGCTGGCCAACTTTGAAATGAGCCTTCATGAACCCTAGAGACCAAATGGCCTCACTGGGACGTCAACCAGCACCTGCTCATGGAGATTTCTTAAGGGTGCATCAGCATGAGCAAATGAAAGGCCCCAGGTGCCACCATCATTCACACTATTTAATTGTTGTCCTGCTCGCTGGTCTGACACTAGCTGGTGTCAGGCAGTGCTCTGGCACAGCACAGAGGGCAGCGTGCACCGAGGGCTGTTCCCAAATGTGCCACAGGTTGTTCCTTAGTCCCCCAGCCCTCCATTGGTGCCACACTTTTTCCATACCCTCTTTTTCACAGTAGTAAAATACCACCCTGATCATCTGCAATGCTATTTCAGACACTTTGAACTGAGGAAAGAAAGATAACAATAGTAATATTGTATTGGGACCACATAGGCATCATATGGAGACCAGATGAGACCCAGAATCAGATGTGTTATGGACTAGAAGTGGCTAATCTGTGCCAGTTGGCTTCAAGGCCAGATGTCCCTGGCCAGATGCTGTTAATTATTTCAGACCTAGACTGGCCAGCAAATTTGGTATAAAAGTGAGCAGCATGAGGCCATTGGGCACTTTTTATGCAAAATAATTTAGTTATGCTGGTGTAATATCTCCCTAATGAAGCTTTTGTAGAAACACCTGGAGGTTCAGATGTGTTGTTTTTCCTGTATAATAGGTTCATATAGGTACTTAGGATGAAATATGCTACGCTAGAGGTTCTTCAAATTGCCAAGGTGACCAGATCCTCAGAGCTGTACAAACTTCCGTACCTATCAATTGTGATTTCAGTGGCGGTGCTTCTAGACTGCCCATGCTTTGCCGAATTCCTCACAGACTCCCTACAGCACAGTTTCTATGCAGACTTACCCCCCAGATGGTCAGTGTACAGAATGGGGAGTAGGGGTCATCCAAGGCTGGAGGATGTTAACTAACATTATTTTGAATTTTCACTCCTCTAGTTCACAAATAGTTCTTTCAAAATCAGCCTGGGGTCCCTAGGCCTGTTGAAATAGAGGGATATGAAGAAGGAGTTGAAGAAGACAGCTGAAGAAGGTATTGGTTGCACAGCTAGTTCCACATTATAGCCGTGAACACGTCATCTGTCTCCCAGCCATTCCCATTACATCTATAGAGACCTGTTGTAATGAAGCATTGAGAGGTGAAAGAGGGGGTTAATGTACTAGTCTGTTACTGCTGGAGATATCATTTCCAATTTGATGGAGGTCACACATGATAATAAATGTGGTTAACGCAGCTGACTCTTCAGGACTTATCTGGTGGCTAATTTCCCTGAAATCTCCTGGTTTTGCATTAGTTAAGAGTCTACATAGGTGACTTTGAGAAAGGAAACTGTGTTTATATCCTCTTGGTTTTATTTAACACTGTACTCTTATTACCTGGGGTTTATTCTTCTGGTATGATGCATTTTCCCCTCTCTCGGTTAATGCAAAGTAATAGCTACCCAGAGGCCTGTAAAGTATACAAATGGAGCTGAGTTGGAAAGGTCAGCCCTACAGATATGTTGGACCATATCAAAGAGCAAGGTGAACAGATTAAGCTATATAAATATTTAAAGAGCTGTAATTAGGACTAACATAGCCCCACTCCCAAGGTTCATTATTATACATGCACATGGCAGAAAAGTAACTAATCATGACCTTTTTCCACTTGCCTTTTCTCACATTTTGACAGAGCATTTTTCACTCCCTAAGATGTGCCTGGCTGGCACTGGCCTCCTGGGAGGGGGCAGGAGATTTGTCACGGCTTTCTGTGAGGTTTCACCAGAGTCACCCTGTGCTGCTAGGGCCTGGGGCAAGGAGGCAGAGGTGTCCCACCATGGTGGAAGCTCATGTCCAAAGCCCAGCAGAACTTGAGGAGCCCTTGCTAAGGACACCAAGTGTCCCAGTGTCACAGACACAAAAGTACTGTTCTCCTGGCAGGTCAACCTTGGCCTCAAGACCACGTATTTGTGACTCCTAGCCACAGCTGTTACTACTCACCTTGAAGCATGAAATATCACACACTAAAAACACTTAACTTGGTACAAAGCACAACATCCTCTTTGCTTAGCAACATGTTTCCATGAATACCTCACTCCACGAGCCTCGTTGTTGCCTCATCACTTATCAACCCAGCCTGATAAAACATCTCCATCCTTGGATGAACCTTAGTGGGTGGCACAGCCTCCCCTCACTGCTGCGTCCTACCGCAGCCACCTTCCCATGAAACAAGAACCAGTGGGACAGGCCAGGGGCAGGGCCACCATGGCCATCATCTTGGGCTTTAGCTAAGTACCCTGATGCCACCACCTCCAGGAAGGGAGAGCATGGGGGTGAGGGGCAATTTCTGAAGGAGAGTTGCCTTCTCCTTCAGAAGAGACCTGAGCTGCTTTCCTCAGAAGAGTGGGAATGAAGGCTTTTTCCAGAATGCCTACAGATGGATCCTTATTCTGGGTGGGGAAAAAAGCCATAAAAGCTCTCTGCAGCATCCCACAGGGGACACTCTCTGTGGGGATTAGGTGGGGTCAGGGCTCAAGGCATGTACCCATATCACATTTTTAGACATCTTGCTTTTCCAAATGTAGTAATTTAAGTCTATGCCTGTACCCTTTCTCACCACGCTCACAGCTGAGGAGGAAGAACCAGAATTACCAGCTCTACAGCACAACAGGCTCGCCCATTTTGAACTAAATTTGGTGGTGTTGGACAATGTCACTCAGACCAAAGCGAAACTTTTGACAGCTGTGAACCAGTTTTGATGACATTTCCCTTGAGAAAGACTTACTGGCTGCATGACCAAATGAAAGAAATAAAGTGAGGCAGAGTAAGAGAGTACGGGAGAGAGCCTTGAAGCTTGCAAGCACACCTGTACTGCACTGGCCAGCAGCCCACAACCAGACACGCATCTCTGAAAGTGCCCATGGAAAAAGAAAATTCACATGTATGCACTGAAAAAAAAGGGAAAAAAACCCTTGTTTGCTGCCCTACTCTCCCCTGCAGCTAAATTAATTGGGTCTTACTACTGCCGTCTGTATGCCGGCAGTACTCCCACAGCACTGACTTTAATAGGAGTGCAGATTGCAGGATCAGGCCCACAGTGTCTTGGAAAAGATGAATAATAATCACTATGTGGAGAAATACTGCAGTTTGCAACTCAAAGAACACTTTAAATCTGCTTAGCAATTTGTAACGCCCACAGTAGCACACTGCGTAAAGCTGCAGTTATGAGACAAACCACTTCTCCATTAACCATGGCTCCAGAATATGCTTTATGGCATCATGCAGTGTGGGGAGGGATGGAGAGGAGGGGAACACCGCTCACCGGGTAGTGCAAGAAGTCAAGAGGTTTCCTTTTTACAGCAGCACCTGTTATCCCTGTAAGTTTATTTTCTGGACTCAAAGGAGTCTTCATATCTTCATGTCGCCTGACTCCAATGCCCATCCACCTGTGGAAAGTTGTGCTGCCTATCAGATCTAACCATCTCTTGGTACTGGTGACTTTCCTTCAACATCGTACCTGAGAAAGGGGAATTGTGAGAATTTCTCCAAATTATGGTACTCTCCCACGTGACAGGGGACAGGACAAGAGGGAATGGCCTTAAGCTCTGGCAGGGGAGATTTAGGCTGGACATTAGGAAAAAATTTTTCATGGAAAGGGTCATTGGGCACTGGAAGAGGCTGCCCAGGGAGGTGGTTGAGTCACCTTCCCCGGAGGTGTTTAAGGGACAGGTGGACGAGGTGCTGAGGGGCATGGTTTAGTGTTTGATAGGAATGGTTGGACTCAATGATCCGGTGGGTCTTTTTCCAACCTGGTGATTCTATGATTCTATGATTTTCCCAAACATAAATCTCAGTGTCATTTGATGAAACCTTTCCTGGCCAGCCCAATGGTGTTCCCTCACTCACCCTGCACGCTACCGGCAGTTATCCGAACTCAACTACAGATTCACTTGAACCATTCCCACTGTCGTGTCTATGTGCAACAGCAGAGCTATGAAAGCTCATGTTACAGGCCTTCCCCTCTTTCTTATAAGTCTTTGACATCTTGCTAATCTTTTTGAGACAGAAAACATCTCCAGATGCCATATGCCCTGGGTTGACTCGGGGCCATTTCGCACTAACAGGACACACTGAGCCACTCAGGGAAGGAGGAGTATGTGGCAGGTCCCAGTCTCAGCCATCACAAACTGGTGTAATCAAATGGTGTTTGATCTGCACCCACTGCCATCCTCACCCGGACAATGCTGAGAGCTGGCAGACTGGCCAAGGTGCAGGAGGCTCTGGGGAGAGGAACACTGGGAACCCACGGCGTGGAGCGAGGAGTGTTGTCAGTGCTGATCCTCGTTGCTGGGGGATGGCTCATTCTGAGGAGCCTTGTGATGGCTTGTGAGTGAGAAAAGCCTCAGGAAAGAGAGTCAAAATTGAAGAGGTCACATTTTAAATAAGCCAAGAGAAGACAAAGACAGAGTCACTACAATGGTCAGCTTTCAAAGCAGGCAAAGGCTGTAAGCCATAGCAAAACAATCTTGATCCACAGGACTGAAACCTGAGCCCATTCTTTCCAAAAAGGTCAGCTGGCATCTCAGGGGTCCTTACCCTGATTTTGGTGGCCAGCAGTAACGGAAGGTCTTCCTTACTAGCCTACACAGAGAGAGTAAAGTTGCTGATTCTGCAGCCAGTAAGCCCTGCAGCTGAGCACCTACCGCTCCAAGGTGGTGATGAAGGAGGAAATTAATCCACCCTTGCCAGCTCTGATCCTTTCCTCCCCAAACTTCTCTATGTGCAGGGTGCAATGAGCCTCCACCATCTTCTGGTTGCTATTCAATGGGTATGAGATAATGACAAAACCATAGGCAGAGACACTGCCTGAACCGCAGCCATCAGTCTCAGGAGGCCAATTGCCAGCAAATTCTTCACCAAAGACTTGGCCAGGGTGGCCTGGCTCTGAAGTGCCACCAGGGCAGAGCAGGCTGTTGAGCACAGCTCCACACTGAGCATAGGAAAAACCTTAGACAGTGTCATTTGAAACACAGGGTGAGGGAGGATGGTGAGCTATCTTGATGCATCTACATTAATGATACAATGACATTTAAGCCTGACAAGGCCAGTGAGGAAACCCAGGCAAACTGGGGAAACAGACAAAAGGGCCAGGGTCTCAGTGCAAGCTTTTATCTCGTTCCTTGTGAAGGTGTTTGGAGATCCTGAATGAGAAGAAAGGGTAGAAAGATAAACAGAGCAGGCAGCTGAATCCCCTCAAGATTTTAAAACAATGATCAAAAGAAAATGCAAAAGAGGAACAAATTCTCAGAAAGTAAAAGAAAAAAGATTCATAGCTCATCAGGAGGGATCAGGTACTAAGGGAGGTATCTTAGCCCCTCCAGGGAATCCAGCCTGTTCCACACCAGGGAAGCACATGCTCGTGCTGCAGGGAGAACATGGGCACGGCCAAGAAGAAAGGCCAAATTTCCTCTTGCCTAGATTATGGGAAAAGCTGCAAGTCCTAAGTGTTGGATACGGGATGACACAGAATGATGTGTGAAAAATAAGATATTGTATGTAAAGGAAAAAAAATGTCATGGCAAGGGTGGTCAAATGCTGGAAGGTGTCACAGGTGTCACTTACAGAGGTTGTGCAACCTCCACTCTTTGAGATTTTCAAAGCTTAGCTGGAAAAGGGCCTGAGTTACCTGGTTTAATCTTGAAGTTGGCCTTGGGCAGAATGGGGAATAGGACCAAATTATCTCTGGCAGTTGCTTCCACCCTAAATTGCTCCATGATTCTATAACTCTATGATCTGAAATGATCTCAGGGTAATATTCTCAAGTTGCGAGATGTTTGCCTGCTGTACTGGAAACCCAAGCACTGCAATACATCAAGTTAAGAGACCTGGAAGGGATCTTACAGGAAAATGCAGGCCATCTACCAGCTCAGTAAAACCAAAACTGTTCCTAGAGGGACTCTGTCAATCAAAATGAAAAACTTCCCCAGTTTGCTCCCAAGCTGGGGTAGATAACATGTCTGTGGTCCCATTGTCACTGTGAGGGATTTTAACAGCCAGCATTTCCACTGGGCAATGCATCTCAGTTTGCAAAGGACCAAAAAGAGCATCTCTACTTCATGTAAGCAGTCAGATATTTTTACTTTACATCCTTAGGCAAGTTTTATTACTTGTCTGGTAGTGTTGTGCCAATGGGGGAGTAGAAGGAACATTTTCTATCCTTAAGGTCTCTTTGCAAACTTTAACCTGCCAGCCCCTCAGGAGACAATCTTTAGCCATAATGCATTTTAATCAGCCTGCTGGAAGAGTGAGTGGCAGGTCATGGACCCTGTAACCCTGACTCAGAGCAGGAGCTAGAGAAATAAAAATGAAAATACACCTGAAAATTAAAAGTGGAAAAAAAAATTATGCAGTGACACAGGCTCATCCTCAGTGACCCCAGTGGCAATATTTGATTTCAAGCTAGCCATAGAATCATTAAGGTTGGAAAAAAAACTCTAAGATAATCCAGCCCAACCATCAGCCCAACACCACTGTGTCAACTAAACCATGTCCCGAAATGCCACATCTACACATTTTTTTAACACCTCCAGGGAAGGAGACTCCACCAGTTCCCTGGGCACCCTGTTCCAATGTTTGACCACTCTTTCATTAAACAATTTTTTCCTAATATCCAGTCTAAACCTCCCTTATCACAGCTTCAGGACACTTCCTTTCATCCTATCACTTTTCACTTGCCTTGCTACAACCTCCTTTCAGGTAGTTGTAGAGAGCAATAAGCTCGCCCCTCAGCCTCCTCTCCTCCAGGCTAAACAATTCCAGTGTCCTCAGTTGCTCTACATAAGATTTGTGCTCTGAACTCTTCCATCAGCTTTGTTGCGCTTCTCTGGACACACTCCAGCAGCTCCATGTCTTTGCTGTACTGAGGGGTCCAAAGCTGAATACAGCATTTGAGATGCAGCCTCACCAGTGCTGAGTATAGGGACACAATTACTTCCCTACTCCTGCTGGGCATGTTATTTTTGACACAAGCCATGATAGCCCAAACAGATCACATTCAATTACTACAACTTCAGTAGCACCCTGAGGCTTCACTAAGGACAAGCACCCTATACAGCTAGATATTATGTGCACAAAATACGCCCTCTCTCTCCCACCATCGTAGTGAATTTTCCAGTCTATTTTCTCCCTTGCCCACATTTTTGTAGCAGGTGCTTTTAAAGGAAGGAAAGAAAATGAGAAGCAGCTGTTTGACAGCTAGTGAAGGGCCTGAGATGGCAGCAACAGCCCAGGCTGAGAAGGCTTAATAGGCAGTGTGCACGTGAGAAGGTCAGAGGTGGCAAACTAACGCAATTTATCAGAGAGTTACAGAAATAAAGGAATGAATCACATTGCTCTCATCTCCATAGATGAGGTATAAATAGAGTTAAGCAGCACTGAATGAAAGCATATTAACTCAAGGAGAATTATTCATGCACTGCAGGTGTTTTCCAATCCCTCTCCATGGAAGTAATGAGAGAGCAGTAATTGGTGTCCAGCCCATCTCCAGCCAGCAACTATTGCCCCTTCTGGACTGAATTAATCTTCCAAATTGCTATGCTGCTTTACAACACATATTTCAACATAATGATATTTTACTTATTATTTTTGGTAGCTAGTGAGTTATCGAGATTGATAGCATCCTTTGCAAGAGAAATAAAGAACCCAAGGGGAACTGATAATTCATTGAACTTTTGAACTGCCTCCAAGTCATTTCTCTGGGACTTGAAAATTATGATGTATTATTAATCCAGCCCTGGCTGTGCCTCTCACAGTGTGGTAGGAAGCTTCAAGAGAGTAATAACAACATGGGCCCTGCATGCTTTCCCTGAAAACTCACTGGAGAGAGCCTGCTACTAATTTGCCTTTCAATAAGGGCTGTATTTTTCCTTTGTAGTCACTCTTTTAGAACAGGAGTTTCTATGTGTCAGGTTACCAGCGCAGCCTCAAGAGGCTCTGGTCAGTTGAGCTGCTGCCTCCCTGCTGCACCATGGACACTGTTTTGAATCCCACACAGAGAGGTGCACAGGTACTGGGCCAACACCACACCTCCTACAGACACCACCAGTACAAGAACTGAACCCCAAATAAGTGAACGTAGCTCCTCTGGGTCCAGATCTCACCCTGGAATGTGCTGTGGTGTGGATTCAGCAAAGTGCTTAAGTGAAAGCTTAGCATTTTAGCCTTGAGAAGAGGAGGCTGAAGGGTGATCTTATTGCTCTCTACAACTACCTGAAAGGAGGTTGTAGAGAGGAGGGAGCTGGCCTCTTCTCCCAAGTGACAGGGGACAGGACAAGAGGGAATGGCCTCAAGCTCCACCAGGGGAGGTTTAGGCTAGACGTTAGGAAAAAATTCTTTACAGAAAGGGTCATTGGGCGCTGGAACAGGCTGCCCAGGGAAGTGGTTGAGTCACCTTCCCTGGAGGTGTTTAAGGCACAGGTGGACGAGGTGCTGAGGGATATGGTTTAGTGTTTGATAGGAATGGTTGCACTCAATGATCCGGTGGGTCTCTTCCAACCTGGTTATTCTGTGATTCTGTGATTCTGTGATTCTGTGGATTGGCCTCAAGCTCCCCCAGGGGAGGTTCAGACTGGAGTTCAGAAAAAAACTTTCACAGAAAGGGTCATCAGGCACTAGAACAGGCTGCCCAGGGATATGGTGGAGTCACCATCCCTGGAGGGGTTTAAAAGACAGGTAGACGAGGTGCTCAGGGACATGGTTTAGGGGCAGAAAGGACTGGTTGGACTCGATGAACCAAGAGGTCTTTTTCAGCTTGGTGATTCCATGATTCTATAAGCACGTGTTCACCTTCATCATTCACTTAGGGCTCAAGAGACCAAGCCCAAACCCTATTTAGCTCCCAGTGAAGTGAAAAGGTGAAGGCCTCAGTGCTGACAAAGACGCCTTCACCTGTACCAGTTTTCTCGCGCTGACCTCCTCGCTTCATCCCGGGGAAGATGCAGGCCCAGGGGCTGCCGACGGGACCATTCCCACCCTGGGCAGCAGGGCTGGGGCTGCCCCACTGGGACAGGTTCCCAAGCCCCGTTCCTCTGAGGACCCGAAGAAGGGCGAGGAGTCCCCCTTCGCCACCTGCCCAGCTTTATCCTCGACAGCAAAGGGCGCCGCGCTGGATTCTCTCCGCGGGCGCTCGCAGAGGCCTCAGCCGCCGTTCCTGTGCTCCTGGCTCCCTCTCGTGGGCCTCCCCAGAAGGCACAGCTCGGGTTTGCCCCGAGCCCGCCCCGGTTCCAGGCCCCGACCCATCCCGGGATGCTCCCAGGGGCGAGCGGTGGGGGCTGAAAGCGCAGCACTGGGTTGTGGTACCCGCCCAGTGACACCCGTCTGGTTGCAAGGCAAAATACGCTAATCTGAGTTTTCCAAGCTGTGCTCGGCTTCACGGCTGTGCTTGTGTCCCCAGCTATGGGGAGCTATTGATTTAATGCCCTTACTTTCATGCTTTATCATTGGTTTAGGAACAGATGCGCTTTCTCCCAAGTAAAAAGACCGCCCCTGGCTGCCACTCCTCTGCTAAAGTCTGAAGTGGCTGTGTCTCTGGTAGTGTCACTGCATTTCCTTCTGCTTCCCTCTGCGCGTTTGGGTTGGACCTGCCTGCCTGTGTAACATCCTCCAACACCTCCTAACCCAGCTTAAATCCTCATCTAAGTCTTCGTCTTAGAGCGCTTTCAGAGAGACGTCTCCTTCCTCCTCATTCCCAGCCTCTCTGCCAGCTCCTCTGCCCCTTCTCAATCTGTTTCACCCTTGCTCTCTCCTCCTTTTTCACTAGCAGTGGCTCTGCACCTGCTTGGCAGCCCTTCCACCCCTCTTCCTTCTCTTTCTGCACCTCCATCACTGTAGTCTGCTAGGGCACTGCTGTCTGCCTCTGTTCTTTCATCCTTTTGACTCCAAAGTACCTGAAAATGTGCTTATCCTCCTTCAGTCCTTCCTTTTATTCTTTCCACTCTTACGTTTTCATGGTTTGGTCCCAGCTTTCTCCTTCCTTCCAGCCGTAACTCATTCTAGGATGCAAACAAAGAGTGACAAACTGTGTCACCAAAAGCTGCACCCAGGGACATGGAGCTGGCATGAGGGTCAGGACATGCCTGCAGCTGCAGGGCTGTGAATTAGGATCTGCTGCTTTGCTGTATGATTCGAGGCAGGTGACCGAGCCTTCCCATGCTTTTCTTTCACTCCTTCATCTGTCTTCTATATTCCAAGCCCAAGCTGCCAAGTTCAGGACAATTTCTTATTCTCTTGTGGTAAAGTGTCAGATTCAAAGAGGTCCTGTTTTTCGTTCAAATCTGAGGCTTGATAACAACAGAAATAATAACAGCAGCATATACAGCTTGTAAAATAAACCTTTGGCAAATGCATAACTTGTAAGTGAAGTGATGCTTGCTAGACTTTTACACATTAAACATCCATGAGCCTGCAGCTGCCTCTAGGACAATTTATTTCAATTTCAACTAATTTTCCACTTGTGAGATACTCCATAAGAGCTAGTGACAGCATGTGAAAAAGGAGCTAGAAAGCATTTTGCTGCAGAAAAGCCACTGAACCATCCAATATGCTTGATGTGATTTATTCAGAAACATACATCACCGAGTACTGAAAATGTATGGAGAATAATACAGTTTGTTTATGCTTCCACCTTGTCTTTCTCACCAGGTAAGTTTCTTTGGGATGCCTGGTGTCTTTAGCAGGGAGGAATGTGCCCAGTTGCAACAGGGTCTTCCATGCCCCAGATCCATCCAAGTGCCCTTTGCCTCACAGTACAAAGGATGTAAGTGAAGTGGAAAACACTTTTTCTTTCCTTGCAAGAATCACTGTTTACATGTCACTTGCTCAGAAAATTTAGCAAGGGTTGTGTATATTAGAAGTACCTGAAGTGTTTGGGAAAGCAAAGCAAGTCTATTTCCAAACAGCGTTATTCAGACTGGTGAGTTTCCTCATTGAGATGAAACTTCGCTATTGGACAGCAAGATGCTTCACAGCTGATGGAGGAAATAGTTTTTGCATGTTTGGTGTCTCTTCAGTCTAGTCATCTAGATCTCAGTAACATCAATTGCACATGAGCTGTGGTGGGGCTAGAAATGCTGTCGTACTGACCTTGCTTGTATTCTTGTGTCAGAGGGAACCCAGATTACTAGCTTAAAGCACTAGCTTAACTCCCACTGAGTCCAGCCTCCAGATTCCCACTGCCATCTGCGGACACCTTGCCAGAGCAAACTCTGAGTCTCCACCCTGGCAGCCAGCAATCCGCTTCCCAACGTTCTTTTGTCGGAGGGATAAATTGCATTTCAAGTTGGGAATGTGCTGCTAAATGAAGCAGCACCTGCTTTCTATCTGCCCCTCCCCATCTCCTTTGCCTTCAGCAGTAATTATTTATTGCCCTGGAGCAGCAGTGAAGGGCTGGGTTTTGGTCTCCCAGTTGGAGAAATGCTACAGCCAGAACTGGGCTTTGCCTTTTGGTTCCTTTGCAGTTGGATCCATTTTTATTTCAGAGGACCAGACACTCTCTTGATGTATAATAGAAATGAGTGAAGTCATAACGCTTACCCCAGGATCAGCCTTTCTGAATTCAGATGTTTGATCGGTGGATAAAGAGGCAGAGAACAGGGGAAGGAGGGGGGATCACACGACTGTAAGGGTCCTAAGGAAACTTTGGCTTCTTTGTGCTGTTTCCATCAGTGCGGGAAATCTGGAGTTTTTGATTCTGCACATCAAAGTCAAAGGTGAAGGCAAGTAAGTGCAGTTTATTCACTCATCATTTGGGCGATAAGAGTTTAGTCATTCCTCATAAAGTGTCTAGAGACCCAAACAGGGATGATTGCTTACATTTATTCACCACTATAGCACTGATCATGTTCCAAAGGCAGGTTATTTTTTTTTTCCATTTACTATTCAATTTAATGTTACGTAAAATGGCTGAACAAAGTCCTTCCTATCCTGAGCCAAGGAAAGGCAACCAGCAGGTAATTAGGAGAGACACAAGTGCACCCTTTCTGTGCCCTGCAGATGTGAGACTGTCAATGGCTGTGCCTAGACCACCCTCACTGCACCTTGGTGGGCTCCTTGGTGGGTCATGTGGGGTGAGGTTCTGTGCAAAGAAGTCCCCAGGGATGGTCCCCTCCTTCCCCAGGGTCTTCATGCAGAAGGATGGGACAGGGGACTTCAATATGGCCATGAAGCAGAGGGCAGCAGCAAAACTAGAGCCTTTGCTGCCCATGATTAAACTCCTCTCCACTTGTCCTTGTCACCCAAAAACCTCAGTCAGAAAACTTTGGAGATGACTTAGGAGAGATCACAACAGTCAGCAGGTGGATTTCGGGAGGGCTTTCTAGAAGCTGTTGAGGAAGGAGGAAGAATCATAACCACAAACAACAAAAGACCACAAATATCAATATTGCCTACATGAAGGAAGCAAAGTGGCTGAGGGGAGAAATAGCAGGGTGCATAACTTCAAGACAGAGCCTGGGGTCTGGCTGGAGGGAAGACTTCTGAGCAGAGAGGAAAACTGGCATGGTCTTGGTGTTATGGTGATCTTATGATGCAGCACAAGAGTTATGCTTCCTTCCTTTTTACACTTACCTTTTATTACTAATTTGTAAGGAGAGTGTGGAGAAAATAAACTATTTCAGCCTATACCTTTGGTGGCAAGCTGCAAAGCTGGACTGTTGAATATATGAATTCAGGCCTCCTTAGCAAAGCTAGAGGGTGCAAGCTGGATGCTCTGCTCACACCCATGCCCAAGCTTGAGCTCACACATCAGCTTGCACGAAACAAGAGTGGCGACATGGCTTCATCTGCAGTGATCCTGTGTGCTGGAAACTCTGACTAATTCCCCAAGGAATCTTGTACCACTGATTAGGAGAGTATTTGCAGTTCGTCAGGCTGGAGAAGTCCATTCACAGGGCAGCAATGTGCCATCTTATTGCTTGATTCATTCATCTTATTCAATGAACTTTTAGAGGGAGAAACATCCCAGAAAGACACACCATCTAACAGAAACAAAGCTGCCAGAAGCTTTGCTGACATGGTTGCTGCTGCTCCCGTCGTGGTTATTATAATGCAGGGCTGCAGTTATCATACTCGTCATTATTAGAGGGCACGAACACCGTTTCCCACTGCAGCGAGCAGGGTCTGCAGCAGAAAAGCAGAATCAGCCAGCACAGCATGAATACTGTGCTCTACCTAGGCTTGCACTGAGCAAGCCAACGTAAAGGCCACTGGGTTTAGATATAAGAGTAGGAAAAAATGGCCTTTTGGAAATAGGGTTCTGGCTAGAAATGATGGATAAATACTATCATGAGCTCCTGTCCCCTTCCTGAACTGCTGCTGGGGTGATTTATGAGCCATTTTATGGACTCAGATCTGCAGTACTGATTGCCCATTCCTCTCTGCAGTGCAACGCGGGCTGAAGCTGGCAGTAGCTGAAGGGTGGAAAGCACTGCTGTGTAGTCCCCACGGCTAGGAAAAGGCAGGGCTGCTGCTCCTGACCCTGGAAAGATCTGCACTGGGGTCCTCCCCTGGGATAACACCTGGCCCTGCCATTACAGCAGGAACATCTTGACCTCTCACAGGCAGTCAGGGCTTGAAAAATTGTATTCACAAGGCAGCCACAATATTCAAGGGGTCAGAGCTGCAAGGATGCTCTTATAAATCAAGTGCATCTACTGGCTACATCTTCCTAATCAGTTCCTGGGGTAAAAAAGGCTTTTTGCCTGGAATTAATGTTGGGGGATTTGCTTTATAGTTCCAAGTCAATATATTTAAATGCTTTGCAAAAGAGCAATGCAAAGGAAAAAGCTCTGCAAACTGGTCATGCATATAAAAAGCCTCATCTTTCAGCAGACTAAATCCAAGTAATAATCCACTCCACTCTAGCTTATTTAGTCTCATTTTTAAAACAAATTGTGGAAAACCATCAGAACACTTGGAATGCATTAGGAAACCCAGGATCTCTGACTGAGCCAGTCGCAATCTGCAAACTTTCCCGAGGAATCACGTCTGGCTAATTTGAATATTGACATCTTTTGTGCCCTTCTTTCTGCCACTGCGCAGGACTGTGTGTAAGGACTGCAGGATGCTTAGGACGAGGGCAGTTTACAAGATCAGTTCAGCAGCATTTCATTCTTGTCTGGCTTTGCCATAATAAATGCAATAATTACAATCACCATATCGCCCTAGCTATTTATTATTGTTATTTGACTTATGATCATAATTTGCATTATCAAATGAAAGCAAGCATGTTCCAAGCAACCACACCGGGTTGGGAAGATATATTGGCAGTCAAGCCACCCATTTTAATTGACTCCCTCATCTTAGCAATGGCAGCGCTGGTCCAGCCTGGATGCAAAGCAAAAGCCTGCCAGAGGAGGATGCTGGCAATTCGCTCAGCTGTCTTTCTCTGCACTTATCCCAGTAAATGGGATACACCAGCAACGAAGCTGGTGAAGGGGCTGGAGAACAGGCCTTATGAGGAACAGCTGAGAGAGCTGGGGTTGTTTAGCCTGGAGAAGAGGAGGCTGAGGGGAGACCTCATTGCTCTCTATAACTACCTGAAAGGAGGTTGTAGAGAGGAGGGTGCTGGCCTCTTCTCCCAAGTGACAGGGGACAGGACAAGAGGGAATGGCCTCAAGCTCCGCCAGGGGAGGTTCAGGCTGGACATTAGGAAAAAAATTTTCATGGAAAGGGTCATTGGGCACTGGAACAGGCTGCCCAGGGAGGTGGTTGAGTCACCTTCCCTGGAGGTGTTTAAGAGACGAGTGGACGAGGTGCTGAGGGACATGGTTTAGTGATTGATAGGAATGATTGGACTTGATGATCCAGTGGGTCTTTTCCAACCTGGTGATTCTATGATTCTATGATAATCCGTTACAAACCAGGGAGTTGCCTGGGACAGATCAAAACAGTCCACATTCAGAGGTCAGCTGGAAGAATGATATATTTCTTCACCCTGGCTCTGTGCAGGGCTGTACAGAGGGAGGGGGGAGATGCGTGTGCTCTGGGCAGTGGGATTTGGCTTGGACCCCTGCTGCTGCTGCAGAGGCAAAGGGGGTGCCTGAGATACAACTGGCTACCTCTCTTTCCTCATTTATTCAACTGGGTAGCTGATGACAGAGTTGTGAGGAACATTTTTCTGTGACTTTATCATTGGTTTCCATGGAAAATATTGTGTCACAGGGGAGTATGAATTCAAAGCAAGAAAAAGCTGAAGAATATGAGAAGCTGAGTGGCAAGGCTGCTGCTGCTGAGCCAGGGCAGCCGGGAAACGGCAGGTCAGGGGTGGCACCTGTATCTTACTGGTGGGCTTTCTCAGTGGTCAGCTTGCACGTGCAGGCTGCATGGCTGCCGGGGACAGCCAGGGTTTCCAGCAGGCTACAGTGGGAAGGCCACAAATTATTTTATAAATACTTGCCCTTGCAAAGGCCTCTCCCCCAAATCACCTCTCAGGGTCCTCCGTGGGCTCCCACCACCACCCCTCAGAGAGACATCCACACCCCAACCCCACCAATCACCCCTGGAGCCCTGGCATGGCTTGGATCCCGTGTCACTAGAGGGCACTCGGGGCTTTTTTTCCATGAAGCCTTCAGTATTAATATTCATAACATGCGCCACGCTCTTGACTTGGGTTGGCAATATTCTCTTATGGGAGCAGAGATGCTTTTTCCAGCTGGCTTGTAGGGAGCGGGAATGATCACAAAGGCAGCACCTGATTTCTGAGGGGATGCCGCAGGGGTTGGCGGCAGCACCACAAACAGCGTGAGCACGGTGTGCGCTGTATCCTCTGTGCATGGAACCCCTTCTTGGTGTGCATCACAGCAGCGCAGGAGAAAGAGATGAGTCCTGCTCCCACATGGCTTTCAATAAGGGGCTAATTGCAGCAAAGTGCCAGCCTGCTGAACGTTCCAATAAGAGGATTGACAAATCTGAAGCTTGACACCTGGTGACGTATGAGCTAGCAGTGTGGGCTTTTGTTTACTGCCCCTAAAGCAGACTACTAATGCAGCAGTGAAGTAATATCCTTCCGTAGGGACCTGGAAACTATCCTTTAGAAAGAAGAGATGTGAGTAATGAACTGCCTGGATCAAGGGGTTGCACTGCAGGCCTTACTTGGAGGGGTTTTTTTCCCTATTCTGTCCTGATGCTAAGGCTCCTGGTGTCCAGTCCCAGTTCTGGTGTCCCCAGTGGAGCAGGAGCAGCATCCCCAGCTAAGCACCGTGCTCTGCCCTTCCCCAGCTGCAGGATGCCGCATGCCAGCTCCACCAGGGGAGATTTAGGCTGGACATTAGGAAAAAATTCTTCACAGAAAGGGTCATTGGGCACTGGCAGAGGCTGCCCAGGGAGGTAGTTGAGTCACCTTCCCTGGAGGTGTTTAAGGCACGGGTGGACGAGGTGCTGAGGGGCATGGGTTAGTGTTTGATAGGAATGGTTTGACTCGATGATCCAGTGGGTCTCTTCCAACCTGGTGATTCTATGATTCTTTCCCATGCCCTGCCCACAGGCTCCGGTTCACACACACACATCAGCACACAGGGTACCACTGGTACATACCCCCAGAGCAGCCAGCAGCTGACACGGGCTACGGTTCTGGGGAGCCAGGCTGTGAGGGAGAGGCACGTAGGGTTTCAGCTCCCAGATTCCCCCAGCTCACCGGGGCCGGCGCTGGCCCAAGGTAAGAGACCTGTGGAAAATTCCCTGATGTCTCCTCCACTGAGAACTGTGGCTGAAGTCTTTGCTCTCCCACAGTATGCCAAAGCCGGCACAGTCAGTCCCATCACAGCCCTCGAGCTTTCACCAGAAACAAAGTGCCTATGCCTTTGATGAAGCACATTTCCCCCTCACAAACTACGTCTCATTAGCAATAATGCTTTCTAAGCAGTGACTGGTATTAAAATCAAAGAGAAGTTGTGTATTTTCCCCTATTTACTGCCGCTTTATTTGCACTGGAGTAGCAGTTAGAGGGTCTGATTGGGACCCCCTTGTGCAAGACGTAATGAAAAGATGGTCTCTGCTTCAAAGAACTTCTGGTTTAATTACTGACCTGATGACAACAGATGGATGCCCCATACAGACAGGGAGGACCACAAGGTAACAGAGAGACAATTATGTTTAGCTTAATAAGCCACTGTCACAGTACAACAGCTGCCTTCCATTGTCACTGATTGTCACTTCGATTACTATGTAAGAATTCTTTCAGTTTTATCACAAAATGTTGTCTGTCACCCAGGAGAAGAAACCACAGATATTTTCCTACACCTTGTTCCTCATTTCTCTTTGAAATCATCCTGCCAAGCCCAGAGATCCAGGACACATTGCTCCCAGCAGCAGTGCTTCTGCAGGTATCTCTTCACTCCTGCTCACTTCCCACCTGGCCCTGAGACACAACAGCGGTTTCTGCTGCCTCAACCTCTATCCCTGCATAGTCTCACCATGAGATGGAGGAACTACATGTAATGGTGGCAGCTGGGACAGAGAGCAGGGACAGAGCAAGCCTTGCTGCTAGAGGGCTGGCACTATTCAAGCATAACCTGAGGGACAGATCCATCTTTCTCTTCTTCTCTCTCTTTCTCCCCACCAGCTACATCGTATGCAATCATTCCCAGCATCAATCATGTGCTTTAACACTGTGACTGTTATAGCGTAAATCCAAATTGCCGACACTTTCATGCTTGAAGTAACCATCACACTTTTAAGTGGTATTTAATTCAAGACTGTTCCCATCTGTATCTTTCTTGACCAGATATTTTCTATGTATTTCCTTTTTTTTCTGATGTGTTTCTGTGCCTATTACTAGATTTTGACCACTTAGATTAATGCTTCAATGGTTTCTGAGCCAGCTTGCCCTTGCCACACACACGTACGCACACATACGTATACACACACACTTGGAGGAAGTGGGATTCTTCTATGCCCACAGAGAAGGACAAACAGAGTGCACATCTGGCCATCCAAATTGGATTTCTGCTCTGACTGAGCCCCAGAGGAGCCTGTCTCTCTCCAGCAATCAGAGAGAGTCTCAAGAGACCCAGGCTTCAGCCTGGGGTCCAGTCCAGGCTCAGCCAGGCACAACTCCCTGCACTTCTCCTTTTCTACAGTTACTGGCTGTTGTCCATTCTGATGCACAGACATGAGTCCTCACACTGGCTGTGGGGTGACGCAGACCATTCCATCTCCCTTCTTCATAGATGTCCATCTTACCTCAGAGTGGAAAAAAATTACTTACTGCCTGCTGAGTTACATGTGAGCTCTCAAGGACCTCCTCTGGGCCATGACAGCTCTTGGTAGCATCTCCCCTTTACACTGCTCCTAGGAGGGAGCAGAGATGTGAGTACCACCTTTAATGACTGTAGCAATCACATTGCAGACTGATGTATAACAGCCCAACCTTGCTCCCTTCCAGGAGCTTGTATTGACTTCGATTTCCTTTGCTGCTCTCCTCTAACTGAAGTAGAAGAAACCTGTGTAGAAAGCTTGGGGTAGGGAAGGAGGATGCATTAGTCTGCACCAGCGAGGACATGGCCCCAGGGTTCAGGTTATTACCAGCTGCACCAAACCCACTGTGGTGGCACAGCGAGCGACAGCTGGCAATGAGGAGCAGCGTCTGGGCTAGCACCTCCTGCTCGTGCTTGGAGAGGCTTCTCCACATACTAGCAGGGATGCCTGCCAGCCCCACTGGCAGTGCTAGCCGCTGGTGCTGCACCACATGGCACATTGTGCCAGCATCCTGGAGAGAAGGGAACTGCCGTTTTACTAGCTAGGATGGAGCATGGCCAGCTTCGAGTGAACGGAGCGGGAGTGCTTGCACCAAAGCAAAAGTTGAGCCCAATGTGCTGCACTGCATGTGTGCCAAGTGCCATGGGTGGCTGCCGGGTAGACCTGGCTATGTCCTGCATATAAACACCATTTCAGGGCACTTCTTTCACATTGTACTGTCCTAAAAGCAGGAATTAAGTTGTCTTTGCCTTGCAGCTCCAATCTTTGGATACTTGCATCAGGTCAACTGTGAGTTAATTGCTCTTGCTGCTTTCCTTTTTTGAAAGAGTAAACAGTCAGGTTTGTTAGCAAGCTGAAGACAATCTCAGGGGGAGTTGGTTTTGGGGTTTTTTCTCTACTTCTTAATAACTCTTTATTATTCCACTGTCACAAAAAAAAAATATAATTAAAACATTAAAAAAAATTATGGCATCTGCTGCTGAATCATTGCAAAGTGGAAAAACCTTCTCAGTATAAATTAGTCCATCGCACGTATGTTTGTTGGGTCATTTTGGGTTGCATTTCTTTTCTTTCCTACCTAGTAACTATTGACATGACAGGTACAAGCAAGACAGAAGATGAAGAGCAAATGTAATTTTAAAATAAAACCTTCCGTGTTGAAAAGTGGCTACTATACTGCAATCAATCTGCTGCTACTGTTTTCCTTCTGCTCAAATGGATATAAGTCAGCAAATAGAAGGATGCCACACGACATAGCAATGTACTTGCCACAGCCTAGGCTGCCGAATGAGGTATCTTGGGGCCTTAAAGATCATGAAAGTTGGAAATTATTTGCCAGCACGTATTTTGCACCATATGTCCTAGCAGTTGAAGTACCTATAAAGTGTGCTTAAGCAATGATTTGCTGCCAGGATGAAGGCTGGTTCCTTAGCCTTTCAGCAATGCTGCTGAGGGGAATGATTACAGACACCATAGAAATCTGTTGGTTTTTCTCTACTTTGGGAATACAGAGCTGGATGAGCTTGCCAACCAGCCCAGTGAAAAAGGTGGAAAACATCAGAGGCAATTAAAGGCAAGTCAGCATAGAATCTGCAGAGTTCAAAAAATTACTCGAACTGATCCTGTCAGAGTGAGACAATATTCCCAAAAGAAAAATGTAATCAAATACGAAGGGGGGGAAACACAACATAAACACATATTAGGCAGAAAATATTGTTATTTCTGAAGGATGTAGTAATCTGTTTGAGACAGGTCTCAGTAAATCAGCGCTTCAGTGCCTTATTTACAAGGATGACACGAAATGATGAGAAGTCTTGCATAACTAATTCACTGCAATGTTTCAAAGCTGTTAGTGGGATGATAGTAAAAGAAAATAGAGGATATTTTGTGCCAAGATTTTTAAAAAGCACTTCATAAAAAGAAAAGTTAAGATTAATTAACTATTGGCTGTGGTATGATAATGCAGTAAAGCCTCTAGTTAGATAGACAACTGGCTTAAGAACAGTTTATGAGGGGAGACTAGGGCATGAGCAAACTGGCAAGCATTTTATTTTAAGACTTTAATTATCTTTAATGTCCTGTATTTTTAAATTACTAGGTTGGGATACAAAATATTAGTTACCAAGATATGCAGGTTAAGACAACAGTCAGATTTAATAACCAGGAAGGGAGCTGGTCTGTGTGCAATACAGCTTTGCTGTGAAAGGTGACTGTGAAAATCACATACTGGTGGCCTTTACATGATTGTATTTCATGTACGAGCAAATGACAGTTTCACAACCAACTGCTCTGCAAACTGAACTGGAGATCCTTGAACATCAGTGGGAATATTTGTAGAATTGGGTGCTTCTCAAAGCAAATCAGGACATCAGTATCTGACCAGAAGCCTGTAAAGGAGAGATGGGCTTTACTGTTGATGACTAATGTGAAACAATAAATCAGGGATAAGTGCCAAGCTGCAAATAGCACTGTCATGCAACACACTGCCAAGTATTTGGGAGTCCTATTCAGAAAAGTTTTGAGCTCATCAGCACTGTATGTAGCTGCAATAAAACCAGGAGAATAATGCCATTGCTGGTGGTATTGAACGCAGATTCTGCACCATATAGTCTGTGGTAGGTGCATTTTGCTGAGATTACAGCACGAAGCAAAAGCAATAGTTCCATAAATGCTGGTTTGGAATTGGGTTAAATCACATGAGCTATGGTAGGTTTCTACACTGCTCTTCCATTTAAGGAATCTTTAAAATGCAGTAATCCTATGTCTTCTCCAGGGGATGCTGCTCAGGAATTTGTCTGTTCTGGATAGCATGGTTTTGTCTGGGTAGTGTTTGACACAGAGAGATGGAGAAGAAACTCACATATCATCCAGAAACAGACACAAGAAGATATATTAAAAACATAACATCAGCCGTTTGGGGGAGAGCGCAGGGCTTGTGCGTCCCTGTGTCTGCTCAGCTTGATTGCAGAAAGCTGCACATGTGGATTAGGGTACTGGCTGGAAGGCCTTCAGGTCTGTCAGCAGCAAAACCTGTCCGGAGTTCTGTGTCTGGGGAAGCCTGACTGTCTCCCTGGCACAAGGGGTCTGCCTCTCCCAGGTGTCACAGATTTCACAGGCCTTAAAGAGTGGTTTCTGACATTCTCACACTCTTGCTTTCCTCCTTTCTCCAAACCAGGCATGCAATTTAGGTCACGGTCAGCCCTTCCATTATTATTTCAAACCTCCAAGCCAATAAAAATAGCTTGTAAATACTTTCATCTTATTTCCACCACCCATTTCTTTAGTAATCCAGCAGGATCACTCTGTGCTGTGCTGCCTTGTTGGTCCTGAGCTTCCCAAGCATCTTTTGCATTTTTTTTTCAAAATTTCTGCTGCAAACAGCTCAGCTGTCTGCAAAATGGACACTTACTCTTCACCTTTGCCCGCTTCTGTTAAGGAGCCCATTAAAGTCTTCCTCTGCCTTTCTGCAATTGAATTCTATATAACTGAAAGATCCTAGTTTTGCTCTTTATCAGACTCACTCCCACTTGCTATCTCTCTTTCACTGCCACTTTTGTAAAATGCTCACATGCTGTTAGGACTTTCACTCTGCCCTGTTATGCCTGGCAAGCCACAAAAGAAATATCTTTTGCTTTTTATACCCACTTTCAGCCCTATCATATCCCTCTGTGAGAGACTGAGTTGGATTTTGAATGCAGCCCACCATGCTGCATGTTGATCTTCAGCTGCTTTTGTGTCATCTTCCCTGTGTTGTGGATATCTTGTAGATATCAACATCCTTCATAACCCTCATATAATACCCAGTCAAAACCTCAACCTCTTCTTAGTATTTCCCTATCTAGGTTTGGGCTCCTCAGAGCCTGCGGAGTATTCCTATAGCTGTTCTTCATCTGCTTCTCCATCATGCAGGTATTTCTGCTATCTGCATTCTTACAAGTCACAGTCAGAACTCCTCAGGCACCCTGTGCTCTGGTCACTTCTGATTTCCTTAGCAATTTGTCTTCTGGTTATGTGTCTGGTATTCCCCTTGCACCAGCAATTACTGAACCCTATTTCTACCAAATCTGGCAAAAGCATAGAAATGGCAAAGATGCTGCCTTCCTGCAAGGTCTGTGCAAACAGGTGATTTAATAGAGGAGAGAGATGCTGCATTTGTATCCTCCCAGAGAGAAAAACAAGACCAGGTCCAGCCCTAACCTACCGGGTCTGTCAACAAACACAGGCAGGATGCTCATGGCCATCAGCTGAGAGCCCACAAGAGGTAGGTGGGAAACAGCAGGGGAACTGGAAATACTGTAATTAGCCAGAAGGAAGTGGTAAACACTTCAGCAGACTGCAGCGCTGGAGGATAAAGGAATGAGAAACGTAGATGGGAAGGGTGGGTCCAAGGCTGGAGTGCTGATTGTGGGGCAGATCTGAGGTTGCTGCTGTGGAAATGACACAGGATGAGTGGAGGAATGAGCGTTAGTGCAGGGAACACATATCTGCTAGAAAAAAAAGGTTCCTTAGTTTTGCTGGTCATGAACCCTCTGCATCCTGGGTCAATATTAACTAACTGACATATTAACACTGACCTGGTCTCCAGAGTTCTGTACAGCCACATCTTTACATACGGCACAGTTAGCTGAACTTGTTCATAGCCCAAGGACACTTTTACCATGTGATTAGTTTCTTTCCCTATTTCAACACTCTGGTTCTCCTGTCCATTTCTTGTAACAACCTTGAGAAAGCCAGCATGTATCAGTAAAGTTCTTCATGGACTGTTCTTGTCATTTCATCGTACAGTTCTGCAGTGACCACTGATGAAGCAGATACTGGGCTCTCTTTTTTATCCTGAAACAGCAAATTTATTCATCAAGGGCTTCCAAACCAGTGACTCCTAATAACCCAGGCTGATCATGATACGTGCTCACACTGCATATCTAACTGGCTTGCTTCTGCTACAAAACAGTGGGTCTGCTCATTTTTAGAAGACAGTCTTCCAGCTCCCACAACTTTTGCATGACTGTGATACTCCTCTGGCTGCATATTTTGGAGGTGGCTTGAACTGCATAAGATCAAAACATTCCACATTCCAAGTTTCTAGTCCTTTTCCATCACAAGTCATTTGCACATGTTACAGCTGGTGCTTTCCCAAGGTGTATCTGAGCTTCTTACAAGTCAGGGCTTTTATAGGAGAGACATTAAGCATATGTCCAGCCTGCACTCTAAGGGACCAGGCTTCTTAACCTGGCCATTCTCCTTCAGCTTGATGGGGGAAGGAGTCTGCAAGCAAAGCTACTTGAGCCTTAGCTGTGTGCTCACGGGAATAGAAAAGCTCTTCTGCATGGTCATTCCCTAACTAGAAAGGGCCATTAAAGCACCATTAGAGTTCATACTTTGTGACGAATGAGGCCTGCAGCCGTACCTCAAGGTAATGAAAATGAAGCAAACCTTCACTGGAGCCTCAGGAGTTATTCTCAAGTGGAAATGAAGTAGGCAGGAGGAGGCGCAGGCAGAACAGGACAGGCTGTTAACTTGCAAGACATCTGGGTTCAACCTGAGCTGCAGACACTGCAGACTGCATGCCTACTGTATTAAAATGTCACAGCCAGTCCCGCACAGACAGGACAGCTGCTCACAGCAATGTTGATAAAGCTACAGAGGAGATGGCCTGACCAGGCTGCATCTCAGGAAGTCAGGTGCTACCAGGTGTCTTAGACACGAGAGTCTGCCTACACGACATCACGGTCAAAGTCCACCCAGGGCTTAGCGTGGCCGAGGCCTTGGGTTACTGTCCCATGTCCTTGTATGTGCTACCAGTCAATGCCGTCCTCGTGCTTTGCTGGAAGTCCAGCAGGATCCCATAACAGGAGCTGCACATGCTCAGCAGTGGCTGCTCCTCAAGGACGCTCTCTCAGCAGTAACATTCCAGATAGTCTTAGGGCAAGATAGATGGGTGGACATGACTAGTGTGGACCTGACAAGGTAGATCCCCATTGCTTAACCCAGTACACTCTTCACTGTGTTCAGAGGAGAGACCAGATCACCCCTGCTGAGCAGTGTCTCGGCCAGTTTTCTGACTGTGAGGCTTGGCTCCAGGGGTGATACCCTCTCCACTCCTGCACAAAGCCTGTTTCAACAGAAAATATGGCAGTTACATGAGCCAGCAATGTGTCCTTGTAGCAAAGAAGGCCAAAGACATCCTGGGTTGCATTAGGAGGAGTGTTGCTAGCAGGTTGAAGGAGGTGATCTTTCCTCTCTACTCAGCACTGGTGAGGCTATACCTGGAGCACTGTGTCCTGTTTTGGGCTCCCCAGTACAAGACAGACATGGACATAGATGATTACAGGGCTGGACCATCTCTCTTACAAAGAAAGGCTGAAACCGGGACTGTCCAGCCTGGAGAAGAGAAGGCTTGGGGAGATCTTATAAATAGATATAAATAAATACCTGAAGTGAGAATGCAAATAGTACGGGGCTAGGCCAAGAGGCAATGAGCACATGCTAAAAGTGGGAGTTTCCATCTGAACACCAAGAAGCACTTTTTTTCTCTATGAACGAGACTAAGCACTGGCACAAGTGCTCCAGGGAGGTTTTAGAGTCTCTTATCTCTGGAGATATTGTCCATAGTCCTGGGCAAACAGCTGTACGTGGCCCTGCCTGGGCAGAGGGGTTGGACCAGATGAACTCCAGAGGTGCCTTCCAACTGCAAACATTCTGTGATCTGCAATTCTGTAATACAAGCAGTAAGGATCACGTGCAACACCTGAATTCACAGCACTTTTAAACTGGTGACCTCAACTTTCTGCTATGACAATGACTGATTACATTTGGAAGATGTCCCTGAGATTCTGCTTGAGATGAAGCCTGCTGTGAGTGTTTTGCATTTGCTTTTAGAAACTACGCCCAGCTGGATGGTTCAGAGAAAAACTGTATTTAAATTAGGCATGTGGATTTGCATCTTAATCATGTTATCATGATTAAGTAGTACCTCAGTATTACCTGAGGCAACCATAGGCCACACACCTAAATGAAACCTGAAATAGTCAAACCCCTTCTGCTTTACATACATTATGTCAGGGCAAATTTTCACATCTGCAGGGCAAATCACAGACTGGCAAGTGGCATTTTAATGATTGAAAGAGACAGCCTTGTCCAGGACAGGCACAAGTTAATCGCAGTCATGATGGATGCTTTGAAATAATGTATCCTGTTCCTGAACCACCACAAAATTAAATTTAGGTCTTGTCCTACTCCCAGCATAATCAACAGCAAAACCTCAGGGTCAGCTGGACATCAGTGAATTTCAATATAGTTATGACTATTTCTATCAGCTGAGAATCAGCCCTGGGGATTTTAGTTATTGACATAGCGAGTCTCTGCAATTTGCTATTGACTTCAATGAAGTCATGACAATTTATTGTAGCTGAGGATCTAACCCCCTCCTGCTTAACCTCAGGAACAGAAGCAGTATCTATTTAACTACTGATCTTCTCAGAAAGAGCAATCACGACTACATGCTTTTCTGGGTGCTCCACCTTGAGCACTCAGCCTGTGGCAACAGCCACTGTGGCGTCGTCGTTTTTGCACTCACATAAATCCCTGTTTTCCCATCCCAGCTAACGGACCCAGAACAACAAGCGATAACCACAGCAGCTGCCTCCTCTTACATGACACCCTCTGTACTGATATTTCATGGGAGCAATGGAAAGCACCTCTCTGAACCCACAGCTGCTTGGGGAATCCCTCCTTGCTGCTGTTTCCATAGTGCTTGGTGGTTGGAGGACCTTCCTCTCTTGGGGCTCCGGGCTCTTGTCACCACAGGGTAATCACTGCCTGGCCTTTTGTCACTGAAAATAGTGTTTTAATAAAACTGGAGAAGAGGAGGCTGAGGGGAGACCTCATTGCTCTCTACAACTGCCTAAAAGGAAGTTGTGGAGAGGAGGGTGCTGGCCTCTTCTCCCAAGTGACAGGGGACAGGACAAGAGGGAATAGCCTCAAGCTCCGCCAGGGGAGGTTCAGGCTGAACATTAGGAAAAAATTTTTCACAGAAAGGGTCATTGGGCACTGGAACAGGCTGCCCAGGGAGGTGGTTGAGTCACCTTCCCTGGAAGTGTTTAAGGGACAGGTGGATGAGGTGCTGAGGGGCATGGTTTAGTGTTTGATAGGAATGGTTGGACTCAATGATCCGGTGGGTCTCTTCCAACCTGGTGATTCTATGATTCTATGTGGGATCCTATAAAATGTGTAGTTGACACTATCACTCACACCAGTGGGTGCAGTCTCTACCCCAACATCAGCAGGAATTGCACATACACCCAAAACTGGGAGGCTGTAACACTGTGTTTAGTCTTGTGTGTGAAGTTGGAAATCCCAGCTGAGGCAGCTGATCACAGATTCAAATTTCAGAACTTCAAGTTGCTCTAAAACGTGTGGATCATTTAAACATTGTATGGAGACAACTATACAAAGCTCAGAATAAAATGAGAAGTGTGGGGACTGCAGATAGCTTTTTATTGCCAGGAGTGGTTTGAGGTTGGAAACTACGGAGCCAGCTGGAGAGCTGTGCAGGACCCAGAGTTTGCCTTTCCTTCTCCTTCACTGAAGCTGAACAGCAAGGCTTGCTGCTACTCCTTCTGAAAGAGGGGTGAATGCCCTCACAGGAGCATTGCCATTCAACCCGCAAGTCCAAATTAGCAAGTGCATGTCCACTTCTTCTGGGTCCTCCCTGGCTTTTTGTCTATGCTTGCTCTTCATTCCTGCAGAGAGCGTCATCTCCACAGACCCCTGAGAAGTCCGACTGGGAGCCAAAGGCCACTCCTGCAGCATTTGCTACTGGAGGATGAGTAGCTCATCGCTAGTCCCAAAGAGAAGGGGTCAGCACGAGGGATGACAGGGAGCCAGACACCAGCAGGGAGGTGAGACCAAGTATCTCCAGTGGGGTGGGGGACTGACAGTGGCTGGGAGAAGGAGAGTCAAGCAGGGGTAGCATTCACACTTGCCTGCAGTGCTGTGACGTTCAGGTCTTTCCTGAGTTGCTGTCAATGTTATTACAAATGTTGGTAATTGCTGGAATAATGTGTGAGGACCGCACAGGTCTTTGCTGAGATGGGGTATGGTGAAAGCCAAAGACAGTGGTGTTTGTGTAAATCCAGAATAAATGCCTCTGGCTATGTAACGGTGCAGTCAACCTCAGCGTGAAGGTTGGGGTGATCTTTGTTCAGAGCAAATGAATAGAAGCAAAGTGTCTTTTATGCACATTGTCAGAAAAATCACTTTGTTTCTGGAAGAGGTTTTGTCGAACAGAAAATTGATAATCATCAGGAGCAGCCTTTCAGGATATTTGATGTTGAAGTTGGTGAAGTTATTTTTTCACTGTCCCAGGATACTGTGAATAAATTGATGCTATTTTGGTCCCACCTCGGCCTTTCTGAACAGTGCTCAGAAATTTATAATAAAAAACAACCAGCAGAGGATGGTTTGCCAGACAGTCATAACTAAAGAAGTAAGAGTGTTTTCTGCACAATGTCTCTTGCTGCTTTAGGATGCTTTAGGGCAGTGTAAAACCATATTTTTCCTGAATTCAATTTAGGCTTTGCTCATATCTTAGAAATAGACTGGAATATTTTCTGATTTCAACTTCTCATTATCACAAAATTATTATCTATGGATTGTCCATTGTGGAGAAGGAACCAGGGAAAAGCATACAATAGAACCTGCTTTTTATTTTGATTATACTGTTTCTGAAAATCAAAGAGCGCTTTATCACAGAAGAATGAAGTGTGTATTAAAGTAACATTACTTAAAATGCAAAAATATTTCATTTAAAGCAGACTACTTCTTTTCCTTGTAGGTAGACTTAGTCATGCTTATCTCCATGGGAACACTCCTATTAAAGTCAGTGACAGATTTTTAAAGGTTCAAGAGAGAAGACTGGAGAAGTTTTATTTTTCATCTCCAGTCGTTTCTTTCAAAACATAAAATAATTAATAAAATGCAGTATTAATTTAAAATGCAATATGATTAACACTGCTACTCTCAGCAACCCAAAAGAACTAATCCTACAGATGAGCTAAGAAACAGGAATGCATTTCCTATTTATTTTTTTGCACGTATCACCTAAACCTCATTTTATTCTCTGCAACGAACAGTACTACTGTCAGCTTGGCAGAAGCAGAGTGTCAGAGTATCTAGCAATAAAAAAAAGCCCATAAAATAAAATCAGATAATTTTAGTCTAGCATCAACTCAGGTACAAAAAAATTGCCTCTAGCAACACAATGCTTTTCACATTTTGTACAAAGATTGAGCTGTCTAAGTCTGGCAGATGTGAAGTTGCAGTAAGATAACACTATTAACTGATGAAATGGCAGCTGTACAGAGAAAAAGACACGGTGCTGCTACTTGCAAGATGTCATAATTACCAATGAGTATTTGGGTTTTTTGGTATCAACCCTGTACCACTGCTTCCACCTCCTTTGAAAATTCCTAAGTAGCATGAGTCTAAGGGGGTGTTTATGTTTTGTTTTGCCAGTCTTTCAACATTACCACGTGCTTAAACAGACTGGATCACTGAGCCATTGCTTTCCTTAGGATATCGTGGATTTGAAATCAAACCTGAAATAAAATCGAGCTGTTATGTTGCCTAAATGTGGTGATGACATTCTGTTCCAGATGTCCACAACAACGACCTCATCTAAAACCCCAGCTCCCTACACTTCAGTCATTTTCAGACAAATTCTGGAAAAAAATTAAGAACAAGTGGCCTCGTAATGATTTTGATGGAAGCAGCTGCCCACTTCAGTTAATGCTGCTCTCAAAGTGTGAATAGAATGGGGAGCCCATTTAATTTGATGTGATCCGTTTCAGGCTCCTTGTATTAAACTGCCTGTAATCAGGAAACATATTGATCAATATGACAGATGGTTTCCTGAAAGAGCAGCAGCGTGGTAAGTTCCCTTCTTTCAGGTGAATTTTAAATAGACATCAATTATTGAGAAAGAAAACTATGCAAGAAAGAAAAAATACTGAGAAAAAGAACAATGTGTCTAGGAATCTGCTGCATCTAAGCTGGAAGAACTGACGGATTAGCATGGTTTCTTCGCCTATGATGGCACTTCACTCCCTAAATCCTGCAAAGCAAACCAGTCACAAGTTATAGTATCCCTAAAGTCTCTACTTTTTTTGCTTCTTTAGGGTTTTTTCTCTTTAAGAAAGCATGCAGCAAGTACAAAATCTTTCCATATCCCAGTTTGCCTCACCTTCAGTGCAAAATGCTGGGTTATACCACTATTAAATTCCAGTTACTTACAAGAGCAAAACAGAAGCCCTGCCAACAAATGCACTTAATGGCAGAATGCACTTAACAGAAGGTAGCCTGCCAAATGGCTTTGCTGCTCTTTTTTTGTTGTTGTTGTTTTTATTATTGTTGTGAGAATGTATTCAGTAAAAATCGGAAATTACCAGAGTCTCAGTTCTTCCCAGCACTTCATGAGCAACTGCACTTTCTTTCCTCCCATTTCACTCATTATCATGCGCAAAGACAAGAGTGTTTACAAAATCTCCGTGCTCAGCTAGTGCATTAGCAGTAAGCTGAAGGAGACAGAGCTCCCTGGAAGCTGAAGCAGAGTTCTAGCACCTGTCACCCTTCCAAAAGAGCAGAGATTTTGTTATCTGTGAGAAATTTTTTATGTACTTCTCACCAGGGCTAACATCACACCAATGGTGACTTAGCTGTTGTTGTTTTTAATATTCAGTTCAATGCTCAGGCTTACATGATGCAACGTCATCAAAGCCAGCACCCACTCACAGACTATTTTTGTCTCCCAGTATGGATGACAGCTGTAGATTTACACTGCTTTTGGCAAGAAATAATTTTTTAGAATATTGCCAAATACAAACAGAGCTGGAAAGGTGACAGTTTCCAAATAAATAATTCCAGGAAGGAAAGTCTGTGATAACAACAAGATATAAACCAGTTCTGCTGCTTTTAGCCATGTTTAACTCTTTCTTACATTCTACTTTTGGAACTCATTAGTAGGAGCTTTCTGCAATTTCAATTTAATTATATTTTGCATTCCGAATCCTTAGAAAACTCCTCCCTTGCTCCACACTAGACAACTTCTCTCTCAGAAGTTTCATCTAATTTCCTTAATGAGTAGAATATATTTAGATCTTCCACCTGGATTTTTTAGCTGTTCAGAGTCTCCTCTTTGCCTATAAATATAAAAACAATTAAAATAAAAAGCAAATAAAAGATTTCAACTTGATTATCTTTCTTGTTTTGTAGAATTATCTGTGTGAATGTGACAAAATAGATATTTGCAATGTCTTCTTCAGTTGTTTGGGTTTTTTTAGCATGGGGTGTCTTCATTGTTAATGAGCAATGCTGGCAATCTCTGTCCATACTCTTTATATTTTTTTAATCTTTTCAATTCCAAAATGATCCGTGGGTGGATTTTCCTGAAGTCATAAACCAGTGACACAGCTATTTCCTCTTGCCATCAAAATTCTGTAACAGAATTTCTCCCTCTACTAGTTACTAAGTTACTTGGAGTACAGCCAAAAAAATAAATAAAAAAACCCCCACCTATATTGATCAGTTCTGAAAAAACTTTACAGAAGCCACATGGACTTTGTGCCTTCAGTTTGGTGAGTCTACAATGATTCCGGAAAATACATAAGTGAGACCCCATTCACTTAATTTTTTTCTCACAAGAAGAAAAAAGGATTTTAAAAATCAGATCCGTCCCAGAAAAAGCAGCTGTATTTTTCCACTGAAATACACCACAGGAAAAAGGAACTGGTTAGATGGATCATTTAATTCATTTTAGCCAGATCACATTTATTTTTAGTATTTGGTATTGGCACAGATGAGTAACAGAAGCACAATACCTTCAGCTGCATTTTCAAGCTTACATACATTTTTTTTAGTATGTATATCAAACGTCACTTTTCAGCTACACAGGCTTTTTGCAACTGCAAACTTTGGTGTGAAAACACAGTGTTATTTACAATAAACAAGGCTTTTAACTCTCTTCAATAGTTTTTGAAATACTTCAACCAATTCTGGAATACCTACAGTATCACTCATGAATAATCCTACACGTGCTGATTTGACACACTAAACCTTCTATAGTTGTTAAGCAGACTACAATATCATCTGTCACCCATCTGTTGTTTTCCCAGCACAGGATCCAATTCTTCCCTGTGACTCGTGTAAGCTCTTGAAACCCCTGAATTCTACTAATGTAAAAGACACCAAGGAGACTGGAAATACTAAAGTGGTTGGTAGGAAGAAAACTGCTAGTTCTTTATCCAGATGCAGTTTCCTTTATAGTGTCTTCCTTGCTGAAGGAGGTGGTGGTAATCACCATCTGCAGGAACAGATAAGCAGGGGACAGATAGATAGATATTGTATCAGGATCTTTAAAACTCTGTTCTCCCTAGCCATTACTCTGATCAGCTGCCTAAAAATAAGTCTCCAAAGTGGTAATAAATTAAAAACGTTAAATTTTCCTTTTAAATAAAGCAATGGAAGCAGAAATACAATTGGATTTGTTAAAATGTGAAGGATCATGCAAATGAATGTATTCATTATATTAAACAGTTTGAAGTCAGGTGAAAAAAACTGTAACAATGGAGGAAAATTGAGAGAGAACAATGAAAACTTCTAGATGTGCTGTCAAATATTTTTCCAAGTGGATGTTTGCAGAAGGAAGT
The DNA here is from genome assembly GCF_032191515.1 of Phaenicophaeus curvirostris. Classification (NCBI taxonomy): domain Eukaryota; kingdom Metazoa; phylum Chordata; class Aves; order Cuculiformes; family Cuculidae; genus Phaenicophaeus; species Phaenicophaeus curvirostris. The sequence continues at coordinate 58,104,304 of NC_091396.1, read as the reverse complement.
ACAAAGAGATAGAAGTCATTTAGGGAAAAAAAAAACCAAACCAAAAACACAACAAAAAACAACCTCCAAAATTATTTTAGTCCACTGCAGTTTCTCTTTGTTTCAAAATTATAGGTTCTCAGTATAAAAATATGATTCACAGCATGTTCTATCGAACTGCATTTTTTGGAACTAACAGGTCCCAACATGCCTGTACCTTCTTGATCCAGGTAGTAGGTCCAAACGCACAGCACACTATTATTATGACCTGAATAGCTCTCAGATATACAGGTATTTGGTGACAAAGGGGTATCTATCAGACATGCATTAGGGCTCCTAACACAAGTATTTCTGTGACCATCTGCTGGACCTCTCTGTTATGGTGGGAGCAATACTTTCTGCTACACAATACTCCATCTAGCTCTGCCTGGTTATTCGAAAAGGACAGCTCCCTGTAGGCAGCACTGATCGAGTGTGGCCTGGCCATTGGCCATGAAGGTGCTGGATGAGAACATACAGGTCTTTCAATGATGACCCCAGCAACTGCAGCTACCGCGGTGTAAACCCCTGCCTGCTCCAGCTCCTGGAGCTGGGGGTTTCCCAGCCCTGACAGAACCAGTACTCACCCACCTCTCTTTCCAGTGTGATAATGTTCAGAAAGCACACAACACACCATCTACTTGCCAGGGGAGACAAGCAAGGAAAAGGCATCCTTCCCAGCTCAGCTTTGCATCAGGACTTGACTGGCTGCATTCCTTGAGATGTGAACTCCCATCTCAAGCCACTCAGCATCTTGCCATAAGGTGCTGCGGGATGCAGAGACAACAATTCCCACAATAAGTTGCAATTCAAAAAAAAATAAAGCACTACAGCGTCTGGTGCCTTACACTGAGCTCCCTTCTCCTTCAGCGGAGCGTGGACAGCAGCTGTTAACACAGAGGACTCTGTTCAGGCTGCTGCTGCTATGGCTTTGAAGCCCAGCGGGTTTTGGAGGGTGCAGACAGCCACAGCTTCCAGCCACCACGTCCTGCTGTGGGGCATTGCCTACCCCAACAGCCCTGCGCCTGGTGCTGGCAGCTCCACCGAGCCAAGTCCAGCTGCAAAGCCGGGAATCGTGGCTGAGGCAGGGAAAGGGAATGCCCCGCTCCAGCCACGGCTGGACGAGCCTCCCAAGTCTCACACTGACCCTGGAGCGGCAGCACCCAGCGAAGGCCTGTACAAACAGCAGTCTCTGTGGTCACCTCTGTCATAGAGTCACAGAATGGTTTGGGTTGGAAGGGACCGTAAAAGATCATCCAGTTCCAAGCCCTCTGCCATGGGCAGGGACACCTCCCACCAGACCAGGCTGCCCAAGGCCCCATCTAGCCTGGCCCTGAACACTTCCAGGGATGGGGCAGCCACAGCTTCTCTGGGCAACTTGTGCCAGTGCCTCACCACCCTCATCATGAAGAATTTCTTCCTACTGCCTAATCTAAATCTTCCCCCTCCAATTTAAAGCCATTTGCCCTGATCCTATCAATTGAGACCATTGTAAACAGTCCCTCCTCAGCTTTCCTGAACCCCTTCAGATACTGGAAGGTCCCTATAAGGTCTCCTTGAAGCCTCCTCTTCTCCAGGCTGAACAACCTCAGCTCTCTCAGCCTATCAAGAGACTGCTGAGTGCCAGAGGGAGGGAGTGTAGAAGACAGGGAGCAGGGGACCCCATGCCTTCTCTTTGTCAGTGGCCAGAGAGTTTATCTCCCCATGCACAAGGCAGACAGGACAGGAACCCTGCCACCTAAACCACTGCTCACAGAGCTTGTCCAAATCCATCCTGAAGATCTCAGGTAATGTAGCTTCAACAGGCAGAAAACCGCTATACTCTCCCCATTGCTGATGGAGGGTAAGTTATTCTCTTTCTTTTTTCAGCAGTCTGCTCCATAGCTGAGGCCTGTTGTGTGGCCTCTCTTAACCCCACTACATTCACTTCCCTTTCACAGTCCTTATTTTCTAGAACCCAAACTCTCTCAGCTGATCCTTGGAGGGAAGCCAGAACTTGGTGTGGGGCTGGTCAGCTTCAGACAAGCTGCCTGGGCTCCAGAGCTGGTGAAGGGGCTGGAGAACAAGTTTTATGAGGAGTGGCTGAGGAAACTGGGGTTGTTTAGCCTTGAGAAGAGGCTGAGAGGAGACCTTATCGCTCTCTACAACTTCCTGAAAGGAGGTTGTAGCAACGTGGGTGTTGGTCTCTTCTCCTAAGTGATGGGACGAGAGGAAATGCCCTCAAGCTGCACCAGGGGAGGTTTGTATTAGACATCAGGAAAAATTTCTTCACCAAAAGGGTTATCAGGCACTGGAACAGGCTGCCCAGGGAGGTGGTTGAGTCACCATCCATGGGCACCCTGACCTAGTAGGAGGTGTCCCTGCCCATCACAGGGGCTGAATGGTCTTTAAGGTCCCTTCTGTGAGAAACACTCATTCAGTGGTAAAACATTGAAAAGGACAAAGTCTTCGAAGCAAAGATAATAATATTTTTATTTTACAATTCAGCACTGTATTGGATGCCCTTCTAAAAAAGGCATACCATCTTACAAAAGCAGTGGGTGTATATACTAGTTTTAGACAAAGAACCATATAAATCTCTCCAAGATTGCTCATTATTTTTTGGATTATCCAACCATGTCTGGAGACTTCCTTCAGGTTATCTCTCGACCTAAAACAACTACATCTTGCTAGACAACTAAGCATATCAATAAATTCTTAAAACTCTAAGAGAGTGTTTATTCTTTCAGGGTATTTATCCATGTCTAGAGATTGTCTGCACACCATCTCCCGATACAAGACAGACCCACCTGACGAGACAATTAAACACACAAAACAGCTGCAGCAAAAACATCAATTAATTCTCACACTTCCAACCCAAGCTATTCTATGATCCCTGGAGGTATTTAAAAGATGGCTGGATGAAGTGCTTAGGGATATGGTTTAGCAGTGGAGAGGTATGGTTGGGCTTGATATCAAAGGTCTTTTCATAGACTCACAGAATCACCAGGTTGGAAAAGACCCACTGGATCATCGAGTCCAACCATTCCTATCAAACACTAAACCATGTCCCTCAGCACCTCATCCACGCGTCCTTTAAACATCTCCAGGGAAGGTGACTCAACCACCTCCCTGGGCAGCCTGTTCCAGTGCCCAATGACCCTTTCTGTGAAAAATTTTTTCCTAAACCTCCCCCGGTGGAACTTGAGGCCATTCCCTCTTGTCCTGTCTCCTGTCACTTGGGAGAAGAGGCCAACACCCTCCTCTCTACAACCTCCTTTCAGGTAGTTGTAGAGAGCAATAAGGTCTCCCCTCAGCCTCCTCTTCTCCAGGCTAAACAACCCCAGCTCTCTCAGCCATTCCTCATAAGGCCTGTTCTCCAGCCCTTTCACCAGCTTTGTTGTTCTTCTCTGGACTCGTTCCAGAGCCTCAACATCCTTCTTGTGGTGAAGGGCCCAGAACTGAACACAGGATTCGAGGAGCGGTCTCACCAGTGCCGAGTACAGAGGGAGAATAACCTCCCTGGACCTGCTGGTCACGCCATTTCTGATACAAGCCAAGATGCCATTGGCCTTCTTGGCCACCTGGGCCACTGCTGGCTCATGTTCTGTCCCTGTCAACCAACACCCCCAGGTCCCTCTCCTCCAGGCAGCTTTCCAGCCAGACTTCTCCTAGTCTGTAGCTGCACAGGGTTGTTGTGCCCCAAGTGCTTTTCCAACCAAGCGATTCTTTCGTTCTACGAAAGTGCGGATGCGAACGCGCAGCTGCGGTTACGCCGTCCGCCTTCCCCTCCGCGTGCGAATCTGCCGAGTGCCCGCACGGGGCTTTGCCGGCACGCCCCGGCCCCGCTACGGCGCGCAGCTCGGCCCAATCTTCCTGCGGGGCTCGGCGCGGCCCTGCCCACGTCGGAGCGCGCGGGCGCCGCGCGGTGGGCGTGTCCGGGGCCGGCGGAGCGGGAGCTGCCCCTTCCCCGCCGCCGGGGAGAGGCCGGAGCGCGGCGCAGCGGGGGCGGCCGGGCCCGGCCCATGGACCGGCCGCGCCTGAGGCGGAGCCCGTGCGAGGCCGCGAGGGGCGGGAGGCGGCGGGCGGCGCGGCGCGGCTGAGCGGAGGTCACCCCCCCTCCCTCCTTCTCCTCCTCCTCCCCGGGCCTCGGCTTCCCCCGCCGCCCGAGCGGCCACGATGTCGGCCAAGGTGCGGCTGAAGCGGCTGGAGCAGCTGGTGCTGGAGGGGCCGCAGCGGCAGGACGGCGTGCTGAGCGTGGAGACCCTGCTCGACCTCCTGGTCGGCGTTTACACCGAGTGCAGCCGCGACTCGCCGCTTCGCCGCGACAGATACGTGTCCGAGTTCCTCGAGTGGGGTGAGCGCGGGGCCGGGCGGGACCCCTGCCGCCCTTGTTGGGGGTGGGGAGGGGGCGGGCGGGACCCCTGCCGCCCTTGTTTGGGGGGTGCGAGACCCCTGCCGCCCTTGTTTGGGGGGTGACCCCTGCCGTCCTTGTTTGGGGTGAGGGGGTGACCCTTGCCTCCCTTGTTTTAGGGGATGAGGGGGGTGATCTCTGCCTCTCTTCTTTTGGGGGGATGGGGGTTGACCCCTGCCTCCCTTGTTTTGGGGGATGGGGGTGGTGAACCTCTGCCTCCCTTGTTTTGGGGTGTGTGTGACTGACCCCTGCCTCCCTTGTTTGGGAGGGGGTGACCCCTGCCTCCCTTGTTTGGGAGGGGGTGACCCCTGCCTCCCTTGTTTGGGAGGGGGTGACCCCTGCCTCCCTTGTTTGTGGGGGTAGGGGGAGTGACCCTTGCCTCCCTTGTTTGTGGGGGTGTGGGGAGAGTGACCCCTGCCTCTCTTGTTTTGGGGGGTGTGGGGAGGGTGACCCCTGCCTCTCTTGTTTTGGGGGGTGTGGGGAGGGTGACCCCTGCCTCTCTTGTTTTGGGGGGTGTGGGGAGGGTGACCCCTGCCTCTCTTGTTTTAGGGGGTGTGGGGAGGGTGACCCCTGCCTCTCTTGTTTTGGGGGGTGTGGGGAGGGTGACCCCTGCCTCTCTTGTTTGGGGTGTGCGCGACCCCTGCCGCCCTTGTTTGTATGCGTGTGTGTGTCTTTGCGGGACCCCCCTCCCCGCCCGTGTCTGGGGGTGGGGGGCGTGTGGGACCCCTCGCCCTTGTTTGGGGTGCCTGTGCCCGGGGAGCCGGCTCTGGAGGCCCGTCCCGGGAGCGCCTCCCCGGCGGGATGGGCAGCGGCCGCCGCGGAGCCTCCCCGGGGCCAGGACCCGGCCGGTCTCCTCCCCGCCGCTCCCGGTGCCGAGCGGAGCGCTTGGCAGGCGGCAGCAGGAACAGCACCGGCGTGTCCTTGGCCTGAAACCCTGCCCGGCTTAACCCGAAATGTCAGGCTAATCCAGGGCTCCTCGGAGGGTTTCCTACCCGGGGGAGGGGAGGAAGGGGGAGCGGCGGGCTGGGGCCGGGAGCAGCCGCTCCTGTGGGGCAGGGGCTGTGCGTGTGTCTGGAAGGAGCGGCGCTTCCCGTGAGCCGTGCAGTTTTTAATTTGGTTTTTAAAAGGACGGGGCGGTTCCGGACAGCCTTTATCACGGCTTTGTTTAATGGTTTCCTACTGTTAAGCAGCCTGATAATGAGAAACCTCCCGTAGTCCGAAGCGTGCTGACAAAAGAAAACGTGGATACTTGGGGATAAAGCTGAGGATGAACGTTTTCTATCCGGTACTTTTTAGTTAGGACTGTTGGCTACAGGTATGCGGGTGGTAGAGATCCTTCCCTGCCGCATACCTAAATGAATTTATGTTAAAACGGCCATGGTGGCTGACTGGTTTATTCAGCCGAGTAAGTTATGAATAATAATGTGTGACCAAGGTGACTTAACTTCTCCATGGAATAAGAATTGGAGGGGAGGGAGGAGAGATCGTTGCTCAGGAGAATATTGTCCCGTTTATCATCTGTTCCATGTGTGTGCAGTTAATTAGGCTTTTAAAGAGCCCTCTTAAAAAAACCCACCAAAACAAAGGATTTCCTAAGGGAGGGGGAGGGGGCGATTTACTTCAGTAGATGCAAATGTCTGTCTCCAGCACTACAGACCAGAGCACTAGCATGTAGGGACAGCTGGTTCTCCTTAATTTCTGTGGGGACCACCACTCTTTGTCACACGCTAACAAACTAAGAGGATTCACTTCCTGGACTCTTGTATCGACGTCAGTAATGCGATTGCCAACTGAATAATTAACCACTTTATCACATCTGCCCCACAAAGCTGCAGCCTGGAGAACATGGATTATTTGTTTTGTGGTGGGAGCCCTGTACATCATCTGTAAAGTGCAATTTATTTTTATACACTTGTTTTCGAGGTGATGGCTTGAAGGAGGGATCACCTACAAACTATTAATTGTGATAATGGGACTGCAATGGTACTTTGAGCAATGTAGTGGAGGAAAGGATTTGGAGCTGGCCAAAGAAAGATACACTTTTTCCATAGCACTGCTGGTGGTTGTGTCTTACTGATTGATCCCTGCGTTGTCATTTTCTGTGTGATGAGGAGGCCGATTACCCAATTGTTTATAAAATTGCTTCTTTTAGTTCCATTTATTGTGTTCACTGAATGTGAAAAAGGTTACTGACTTGATGAAAAGTATAGCTCGCAATAAAAACAGTGTGTAGTTCTTACTGCAGTGTGGGATTACCCTAGTATAACAAAGTGCCTATTCAATAAATAATTGAAATGTATGTGAGCTACCATCTGGTGCTGTAGAGTAGGGATAAAAGTTTATAATCCAGGCTCTTGATGGTAAGGGGATGGGCCTAAAGCTGGACTGCTGTATATTTATGTTCCAACAACAAGGAATACCTTTAAAACCAATTACAGTTGATAGCATGTGCTCCTTCCTTTCCTTCAAGCTGTCAGAAACAAATAAATGCCAACAGCAAGACACCTTTTGTCTGTGTCCTAATGCCCTCACAGTCTTATTTCCACTGACAAGGAACTTATTTCTGCCTCCAGCTAATAAGGAAAGTATCATGCCAAACAAGCTGATCTTCCTCATGTTATGATGTGCAGTCTTAATTACAGACTGATTCTCTGTTAGAAGATATTCTGGATTGATTTGCACAAGTTTTGTGCGCTGTTGTGCTTCTGTAGAAGCATGAGTGTGTGGTTAAATATTTGGGATATACTTTGAACATCAGTGTGCCTTTATCGAGTGGAGACAAAAGGAATTTCCTTTAGACAAAGTAGAGACTTATCACTGAAAGTGGAAATAAGCTGCATAGGTGTTAAGGTTAAATTAAGCAAGCTATACAACAAGCATTTATTTACTATTAATATTTTGGATTTGAAACTGGGTGTGAGATATCACACATGTAAAATTCCCTTAAAATGGTTCAGCGTAGCTAATGGACTTGCTTGCATTCTTAATTGCCAAGTGAAAATAAGAGTTCAGGTGTGGTAGTTGAGGCAGGTTTTTTCCTGGCTGTGGGGAGCAGAGGAGATGCTGAATTGTGTGGTGTAGCTCCTCAAGGTGGCTGTCTCTGCTCTTTGACAACAGCACAAAGGGATGGGTGTTCTAGAGCTGGTGATTGTGGGAGAGGGGAAGTGGGGAGTCGAGGTAATTTAAGTCCTGTGTCTATCTCATGAGACTTATACCTCCTACTCTCTATTCAGCCTTGTACCTCAGCTTACTTCTGTCCTGTTAATCCTTCTACTGCTTCCTGGCAGTCCTGTCACAGGCTTATTTCTTCAAAATCTTCTTCCTATTTGTTAACCATAGAATAGTGTGAGGTGTGGCTGTTTGCCTTGAGGCGACTTGTGGCTTCCATCATTTTGGAAATGTTGTAAGAATCTGCCATTTTAGCCTTAAGCTTTCCCATGGTGAATTGAGCTTGCAAATAGACTATATTTTCCTCCTATACTGGAGATATAATACACATATTGAATAAGATCTCACCCAGTTGTGTATCACTGTGTTGATTATATAATAGATATTGAAATAATACTCAGTATTCATGGTGGGAATTGAATCCAAATCTGTCAGACAGCAGACCCATGTCTACATGTTATGAAAGAATTTCTTAAACTTGTGCTTAGTGTCTTTTAAACCTCTGCTATATATGCTGCTTCTAGAGTGAGAAATAGTGAGGAGTCCCATTTGTTCTAGTTAGACTTGCTCATTCTTCTCTGAAAGTCGTCAGTGAAACAGGGCTGCTACAGCAGTTGTGCCTCTGAGGCCAGATTGCTTGACCATCTCTGCTAGCTCTTCCAGTACTCTAGGAGGTTCCAGGAGAGCAGCCTAAACTGGGAGATACTGGAAGTGAACTGTCTTGAGAAAGTATACAGGACAGTCTGCATAGCCCTGTTAGGCTGTGGAGGTACGTCCTTTGGTGAAGCTGACCCAGGCCACTAATGAAGGCTGCGTAAAGCAATCATCATGTACAGCGGAGGCTGTGTGGCCTTTGAACTCATCAGATGGATGATTATGGTGCACGCCAGTGCTTGAGTGCTGTGGAGTGGCATTGTCCATGCCCTGCAGAGGGATCTCCTAGGAGGCTCTTCTGGCAAAAAAATGTATGCTGTCCCTTGTTTCTTATAAGGAGAGGAGGGCAGGAGTGCTGAAACAGCATTGCTGTAGCTCAGGTATCTTTGCATTACCTGCCCTTTGCATTTCAGGTACAGAGTGTTCCTCTTTACAGAGCAGAGCCTCTTGTTCTGTTGTACTGAAATATCTGAATCTTCCATAATCCTGTGCTAGTATGGCTGCTCACAGGACACCTTGCTGGCTGGCAACGCATTTGTGCTTTTCTGACATCATCTTGTTTTTCAGGAGTTATCTTCTTTGGCTGTGGTTGGTGCTTACTGCCCTTTACTTCCAGTCAGCAGGGACTGGAGCAACCAGCTGCTCGATTTTTCAACAGTTACTTGGCATAGTTTGCAGCCAGTAGGCAAGCACGTTCCAAGAAGAGTCTAAAAGGAATGGGACTTATTTGTATTCGAAATGCTCTTGGTGCTGCATACGACACTATTGCTTCAACCTTTGTTTCCTTTGACCCTGTTTTGTATTGCTGGCGTGCTACAGAGGGCAAGATGGCACATGTCCCCACCTAGTTCATTCAGTGTTGTCTCACTCCTAGACTATGTACTGACTAGTCTACTCTGTGGGAACACCTTAAAACTGGTGTCAGAGTAGCTTAGACTGGTCTGAAATGTAGTATTTTTTATCTTGAAGCAAGTGCACAGGGCACATTTGTGGACTGTCCCTCCTGATGAGTTGAACTTATATTCTGTATTCTCCATTTGTGCAAGGTCTGTTACCCAGCTAAACTGGTGTTCTGCTTTTGATGTTGTTTTTTTCTGTTTGGGTGATGGTGTTTTTTCCTGAAAAGAACCTACTTTAAGTGCAGGCTGAAGCTGTGGGGAGAAGAAAGAAGATTGCAGATGATTAGCACAAATAGATTGGCTGGGCAGCTGCTGCCAAGCCCTTGAAGACAATCCGGCAGAGTAGGCACTGGATGCTGTTGTAGTAACAGCGATATATTCCCACTCTGGACTACAGAGGAGAAATGTACATGAAGAGCACTCAAAGCAACCTCTCTAGCCTCAAGCTGCCACTTTTGGGTATATACCTCTTGCACTTGAAGCCAAAGATGGCAATATGAGAGGAAAGTTTGCAGGAAGGGTTGCTGTTGTGCTGGTGCAGTGATTCACAACTTCAGGTCACTGTAAGGACTGGTACTTCAAGATTTGCATCGTGCTGTAGCAGATGGGGGGCTCTGTGAACTTTGTGAGTCTACTCCCAGGCATGCTTTCTCCTCCTTCCAGTTCTTGCAAATAAACCTTGCAAATAAAAATGCCTAATGAGGCATGTGAGAACCTTGCAGGGCGGCCTTTCTGTCAGAATTGCGTAGAGCCTGTTGCCCCAGCCTGAAAGCAGTTGTATTCAGAAGTGTAGATGTGGATCTGAGAGTTCTTCTCAGCCTGTGTCTTCAAAGCTTGCTGCAGGGTAGATCTAGTCCTCCGACTGCCACAGACACTGGTGTGATAGAATAAGTGCTAGGTAGGGGTGGGGGCCCGATTTGTGACTGAGAGTGATGCTCATGTAGCAGGCAGAAACTATTCTTAAGTATTTTTGCAATGACCTTAGAGCTATCAGACTGAGTGTTGCTTATGAGGATCATTTGTTCAGCTTTTTGGGATTGCAGCTGAAAAAACTGTCACTCGATAGTATGTCATCTCTCTTGACTTGAGGGCTTAAATTCCTCTTTGTCTTTGCCTCCTATCCCCTGCTTACAGTATGCACACAGAAATGAACCTTGGGCACTGCCAGCTTGCATAATGTTCTTCTCTGTGCAGGCAGAAGCTGTGCAGTGAGTGATAAGCCTGTTGGACACAAGTGCAAAGTGAGTGTGGCCAGGTAGTGAAAAAGGCTGATGAACAAGAAAACTGAATTTCAGATTCTGGCCTAAATTCCTCTGCTTCAATCCTCTATCCATCAAAGCCTGTTATGATCCCTTACATCAGAGTTAGTGGTAGGAGAGTGTGGATGAGGACTCACTGGGGCAAGGTGAAGCTACAGGTACCCTGCAGAGGTTCTAGAAATGCTGATGGTGGTCATGGTTTCTTTGTGAACAGTGCAGTGTGAATGCAGCTGGAGACCTGCTCCCTTGAAGACTTTCCCTGTTGTTGAGAGAGGGGGCACGGTAGCTTGGATTGCCTTTGCCTCTCAAGCCTGTTGCATAAACTGTTTTTGTTCTTTTGAAAAATATATGTTAGGATTAATTAGTATTGGAGTAACCCAGACAGCCACTTTAGCTTCAATAGGATTGTGGTCAGGGCTGGTGGTCAGAAGGTGTGCGGTTCAAAGTCTGTTGCTGGGTGTCTGATGGACCCTTTACAGTACACACATTCTGATCTGTTGTTTTTAGAATGAGGCAGTATCTTTTAATGACTCTCTCTGTAAAATTTTATGCTGTGAAACATTGGCACTTAATGCCACAGTCATGCTTTAAGAGTGGGAAAGTAATGTGGTCTGGAGGATGAGAGATTGGCATGTGCTGTTGAAATAACAGCCATGGTGGGTGAAGCCTGTTTTTTGTCCAAAGGAAGGAAGCTGGTATCACTTTTCTCCTGTGGATAAAGTTGCTAATAAACAGGCTTTGCTGAGAGCTTGGGGCGTTATGTAGTGTGTTAAAGACTGTGACCTATATTTTCCATTTTAATTTTGCTTATACCCAGGAAGTGGCAAATAAGTCATTGATAAATTTGTCCTTATATAGAAAATGTGTGCAGCTAGAGTTTCTCATGATAAGGTATAGAATGCAGAAGTAAGGTTTTGTAAGCATCTGTAAATCTAACATTTTCTCTGATTTGTTTCACTTAGAAATCTAAAGTATTCTCACATTGCTTTTTCATAAGTAACATTAAGACATAATATTTTGCAAAAGAAATATTTAATTTACATCCTTGAAACTTCTTTGGTTGGCATTATCAATGGAAATGGCTTGGATGTTGGTTTAGTCAGCAGATTCAGGGCAATGAACTTTTTTAAATCAAATGAAGTTGAACTAACCTTTTTTTTGCGAATAATTCATGTGTGGGAGTGAGTCAGTTTCTTCTGCACCTACTAATAGAAATAAATGATTCTAACTATGTGAGTCAGAGACTTGTTTCATGAGCTTTTTTTAGTAAGTGGATTTTACTTTATGGTTATATTTTGAGTTTGTGTTTTAGAAATGTTGACCTGTAGCTGAGATTAGTTGGGAATGTTAAAATTCTACAGATTCTTCAGATGTATGCAACTTATATTTTATCCTTTTCTTATAATTTGAGGCTGTTCATGCAAGCTGGTTTTAGATGGGTTTTACAAAAAGGAAGAATTACACTTACCTAAACAATCAGAAATTTTCATCAGCCATTAATAGAACATAGTGCCTAGGATTAGGAGAGATCTTATGAGTTCATCTTTTTCATTACCCCTGTCCAATATAATGAATAGGAATGATAGACCTCAAGTAAATCTGTTTAGAAAAATAGAAGGGGCTTGTTAAAGCTTTTTACTCTATTTTTGCCTTTGATAATGCTTTAAACAGAGTTGAGATTAATTTTCTAAGTCTTTTACAAGGGACAGTTGAGAATTCCAATATATTCTTGATGTAGCTACCAAAGAGCTTGTATCATGCTCACTAATATATCCCCCTAAAGATCTAGCATTTTATTTTATTTTTAGGGAAGAGTTTTAATTTTAAAAAGCTTTTCTAGGTCAAAGAATTTCTGAGTACAATTGGTCTGTGGTTCAATGCGATCTGCTCATTTTAGCTGTCTTCTAATACTAAAATATTCCACTCTACTTTTCTCATCAGCGTATGCAGATTGCCAGAATGCAGGCTTTCATTTATAAAGATCTTTGTTCTCTATAATGAATGTAGCTTTCTTCAATAGGAAACTACACACTGTTTGCTTAAGCCTTGATTTTGCATAGACCTCAGTAATCATGTCTGTGGATATACTTAGAGTGATTTCAGATTAAGTGTATGCATCCATCATTGCCAGCTGAGGCCCTAGGCATCCTCAAGTGCCTGAGATCTTAATTTCTTTCATTCATGTCATCAGGGTCTTAACACCGAAACCTGTTCTTACTTAACTGTGGCCTAAAGCTTCAAATGTATTTAGTACCTCTGGATGCCCAACCTGAGACCTCTGGAAAGGAGTCTGACCTTTGGAAAACGGTGGGGATGCCTTCACCAAGTATTGAATCATTAAAAACGTATGGTGGTTATTAATCAGGTGTACTTCAATGACGGTTGAGGTGTAGTTCTTAATTTGCTGAATTGCAGTGCCATCGGGGGCTGAATATGTATAGCTGCCTTTCCTAAAAAGGCCGAGAGAAAAGACCAGAAGCAGCATCAATTCCAGATAAATCCTGAATTCTTTTCACTATTTATAATTGTTCTCCAGCATTAAAACAAACATGGGTAATTGCTTTGTGAAGTCCTCTTGAAATGTGTTTATGCCAGTTCAGTGAGACATGCATGTTCAGGATTTTCAAAGTCTATACAGAATTCTGTCTTGGCTTAAACCTGGGTTGTTTTAATTTTCATCAAAAAATCGGTGGAAGATGAAGTAATAAGATGAAACTTGCTTACATAGATATGTGGAAGTTAGTCTTAAAGGAGTGTTTCAGCTGTTCTGGCGTTGTTGTGCTTTTATTTGGGACTCTGTAGTTCATGGATTCAGTATTTTTGTAGATGGTGTAACTTTACCCACAACATAGCAATCGCCATAGGAGTGTGGAGATTTTCAGAATATTACGATTTCCTTGCTAGTAATGGTCCAAACTGTATGCCTTCCCTGGATAGATGAGACTTAACAAAAAGTTTTGAGTCGCTACAAGTTCTCCAAAGGTTTGTAACAATAGGTGATGTCCTAAGTGGGTTTAAACCCAGTAGTACTGGAAAAAAGACAACAAATACCATCCCTCAGCACAGAACCTGTTATTTTCAATAGGAGGTGTTAAAAACTTGGATCCCTATCAGAGTCATCTTAAATGGGTTGTGAGAAATCTCTCTCCTCATCTGAGGAAGGAAGAGGTTCCTAGGAATTACATGGTAATACGTCTGGGGCATGTGAAACCTTTTTCCCCGTCTCCTGAGGAATTTCTCTGTACCTGATTCCCTCACCTTCCAGAGGCCCATGTGTACCTTGGGGGTGGATGGGGATCATCTCCACTGCCTGTATGCCTTTGAATTTCTGCTGCTGTACAGCATTGCTTCTACAATCTGAATTTTGCTTCCCCTACCTCAAAAGCTGGCTTCTTCATGGAGCTTTTCTGTGTGCTGCCAGCTTTATTGCTGCCCGTGTGACTTGGATTATCAATACTGAAAGCTGGAGTGTTCTGAGTTCTGTCCTTTATTTTACTGTAATTAAGGCAAAGTAGAAACAGCAGGAGGGTGACTTTAGGCGTGAAGATCCTGTTATCATTTTGAAATATGTTTCCTAAGGTTTGCTTTTTAAGACACGTGTTTAGTCTTTAAATTTAGCCCTTCCTCTGATAAGGATTAGTTGGGTCGTCATGTGTTGTCTTCCTCCCCTGCCTCTGTTTCTGTGTATGATGGGTTATGTGGCTGTGTTCTCCTTGTCTCTTGTTAGCACTAGGAAATGGACATGTAGTGTGTGTGCTCTGCAGACTTCGTTCTGCAGTCTTCTGACTGTTCTTGAGCTATGGACCCAGACAAGAGTAGCAGACGTATCTTTTCTATGGCTAGGTATACTCAAGTTAGAAGTTTGTATTGAAAACTTTAAGGAATTCAGTTTCTGTTATCTAGCGTGTGATCATTTGCACTATGAGCGAAATGGGAATGTAATATCTGTCCACGTTTTCTTTCTTGTTTATGTGTGCTTTAAAGCAAGGGTGGGGTCTTAGTGAGCACTCAAGATCAGTGTTTCCTTTTAGGACAGCTTTGTTGCCTTGCAAACCTCTCGTGGGTTTACTCACCTGAAAAAAAGGAAACTGCATTTTTTGTGATTCAGAACCTCACCCTGTATGACTTATTACAAGAGGCTGTGAGAAGAAAATGTTTACATGTACAAATGGCTAAGTCATCTAAAGGTCCTCATGGAATAACTGGTAACTAGTAAGCGCTAGAAGTTGATTTCTAAGTGCAGAGTGAAGGCTGGAGTCTGTGGTATTTAATCTTTCTGCTTTTTATGGGTAAGATGGTATTTTTCCTAAACTCACAACACTTCATCTTTCTGAGAAGCTGCAGATGAGTTAGCCTGTTGTGTCACGGGGAAGAAGCACAAACGTTTTCCTCCCAGACCAGCTTTAACTAGTTGTAGCAAAATGCCGTAGTCATGTGGTGTGGTATTGCTGCATGGAGGAATTATGTTTGACTGTTTCAACTTACTCCCTTATGTAACTGAAAATATCCGTTACTAGCAAGTTCAGCCTTTGGTTTCCTGGACAGTTAATAGTAAAGTTGGGAATAATGACAATATCGAACAGTTTTTAAACTGTGGCCTGGTATTCCAGATAAAATTATACAGGACAACATACAGTGGGGATACCTAACCGGAGGCTGTATCAAGCCCACAGGCTGTCTTTATCTTAGCCTTAGAAGTATTTACGGGTTATTAAGGCAACTGATCTGTGGTTGTTGCTCTGTATATGTTACTGTAGGCCAGCAGGATTTACTGGATTGCATGCAGTGCTGTACCAATAGGACTGTACTGCTCAGGCTTGACCCAGGCAGGTAAGAGCTAGTCTGATCTAAGTCCATGGCTGGAAATAGTCAATGCTTGTGCATCCCAAAGCTGACTGTGTTTGATGTGTATTGAAAAGACAAAAGACTGGACACTTTGAGAAGGAGAGGGGATCATTTTTAAAAAATTCAGTGATGGAGAAACTTTTACTGCTTTTAGGAAAGAGCTTTGCAGTAATTATCCTCAAAGTTAAATGTGTACATGTATTTGAGTGGCTCAAGTCAGAAGCAGAAGTGCCCTGGTGATTCCGACAGAATCAGAGTTACTGATAGTCTAGTTATAAACTTCCTGTTCTTGTGGGTGATATTTAACATTGTAAAGGTTTTGTTTAATCTTTCAGGCACTTTTTGAGGGTGGGGATAGCGGAGATTACATTCTACACTTTACCTTTTGTTTACTAGCATTGTATTTCCTTCACACTGTAAAACCTCACAAAGTTCAGCATAACAAGTGCGAAGTCTTGCACTGTGGAGCTGTAGAAGTTGGACAATGACCAAGTAGAGAGCAGTCTTGCAGAAAAAGATTTGAAAATCTTGGTAAACATGTGGCTGAAAAAGTCAGTAGTTCATTGCAGAAATTGAAGCTACCTGCATAAGAACTGCAACAGCAAGTGTATAGCCAGCAGGTTGAGGGAAGTGGTTATTCTGCTCTTTACAGCACTTGCGAGGTCATTTCTGGAGTACTGTGTCCAGTTTTGGGCTTCCCAGTACAGAAAAAAGCACTGGGAAACCAAGTCCAGCAGAGAACCACTGATGTGGTTGGAGGCCTGAAGCACGTGATGTGCAAGAAAAGCCTTGAGGTACCTAGATTTGGCGAGCCTGGAGAAGGAGAAATCTGATCATAATCCTCAACTGCCAGATGTGTGGTTGGAGAGAATAGAGGCAGACTTGTTTCAGACGCACCGCCAGAAAACAGAGGCAATGGACACAGGCTATGGCAGGGAGGATTTTGACTGTGTGTAATGGAAGAATAAATGATTCCCGTTGAAGATGGTCAGGTACTGGAAGAGGCATCCAGAGAGATGATAGTTTCTCCATCCTAGGGGATAAACATCGACTGGATGAGGCCTTGAGTGACCTGATTGAACTTTGATGTTATCTCAAACTTTAGGAGGTTGGACTCTGATCCTCAGAGTTCCTTTCCAACCTAAAATTATTCTGTGATTCAGTGTTGTCTTTCTTTCCCCCCCCCCGTGTTATCAAGTTCATTTAGCCTCATGGCTGCTTTAATAGACAAAAAAAAAATATTCTTCATACTTCTCAGAATGAAAGTAAATATGTAAAATAGAATCTTCTTGATGTTGCAGATAAAGTAGTTGACATAACTGATGTAAATATACTTGTCTTTTTTTTTTTTTTTGTAATCTCAGATGTTTACCTTGTTTGCTTGGCATTTTACCACATAGTCTGAAAGTAAGCATTGATGAGTTTTTAACTAAATTTTAGGCTCGTGAATGATAGGAAACTGGTTTTTTTTCATAATGGTCTGCCACGTATTTAATGAAAGCATCAGTTTCCTTGTTCCTGGAAGAGAATTTCCAGAACAGGTTTCATGAACTTTGAACCTGTGTTTTATGTTTAGTACTTTTTCCAAAGCATAGTTTCCTTATGTCTAGTTGTTAGCCTTGATATCAGTTGAAGTACTTTAAAACTTAGTTACATGGAGCTGTCAGAAGAGCCTGCAGTCCTTGCATGACTGTGAGCCTGAATCTTGCCTTACAGAAAATACAGGGTCACCTGTCTTGCTGGATATGTTCTAATATGATAAAGGGATCTCCATCTAGTAGGGTTCCTAATATCCTTGTATTTGACAATATATGGAGTCTGACTAAGCAGTTGCTTACAGCAGGGTGAAACAAGTGTTCCTCATAGTTGTAAAGATCTCATGGGAGATACCTGTTTTATTTCATCTGTAAAATAAGAGCTTGTGCGACTTACTTGAAGTTGGACTTGCTAATATTCCTCCTTGGTGACAGTGCACTTAGCAAGCCAAAACCCACAGTAAATTCAATGTTTCAAGATGATATTGATATATGGAAAATAGCATGGGAAGTTGCAATGATGAGCAATGTATAAATGGAACAAACCCCAAGAACTGATTACTGTGTTATGTTGTAGTTATTAGTAGGGCATCCTAAGTGACACTTAGCTTTCCATACAATGAATTTATATCTGTGACTTTGAGTACATTGCTTGCAGCAAACTCCTGGGAAAATAAGATTTTTCAATTTTCTTGTGATTTCTAGATGCCTGGAAGTCTAGTAGACATCCTTGTCAGAGAACATCCACTGTCAGCTATGTCATGAAAGCAGTCATTGACAGTTCTATATAATATAATGTAGTGGTTCATTACCCTTTTGGGTTAAGGGCTGTGTATGTGAGCAATTTATAATGTGTGCTAATTTTTCAAAATAAACTGTCAACAGAGTGATGTGTTGTTTCAGATGCTGTGCTTGTGAGCCCTCAGCTTTGTTTGTGATTGATGTATGGAAGTTGTTCACATTGTGTTCTGGTTTCAGTGCATCGTTATCCTCTTGGGAGGTACCTGCACACTGTGCAGATACCTTAGCAGGGAAAAAACAGTTAGTGAAGTAATGGCAATAACTTATTTTTTGGTCTGAGTTTTGCTACTTATAACAACTGAGAAGTATCGCCTTCCTCTCATGTTCTTAATTTCATCTTTTGTTTCATTGTTCAGACTTCTTAGTTCTTATTTCCTATTTCTATTTAGAGAAGGCAATTTGCACTGATGTCTTTAAAACAGCAATGCAAGCTTGTGCACACATTACTGCGATGATCTTTTGTATCACTGCCTGTAACGTCACAGAGTCACAGAATCACTGTGCACATTGGTAATAATAGTGCTTACTTCTAAGTATATGCTCGATAGCTACAGAATAAATAATACAGGGACTATACTGGAAAATGTGCTCCAGTAATGTACCTTCAGAGCTCTGTGGGGAGCTCTGAAATGGGTGACAGCTGGTGGAAGATAATGGATTATGTTTCTGCAAGAGAGAAGCATGGGCAAGACCTACTTCTTTCTTCAATCTCATTGCTCTCATCTCTCCCTCCCCCCTCATGTTCCATATAACACTTAAGAACTTGTCCTCTGTGTTTTCTGAGGGACTTAGGTGGAGGTGGAGACTGTTAGTTATCACTTTTGTGTTTAAAAAAAAATTTAAAAAATATTAATTGGCAAGGAAATAAATTTAGCTGTGTGTAACAATTCATGGAAGAGGAAATCAACACTGTCTACTCGTAATCCTTTAACACTTGTCCAGAAATAGATTGTTGAGGAGTCATAGTATTTGAATTAAAATTTGCAGCGTTAGAATAAAAAATAAGCAAGTACATGGATTAAAAGGGACTGGGAAAAGCATCACGTAGTCTTAAATATTGATCAATACACTGTAAACAGTGGTCAGGCCAGATGTTTATCACTTCTGGAAGTACCAGGTAGCCTGTACTTTGAGGAAAACTTTAAGTTGAGCTTATGTGTTAAAACATCTGTTAAATATGATTTTGAATGCGAGATGGAACTGATGGTACTTGAAGAATAAGTTGTCATATGTAATAACTTAAAGATTCTTACCAGACTTCTGGGGAGTTTCATGTGTTAAAATATGTTCACGTAAGAAAGATGAGGCTCCAGATTGACATCTGAGTTCTTTGAAAATGCATTTATTATAGAGTGGTTCTTCAGAAAAGGCAAACTTCTCAAATTTTGATTTTATGCAATACAGTCATAAATGCTACTGGCTTTTTTTCCTTGTTTTACAATAACAGCTGCACGGACAGTGAGGGATGAACTTTTGCCAGTGACTCCACAAACTACTCAGATACCATAAAATTTCTTAAAATCATTTGGTACATTTTTTGTTCCTGTGTAAGAATAACTTCTGGTATAGTCTGGGCACCATAACAGAACTCGTGATGAAGTGACACATGCTGCTCATGCAAATAATACTGGGGAATAATTCAACACATAGCTGTTCCTCATATTTCTTTTCAAAGATACCATGTGCCTAGATCTTTTTAAGAAATGGTAGTGCTATGAACTTGTTTTTAAAATTTAAATTATACAGGAAACCAGGGTTAAGCTTCCAGAAATAATGGTAAAAGTGAAATTGTGTGGTTGTGTAAGCATTAGGATGGTTTCCAGAGGAATGGTCCTCAAAACTTGAACTCCTTTACAGAAGATTTGAACAACAAAAATGTGAGCTTTGTAAGTATGTTCTTCCTTCCTTTCAACACTGCATTGTATCTGTGTCTTGGAGACCATTGTCAGACACGTGTTGCACTGTCTCAAAGCTTGCGTGTTACTTTAAAGGCCATGAAATTACCAAGAGATTAAAAAACTCGTGTCCTTGCCAGATTAGCAGTGGCAACCCAAAGGTAGAATGACATGTTACTAAACAAGCAGTCCTGAGCACCTTTTTCATGTAGACTGGAAACAAAAGAAGACATAAGTGGCATAAATATTGAGAATATCTCTTCCAGACTTCTTTCCATTTGAGAATTCCAGAGAAGTTTATGGAACAAAACGATTACGTAGCCTCAGCTCTGCAGTACTAGTGTCAAAAATTAAACTAGTGTGTCTGAACTGCAGTATCAGGATGAAAAACTTGATCGTCCTTAAAAGATTGTGGTTTGGGACCGAACGTGTTGTTTTTAAAGTGAGTCAGTGCAAGTGGAAAATATTATTTAAGAGCCAAACCAATCACTGAATGGTCAAAGCAACCAAGGTTTACTTAGATGACACTGAGATAAATTAGGAAAGAAAAATACTAAATTCTGTGTGGAAAAAGAGAAAGGAATGGGGTATAGCTAAAATGGTGTATAAGCAAGTGGAAAGGCAACCATTTGGCTTTTCTCTGTAAATAGTTGACTTCAGCATCTGTACTAGTTTGCAGTTACATTGGAGCAGCTTAAAGTATTTTGAAGATTGGTGGAAATTTCTTCTTCAGCATGTGGTCATGTCTTCTGTTGTGGTCTCCTCAAAGGCCATGTACTGTGTCAGAAGATTCCTGGAAGGAAGTTAATGCAGATTGGTTCTTACTCTGTAAATGGGAGGTTCTAGAAGCACATTCGTGCTGGTGGGATTTTCCAGCTGCATCTGTGCTGGCATGCGGATGTTCACCTTGATGTTGCTCTAGAGCATCCAGCTGTCCAGTTGAGGAGGGGTGTGATAGAGTGGCTTTGGGCACCTGGCATTCAGCCAGGGCCAACCCACTGCAAATACTAGACCAAAAGTGTGTTCTATGATACACAAAATGTTGAGACGGGGGAAAGACGTTATTCAGTGTTCTGTACTTAAAATAGGAAAAAGTTGGGCAAGAAAACATGGTAAAAATGTAGGATGAGGAGAAGACAAGAAGGAAGAACTCCATCCCAACTATACTAGGACAGCTGTGTTTAGAACGCTTGGAGATTTGGAAGTGTTTCTAGGGAAAAGCATGGTGGTGTTCTGTTTTTAGATTCTTGTTCTGTATGCTTTGCGTATACATGCTATGCTACAGCTCTTTAGTTGTTCTCCAAGGCAGTTGGATTTTAAAAATACACTTCTAACTGTTCAAGATTTGACTTCCTTAAGGACAAGGGTTTGATTTAAAGAACACTGAAAATTTGAACATATATAAACTGTTGTGTGTTTAGTATTCTAAATTCTTGTTTATACAGAATGCTTTCTTTCAGGGATATTCAATGTGTATTCAAGCCTCCCCCCCTCCCTGCTTCCTAGCTGAATTTAGATTGATTTTTATTCTAATTTAATAGCAAGGTTTTTTATTATGGTCACTTTGAAACTTCAGATTAATTCATTCATGCTGTTTAGAAAACTGCTAAATTTAATGGGCATCATTCTATAACAGAATTCCTGAATTCTGCAAACTTCTTGGTTTACTTCTTAATAATGACATTTTGGGGCATTTTGAGCCATGAGCACTTAAAAAAAAAAAAATAAATCTGTACTACCAGTGATCTAGGTACCATAGTTTGAAGCTGTTTCTAGAAATCTACATCTAAGGCTGGATTTAAGATCTCCTCACAAATTTCCAGTAGATATTCTTTCCCCTGAAAAATCTAGTCTTTAATTCTCCATTTTCAATTTTAACTGTAGCATATGGAAAGCCTGGGGATGGGTATAGACAAATTTTGAAATGTGCTGAGTCAAGATGCATGGTCAAAGGAGAGGCATGTTGCTTCTTCTGGATAAGTTTTCATCACACCTTGGAAGACTGAGAGATGTATTTCTCTTCTCTTTCTGCTCTCTTTATATCCTTTCTGAGCAAGTGTCAGGAAACATTCTTCCCTCTGGAGATGCACTGGCCTTCTGAATACCCCCCAACCCAGGGATTTTTCTGTTGCGGTTTGCTGACTGTGGAGACTACTTCCACTTGCTCCTTATGCCCTGCTTGCCCTTTGTTATGTTGTTGCTGACTTTTAGCACTCACAGTCAGTGAAAATAGTGCTACTATAAACGGTCTTCCTCTTCATCCTTCCTAGCCAGGGGCATCAGAAGGAGCAGAGCAAGGTGGAATGGCTTTAGCTGTAGAGTTCCTGGTCTCGAGAGGGAGCTGAAGAGCTGGAAGTATTTTTAATAATAAAAAAGCCTCTCTGAGCCTGCCGCTATAATGCATAGCAAATCTTAACATGGGACTTGTTAGTATTCGGTGCAGATTTAAAGATTATCCCCCTCTTCTCTACCTCCGAGTAACGAGCTACTCCAAATATTCTTGTTCATGGTTACAGTAATTGCTTGTTGCATGTCTTCGTGGCCTTTTCCTACAGCAAAAATCTGACTTTCATTGACCTTTTAATTAGATCTAGATCTCTAAGGAAGTTCTGAAATGGGGTGAGTAATGTCTGAGAAAATGTCCTCCTGCCCGCTGCCACTTAAAGGGAAGCGAAGTGAACAGAAAGATGTGCCACACCTGTGCTTAAAGTAGCTGCTGCTATCTGGACTCTTGAAATTGAAAAACAGCTCAGGGTATTTGTATGCATAGTGTTGCACCCTTAAGCCATCAAAAAAAAACCCCAAAAAACAATCGGGTGCAGTTCTGTAGCACTTTAAGGTGATGTAGAGCCTCAACGCCGTAGTCTTTCTTTTCCTAGTTTATGGTATTGATCTGGCTGAGAACTGAAGTAGCAAAAAAAAGGTAATTGTCATTTGTCTCGGCTCCCTCTGCAGCAATGAGACTGCTGCGAAGGCAGTTGTGTGGGTAGTCCATCTCACTTGGGTCTGTGTTACTTAAGGTGACTGCCTATGAAAAAAAGCTGCGCTCCTTTACCCTTCTTGCTTGTGCCAGTGTGGCAGCCTCTCCCAGCCCTTCGGTGATGATGATTCAGTTTGTTAAACTACAGGCCGATAGTTGCATGATGTATTTTGGTAGGTTAGTTTTCTGTTGGTTTAGTGAGCAGAATCGGATCAGTGAGGTGAGACCAGCTGGATTTGCTGCAGCTGATACAAGGGAGCAGGCTTGTGAAACTGCCCCTCTGGTCCCAGCAACCCACTTCAGTGGTGTCATTGAACTACATCTTTACTTCACTCTGAATGTATAAACAGAAAAAAGGGGCGGGGGGGTGGATTTTCCTGTCACTATAAGTATGGTTGTGTAGGTTGCTTTGTCATGAAGAATTTTCTATTAATAGAAACATCTCACCTTTAAAATAAAGGAGGTGGCATGTGGTAAATAAAGCGCCAATGTGAAGTATGAGTTGTTCTGTGGCACAATGCATGTCTTAAGTTTTTAGTAACAAGAGAACATCTTGCATGTATCTGTAGAAAACAAAAGGTGTGTTTACTGTAAATAATTGATAGAATGATTATGCTGTTTCTTTTGCTAGCATATACTTTTAAGATGAGATAAAGCACGTGGTCTGAAAATTACTGCTTAGATCATCAGTGTGTGAACAAAGTTTTAGCTTCTCAATGTAAGTATATGTAACGTTAGCTCAGCACGGGGTGGTCATCAGTTGTTTTATTTCTTAGCAGGCTGTGCAAAGAGATGCTGGGTCTGAAATTTAGATTCATTCATGTTACTGAAATTTGAGCTCCAGTTTGAGATTTTCTTAATTTCTAGTTTGAAACTGAAAAAGAAATGACAAGGTTTTTAAGAGGAATCATAATTTTCAAACTGTTCTACAAAAAATAATTAACTGTAGATTATTCATCATGCAGTAAAACGAATGGATTTTAGCAACATTTACAGCTTTGTAATGGACTGAAAGAAATTGAATCACTGAAATTTTACTGCTTGGAATTAGTGATTCATGAAGAAGCCTTAAGCAATTTTTCCATTACTGATGTGCTTCAATATATGATCTCCATTTGCTGTGACTTAAATGGTCTCTCCAACACCTGCAAAATCTGTCCCTGAACTAGGAGTATAGAAAAATCTGGGTTTAAATAAAGCTGTATTAAACAGAAATTGAATCCTGTTGCGTCTGCTGCCATCCATATTGTACAGTGTTTTGACATGAATCTAGGAAGATCCTATCCTAATATGCCATAGGTTGGCTCCAAACAGATTCTTGTGTAGCATTTCCATGCACACAGCAGTCCAAGGCAGATCCACATCAGTTTCAAAAAAGGCCATTTTGCCATTCCCCAGCCTAGTCCTGCTGCTTGTGTTAGGCTGGGGCTTCAGTGTCACAGCTGTGTCTGAGTCACTTTGGGTAAATGGTTCAGTGGGAGGGGATGGGATGGGGATAGTCGAGTTAGCTGTTGCCTGGAAATGCTTCCTGGTCTGCTATACCACGTGAATGCTAATGAAGATCCAGACAATAGAGTGGAGTGTGGTGGGAAAGAAGCAAGGAGGAACTATTTCGACAGCAGAATGGATTTCCTGAATTAAAGTGGTCATGTAGCTCTGCTTTCAGCTGTCTCAAATGTCTAGTTGCCAGGCAGTCTCACGGAAAATCTGTGATTCGGAGAGCCTTTTTGTGACTTGATATGCATGTGTCTTCTGGGCTGGGTATGATGTCTTGAGGAAAATAAAAGAACTGAAGATGAAACTCAAGGCATTGGATATCAGCAATTAATCTAGAGCAGAAAAGATTCTTTATTGTGTAATAATAATCTTTTCCTTGCATTTTTTTAGCCAGACTTGAGAGGAAGGAAAGTACCACCTTTGAGAATCTTATGAAATTCAAGTAGAAGCAAGATCTGGTATTTGTCTCTTCAGAAAGTCACAACTTGAAGACGTGATTTGGTTTCCACATAGTAAGTTAGTCAGTGAAATCTCAAAGGCTGAAGAGGCTGATAGAATGCCAGGGAATCCATGTTTGGTTTGTAGTATCGAAAAAGAGATGTAAACCTTAGGGAAAGGTTAGAGAGGCATGGTGGCTTTCCCTCACGCAAAGAAATGTGGTAAGTTGGAAAGAGGTATGAAAAACTGGACTACAGTCAAGTTTCTCCAGGAACTGTTGGAATTCTCCTGTGAGAGCTGGGCTACAACTTTATCTCGAGCAGCTGGGTGGTTTTTTTGAAATGTCCTGTTTAGTGCTCGTAAGGGTACATGTTTTCTTGTTCAAAATGTGTCATTCTTCTTAAATAAGCCTGTGTCCTGATAGCTGTATGCCAAAATGTTGCATAGTGTGAAGCTGCACCAAGCTTGTGTGGATGATGAGTCACTTCTGGGTTTCCCAAACTAAATACTATTCAGTCACATTTTTCTTCAGTCTTAGTACTTGCAGTTCCATCTTCCAAGATCAACTTGAGTATGACGAAAAAAAAGGAGGCGGGGGGGAAGAAATGCTGTCTGAATTGATCGTACAGTCCAAGTTTTAGTTTCCTAAACAGTCATTCCATGACAGTAACAGAAGATGAGAAATTGGGCAGTGAGCCTCCTTCTCTGTTAGATCTCAGATATAAGCTGCCTCTCCCTTGTGTTTGCATCCATTGTAGCATTAGCATATGTCATTACCTGGCTGGCATATGTTATTTTACCTGACCTACTGTCTTACATCTGTATGAGTACAGCGAATAGTCATTTGGTGTTGGTTCTTGGATATATAAGCCAACACTTACTTCCTCTCACTTGCTAGAACTCTGTTGCTATTTAGTTCTCAAAGACAAGCCATGTGGTTTTGACAGGAGTTAAATTGGCAATGCATTTGTCCCTTGGACTACTTGGAACTATCTGCATGTTCCTCAGTATTTATTTATACGAATCTTGAGTATTAATCCTTTGGTGTCCTTTCGTTGTAAGCATGAAGAGCAGCTAATGGGCTAGTGGGGCAGATAGCCAGTTGTTTAGTGTTTGTAGTAGCCTTCATCAATGAGCTTGCCTATGGTGGTGTGTTGCTAGGGATGGGGTCCTTCTATGTGGCACTTGCTTTTGAGGCTTGCCACGAAAAAGGCTGCTTAGTGAATAGGAGAGAACATGGGTGATGCCTTGTTGTTCTGCTGGCAAATTTAGTAACAATAATAGCATCAGCACCAGAATGGCTACCCAATATTTTCCTTCAAAACATTTCTCAGTGCTCTTACCCTTTAGCATGTTGATAATTTTTTTATGCAATTATTGCAAACTAGTGTACAAATTCTAAATGCCAGGGTTGGTTCTTCAGTAACTGTGGAGCACAGTGCAGAAACTGAGCGCTTGATCTTGGTTTATGCCTGAAAGTATGGAGGTTTTATCCTTCTAAATCTTTGAGGATTTCACATGTGATTATATAATCCAAGTCTTCTCCAAACTAATAGTTCTGGTATGAGTGAGCAAGATGTCTGATTGAAAGTGGTTAGGCACTCATGTTATATATATCAGAAAGCATTCATAAAATTAAGCAAAATCCATGGTCATAACTGCAAATGGATGTAAATTTTTGTGTTCCTCCTTCTGAGAAGGGTTTTTTAAAGTATTTGTATATAAGATTAAGTATCACCATACATTCTTCAATGTCATAATAAAGTCACCACTTATTAATTCTCTTGAAAAATACTGGCAGTCAGCCTCAAGAAGATTCAAACTTTTCTTGGTGGTGTATTAGTGTACATGTCTATTTCTGTTGGCATTGCACTGCGGATAAATACTGTCAGAAGAGAACATCTTAAAATTAGGAAGTACTCACTGGCCAGGCACTATAAACTTGGATGGCCTTGCTTGGGGAGTAAGGGGGACTCTGACAGCATGGGGAACTGTGTCCTGTATCAAGAGGCTGTTCTTCAAGGCCTGTTGGCACTTCACAAGAGGTAGCTAGGTTGCACTTCTCAGGTTTTTACACTAGTGGAGCTTGGGTCATTGTAATGGTAACCAAAGTCTTGCAATGCTGAATTTGTCTAATGGGTGTTGATGAATGATGAAGAATCAGATCGTTGTGCAAGCATTGCAGAGCAAGTGAAGTGATGTGTATGTTTGTCATAAAATCAGGAGAGAGGGCATGGCAGAAGTCAAGAGTCCAGCAGACAATGTGTCAGAGAGCACAGAATGCATCACCGTTTGGTTGTTAATAGCACAACTTTGATGAAGTTTGGCTTCCAGTAGAATTGGGACCTACCACCTTTACCATGCTCGGTGGAATAAACCCCTTCCCTTCCCACTGCCCTACCTTCGCTTTTCTGCTGTACTCTTCGTTTCTTTCCTCTTCTGTGCCAACATGGCTCTACTGCCCCTCTATGACTAGGGACAGTGAGGTACGTTTGCTCTGCACCTTAGTAAGTACTGGTTGTCCAGCTGAGCAGGTGATTGCTATATTTCCTCTGCAGCCTTTCTTTAACTGGGTGGCTTTCCTATTCACTGCCAGATTTTTTTATAAAACTTGTATCAACCTGGTGTCTTTGGACAACTTCAGTGGGGATATTAAGGGTCTTCACTGGGATCAAATGTACCAGGCGGGAGGAATGGACTCAGACTGCCAAACAATATGATCACGCATACCTTATTTCCTTAGGAAACCAGCTGGGAAAAAAAACATTCACAGGAGTGGACAGTAAGAGGAAACGGATCTATAATTGGAAGAAATTAAGATTGGAGGCAACAAAGGATGGAAAAATTAACAAAAACTTACATTTCTGAAGTTCAGGGAAAACATCACAATCCGGTAGCCAGAGGATTGTACTTCTTTAAAACTCAGGTGTGGGTTGTAACAGGTATTTATCACCCTAGTAAGCAGATTGGGGCTACCTGGGTGTGGGTATCTCCCAAGACACGTATACAAGCACTGACTTGTTAAACCTGTCAGCCTGCTGTTCTAGTACCAATATCACTAGAGTGCTGTTTCCTTGAGAAGGGTGCACAAAGGGCAAACAAGTTACTTGATTTCTAGAATGTAAGTTAAACGTGGTAGTTGGGGAAATGGTAAAACTATCTGCTGTCTTATATTCTTTCTCCAAAGAAAACATCTAAAAATATTGGATCAGCCTAGTGGGACTATGGCTCCACAGACGATTATCTGCGTCATTTTGTTGTTTCCCTGACATTAATATTTTGCAATTCACATAGTTTCCTACCACAACTTTTTGTAAAGGGGATGAGGAGATAAAGGGAGTTTGGCAGATGGATTTCTGTATGACCAGGCAGTTTGGACATACCTTCTGGGTAGATCTACCTGTCATTGTCTTCTGTAATTACTTAAACCCCGAATCAATTCTGAACTGTGAAGCTGTCTGGTGCTGGGCAGTGCAGTATATGAACAGATTATCCAGAGAGGCCGTGGAAGTTTTTGAGACCTGACCAGGCAAAACCCTGAATAAACTGGTCTGAAATCAATATTGACTGCAATTTTAGGAGGAAGTTGGACTGGAAGCCTCCTGAGGTCCATTTCAGCCAGAATTGTTGAGAGAGGCCTATAAGTCTGTGTGTTATTTTGCTTCAGTTGTCACATTTATTTAAAACTTGAAGCTGCCAATGATGCAAAACATCAGATGTTCTTGAACATTTGGCAGCTTTGACTCAGTGATTTCTGTGAGGCTCAATTTCTGGAAACTTGTCCTGCCTAACAAAATACGCAGGAGTCCTCAAACTGGAGTTATTGGGTAGCTCTGCCACTGAAGGAGTTGTTACCATAAACCCAGTGGGTAGACTTTTGTCCACTGTAACGTGAAGGTGCTAGCTCTTGACATGAATTGTATGGTTTAGAATCTGAACAGGAAGTCAGTTCCAAAACATACCTCAACACTTCCCGTTCTTAACCACAATCTAGCTTTGGAAAGGTTGTCCTATTATTTTTTGAGGATGATGTTGATATTACTACCTTCCTTCCCTGACCTGCTCTCAGAAATTAGAGGAAATTTGTCACATGCTTCTGACTGTGACAGTGGCCGGTCTATGCCCATTCCTGGGGTAGCAGTGCAGAGAGCCCAGTCTGCCACATCAGATCATCTCCCCTAGCATTTCCTACAGCTTTCAGTTGTTCTGAAACAGTCTTTGACTATGTTTTATCAGGTGGCATAATACAAATTGACTGCAGTGTAGATGTACCAGCTCACATATCTAAATCGCAAACTTGTTTACCTATGACTGAGCTTCAAATTATGTTTTCAAATTATTCAAATTGATGTTTTCTTTTTGTGCAGACAAAATATCCTAGCCCCATCTATTAAAGGAAGAGGAGAATATGATCAGAAAAGAATTTATTTGAGAGTGGAGAATTTCATAATTTCAAGATACTCCCATTTTCAATGAAGAAATAAAAGCTGGCATTTCGCTTTATGAATACTGATCAAAATATTGACTGCAACTGTTTTGTATTATATTTCTGAGACCATACTTTTCCTGGCTCCTTAAAATTGGTTGGGTTCTTTGTGGTTTTTTTCCCCCATGTTTGGGTTTATGGAGAACACTCTCCTACCAAACAAGTATAAGTACAGTAATGCAAAATCAGCTTGAGAGGAAAGGTAGTGATGCATACAAATATATTGTATGTAAAATGCCTGACCCAAATTCTGATTACAGTCTTGCAGTCACAAATAAACAGAGTCTTGCAATTGCTCTCAGCTAATGTTACCCTGACAACAGTATATATAACAAAATTGAGTAATCACTGCCAACAAAACCCTTCAGTACAGCTAATGCTTTTGTTTGCCAGGATGAAATACTTTCATTAAGTATTAAATCAACTCCAAATCATAAGTCCCACTTTTAATATTAGGATCAAAACTACTCAGTAAAGTGTTATTATTCAATACAGTATATATAGAGAAGTTTTCTTTGAGTTCCCTATTTAAAAAATCGTGATAGGTAGAAAGAAGCTGAAGCTTTTTACCTGTTATATAGTAGTGGGTTTATTGCTTGGCATCGTTCTGGCAAGCACAGCGAACAAAGCTCCCTGACATTTCTTGGTGCAAGTTTTTGCTCACTTGATTTTGCTAGTTGTGTGTGCGCTACTCATCTGGATGTTAGAGGGTTAAGGAACAGCAGCCTCCTAAGGGGCAGGTAACTGAGTAAGAAGTAGAAATTCGTGCAATCCAGTACTTAAAAGCAGTGTGTTATAACTGTGGTGTAAACAGGGTTCTACTTCAAAATGTCAATAAAGTATCAGTTTAAATGAATTACTGATGTGTTGCCTTCTCTGAGCTCTTATCTGTGTGACCTCTGTTGTAGTCTCTGTGATAATGAGGTTCTATTGATACTAGGTTTTATTTTCAAATTTTATTTAGTTTTAAGGCATCTTGGATGCCTTGACAAAAACATGACTTTTTCCCTTTTTGAGAAGTACTGTGCAGGTTAAAATTTTTCAATACATTTAAATATTCATGTTTGATGCTTAGCTTTCTGAGAGAGAGACCACTGAAGTTGCAGCGTTACTGAACACCAACACCTGCTAAATACTAAAAGCCAACATCAGTTAAGTGCAGAAGCAGCTTGTAAAAGTAGTAACTTCCTTTTAGGAGGGAATACTTTAATTTACCTATATTAAATTAATGTATTTTAATATGTACTTCCTCAGCTGGTTGACTGATTGAGGTGGGAGAAGCAGGCCCAACCTAGGACTCTTGCAGTTTCTGAGTTGAAATGGTGGTAATGCAAATGAGGTCTGCTAATCACGGCTTCTTGAAGGATACATTTCCTAGAAAGATAGAATTAATACTCTTCTCTGCAGGCACTGTTTCTTCTGTTTACTCAAATTTAAGTATGTGCCCTGCTTGATACCTAGTATTTATTATCTTTAAATACATAAAACTTGTTGAATTCACCAGCTGACAAAACAAGAGAAGTGTAAGAAACTGGAGCACTTTAAGTGTACAAGATAGCTTAAACTTCCGTAGATTTCATAGAATCATAGAATAACCATGTTGGAAGAGACCCACCGGATCATCGAGTCCAACCATTCCTATCAAACACTAAACCATGCCCCTTAGCACCTCATCCACCCATCCCTTAAACACCTCCAGGGAAGGTGAATCAGCCACCTCCCTGGGCAGCCTGTTCCAGTGCCCAATGACCCTTTCTGTGAAAAATTTTTTCCTGATGTCCAGCCTAAACCTCCCCTGGTGGAGCTTGAAGCCATTCCCTCTTGTCCTGTCCCCTGTTTGTTTCTTTCTGCTTTGGAAGTTGCTTTTGATAAATATTTAAACTATGAAGCTATAAAGGGGCAGAACCTGTCTGTGTTTCTGGATTGATGGGGGATCCTGGAAGCCTGGAAGAGCATCAAGGACCTGATCCGATACCTGTGCCATGAAGGTGAGACCTGGGACATTGTGCAGTGGTGTCCACTAGAGCATTATACTCCTGTTGATCTGATGTGCCAGGCCACTGAATCCACGCAGTCCGATAACGCTGGTTGTCCCTCTCTTCACTCTAGCTGGAGGACGGACTCCTTTCATCCTATCCATACTATGTGTTCCTCACTTCTGGTAAATATGAGACAGATGTCCCTTCAAGAGGATCAAATGCAAGATCAGCCCTCCTACTCTGGGGAACTGCGCACTGGAGACTGGAGTGTCATTTTCGTGGAAGAACCTCCTTTCTTTTAATTGTTTTTCCTTGCAACTTTTGTACTCATCCCTCTAGGGTCAAGGTAGATTTTCCCTCCCACTTCCTCCTGTCTTCTCCATAATCACGTAGGCAAACAGAGTGTCTTGCTGTGCATACCCTTCTCTTGAGCAGAGGAACACTTACTCCTAATAGCTCAGTGGTCCATACAGGTGGGAAACTGGGCATATACTCTTTTAAGTTGCTGGACTTCCTGGGAAAGTTTCTCCACACCATGCTCTTTGAGTTGCCGGACTTCTTAGGACAGTTTCTCAAACATGTTTTTTGGATTTTTTTTTAACAGTTTGTTCACAGCCAAAACACAGGCTTGTAGAAAGGAAGAGAGATTTTGAATTGTCAGAGTTGGCCAACCAGTTCATCCACAGTTTGTGACTTTTCGTCTTTCCAGGCCAGTACTGCCAGTGAATTGGCATATGACGATTGTGCACTCCGTGCAAACTTCTACCACATGGATCGTGTGCACCAGATGTCATCTGTGTCTGTGGGTAACTGCTTGTTATCCTGATCATTATAAATCGCCTCCAGCATGGCAGATCCCTGAGGCACTGGATGTCTTTCTCCATGGAGGTCCACTTGCCTGGGTGACATGTAACGTTGTCCTTAAAAGGCTGCCTTGCTTTCATGCTTGGCAGGAGTCACCTCCAGAGGCTGATGGTTTCTGTCCCCATTTCCAGTCATAGGGATCACAGCTGCTTGGCTTTCTTCCCTTCTAATTCCAAACTACTGGCCCCGTTGTCCCAGCATTGGAACAGCCAGATAACAGTGTGCTGGCCTGGAAGTCAGCTGAACTCTTTTCGCGTATTTCACAGCTCATTTGGGGGTGGGAGCCGGGTGGTTACCTCTGGTTCTTCCTCTTCCTCCCATTCTTGTGATGGCCCTGCTTTGTCATCCTTTACTAAGCAAGCTGACTTTTGTGGCCATTTGTTCTTGTGTATAGGGATGACTGATACTGGCAGAAGTTGGTTCTGTGGTTCAGCTGTGGTGCCTGGTGGCTGGGCTTCCCTCACTTCTCCCTGAGGGTGCTGTATAATATCAAGTAATTTTTGGTAGATACTGGCCAGGGCCCAGCACAGCACCCTAAGTCATGTGTCTTTGGAATAGCTGCAGTGGTTATTTTAATTTTAAATATTCTATCACTTCTTCGTGGTCCTGTAGTTGTTCGGGAGTGGAGTTTCATACCATTGGAGTTGAAAATTTCTCTAGATACCTGCCCATATTCTCCCATCTGCCATGCACTGGAACAGGCTGCCCAAGGAGGTGGTTGAGTCACTGTGCCTGGAGGTATTTAAAAAGATGGGTAGACAGGTGCTCAGGGACATGGTTTAGTGGCAGATAGGAATGGAGTGACTGACTAGCCATTCTTGGGGCAGATCTCTGAATGATAATTCTTACATGGTTTAGTAACCTTAGACAAAACTGAAACAATATTCCTAAGAGGTACCAATAGAAGAACTATCCAAGCATGTTCAAAGTACTGAAAAGTTATTGTAACGAAGGAGGAAACATTGCAGAAGAAGATAGCAAAGGTATCATTCTGTATCTCCTCCATAAAAAAACTCTCAGAGGAAGAAACATAATTGCTAGTTGTGTCCACGAGATGGTACCCAAAGTACAGTAATGGCTTCAGTACAAAGCTCAAATACCAGATTAAGCACAAGGTCAGTGTTCTAATAACAAATTTCCCAGGCAAAACGTCACTAATCACTCCAAGACCAACCTTTAACATGTACAGCAAGAAAAGGGGCATTGTGCAGTTCAGATAAACTAATATTGAGAACAGACGAATCAATATCATGACCCACAGCTATTACTAGATGTAAATTCCTTAATATGCTCTGGTTTATCTGTTATTATCTGAGACCATTCGAGCCCCACTAAAAGGACCAGAATCATAGAATGTCCTGAGTTGGAAAGGACCCGCAAGGATCATAGAGTCCAGCTCCTGTCCCTGCTCAGGACAGCTCCAAAGTTCACACCATGTGTCTGAGGGTGTTGGTGTGTATTTTTCTGTGTGACTGTTGTGATTTAACCCAGCAGTCACTGAGGTGACCACGCAGCCATTTGCTCACTCCCCCAGTGGGATTGGGGGGAGAGAATTGAGTTGAGGGGCAGGGGG
Source organism: Phaenicophaeus curvirostris (assembly GCF_032191515.1). NCBI lineage: Eukaryota > Metazoa > Chordata > Aves > Cuculiformes > Cuculidae > Phaenicophaeus > Phaenicophaeus curvirostris. Next base: position 58,071,020 of record NC_091396.1, on the reverse strand, counting down.
ACTAAAACTTGTGGGTTGAGCTAGGAAACAGTTTAAGACAGTAAAGGAAGAGAATAATGATAACAATAAAGGAATATACAAAACAAGTGATGCACAACACAATTGCTCACTACAAGCTGACTAATATCTGACTAATTCCAAAGCTGTGGTTCTTCTGGCTCGTTTCCCTCTCTGAGCATGACATCATATGGTATGGAATCCTTTTGTCCAGTTCAGGTCAGCTATCCTGGCAGTGTCCCCTCCCAGCTCTTTGTGCTTCTCCTTGGTAGACCAGTATGAGAATTGGAGCAGTCCTTGACTGCTTAGCAAAAACTGAAATGTAAGCGTATTATCACAATTACTGTCATTCTAGATCCAAACCACAACACTATACCAGCTACTCGGCAGAGAATTAACTATATCCCAGCTGAAACCAGGATGGTATTCTGTTTACTGGCTAGCATTATTGCTAAAATTGGTTATTTCTTTAAAGAAAAAAAAAAGCCTAGTTTTTGGGTTAGTATCCCTCAGAATGAAAATTACTGGATTTCATTTACCCTCCCATTGTGTTTTAATAATAGAAGCTGATGGTCTGTGAAAGTCATCTAATGACTTGCATGCTATAGGAGCAATCCATAACTTGATAATGGAGCCTTTGTTTATATTTCTTACCTGTAGTTACATTTCCTCAATCTGCCCCAATTTGATGGGAAAGGAAGGAGGCAGGGACTTTGTAAAATAAATTATGTTTATCACAGCTATTAAAAGCGGTATTTACCTGTACAGATGTCTAATCAGACTGGTATAGGTCTCTAACTGGTTTGAGTTGGTGTTACTGGATAAGTTTGTTAGAAACAATCTGGGGGTTTGGGATGATAGTCTCAACGGCCTTGTGGTAGGGGAAACAGTGGTAGGTATTTCTATCCTGCTGAAGTTGGAAATCAAGCCAGTGAAAGGGATATTACTTATGGAGGAAACCTTTTCAATAACATCTCTCTTAAGTACAAAGCAGCAGCATAGCTGATCTTTAGTGCAGCTATTTCTTAATTTTATTAGCTGTTACATGAATTTTTGCTGAGAGGTTTTCAGGCTTTTAGAGTTCTGCTGCCATCTGTAATCACCAGTTCAGAATTCTGTATCGTCTGTGTGATTGTAAGGTCTGGGTTTTTTTTTTGTGTTAGCGTCTGAAATACATCATCAAAGCAGTGACCCCTCTTGCAGGAATTTAGTTTGGCTTATAGCTCATTAGCTTAATCATGATACGAGATGAGGTAAAATGGATGTCTGGGCTGAATTACAAATAGTAGTTCTGTGATGTTTCATTCAGTTACAAATGGGAAAATACATGTGTTTAAAAACCAGTCTCTTTAGTCTGACAGTGTTTGTTATGAGGCTAAGAGCAGGGTTTTTTTTTTGCTTAGTTAGAACTGTAAGCTGCTTCTCTATAAACACCACGTTTGTTCTTGTGCAGTTTAGATTGTACCACTGTTTTTCCTTATTGATTCAGTCTTAATAATCAGAGCAGCGAATTGTAACTAATGTAACTAAATAGTAATCCTTATCCTGTGATATGCTAGAAATCAATAAAACGTTGTGGGAACTAGAGAGGAGAGAATTGATGGGAACTGCAGGTACAGACGAATTTATCAACCAGATATTTTTGAGAAGTGTTCTGTGTCCAGCGGGACCAGCAGAACAAAGTAAGTGTAGGTTGGTTAACTGCTAGACATCTTTTGGGCTGCAGCCCTTAAATACTTGATCTGATTGAGATCTGGTAAATGTTGCTTAACAGAAAAGATAGTTCAAAGTAAAAATCTTAAATTAGACTCAGATCTTGTAGAAAACTGTTTCATTGGTATTGAGTGGAGACAGCTGTCTCTTGAGAATGGGTTGTTAAAGCTTTAGCTGGTACTGGCTGAAATAATAAAAGGTAAAGCTGAACTCTGCTTAAGAAAACAATTATTTTAGTGGCTGAAGGACAGGACAGATTTTCTTTGGTGTTTACCAGTAATGAACCATCTCTCTCCCTTTCACCTGATCCTTCACTGATTTCACAAAACTCTGAAGAAAGGACTGGAAAAAAATCCTTTGGAAAGACTACTTTGCTTTTTACTCACTGGCATCAAGGCAGTACTGATCATAGATTGTATTTTTTTTCTTTAAAAATCTAAGAACTACATAGTGTAATTAATATTTTTTCCCCCTCTATGCTTCTAATAGTAGTTGAAAAACCGCTGCACTTGGTATGCAACGAGTGTTTTTGACCTGTGGTTTATGGTTTATTTTGACTTGCAATATTTCTCTTCATAATTGATTTTTTTTCTTTCTTTTTCCTTAAACAGCAAGACCATTTACAAAACTGGTAAAGGAAATGCAACTCCATCGAGATGATTTTGAAATTATAAAAGTGATTGGAAGAGGCGCATTTGGCGAGGTAAGATATTTTGACTCTCGGTTGTAGTAATGTAACTAATCATTTGTGCATCTGATTTCTTGCTACAGTTGATCTATACTTGCCCTAAAGACAGCATTCACACAGGTGTATTAAAATACTTTGAAATGGGGCTGTAGCAAGGTACTAGCGAAAGGTCCTTTTGAAGCAGGGTATTTAATGTCCAATTTTGCATTTTCTGTGACTGGTTCATTCTGGCCTTGGTGTAGCAAAACAAGTGTCACTTCAATGCATATATGAACAGGGTGGTCCCACCGAGCAGCTGCACAGCTGAATTTGAGATCTTCTCTCCCACTTGCCATATGTGCTCTTCTCTGCTGCTATAATTTAAGACAGAGCTGGGCTGCTTCTATGGTAGGGACGCGGAGGCTGCTCCACCCATCTGCCTGTCTCTGTAGCAATCTGGTAATGCAGAAAGACGCATTTGGCTGCCTCAAAGGCTGTCATCTTTGAAGATCAAAGGCTGCTGAATCTGGTTTTTTGGACAGCAAGTTGAATCATGCTGGGATGATAGGAACGCCTTGTGTTTTGAGAACTCGCTAGTCCCAGGACCCTGGACTTGAAGCTTTGCTTCTTAATATGCTCGATGAAAGTCTCATCAGTCTGATAGAGCTTGCTGCTAGCAAAAGCATTCATCAGCTGGTTGCCTCCAGTAGGCATAGTATACCTGAAGCTCTAGAGAACCTCAAAGACAACCCTTTCAGCTATTAAGTACGTGCAACTAAAGGCATAGCTGTCAGCATAAGAGGATATTAACTAGAGAATTTCTAGAAGTGAACAAGCCTTAGATTTCTTGCAGGAAGCTTCTTTAAAGTAGCCACACTAAAGTAAAATGTAATGACAGCCATTAGTGGCTCACTTCAGTTCATTAACAGTTGGTTACAACTTCTGCTGCCGGTGGCTAAGGCTGGGCTTCCTTATCTTTGTTTCTAGTTGTCTCCACTGAGAGCTGGACTGTGCACCGTGCAGGGCTTTTCTTCCAAGCATGGCGTGCCCTGGGACCTTTGAACTCTTTTGCATAGGTTTGATTTTGGGACAGAGGTATCACAGACAGACCAGAAACTAAGCTTGAAAAATGCCAGGACCCTACTCAACCTAGATGCAGAAAGCAATGAGGTTTCTGTGTGCATGCAGACTTGGTAGCGAGTGAAGTAATAGCTTCATGTCCATGTAATTTTAAGCTACTGTAATTTTAAACTACTAATTGTTTGCTATAGTGGCTGTGACCGGTGATATCTAAAGAATTTCAGATTAGTGTTCTGGCAGTTTGTCTCTTGGCGGGATTAGAAGTGGTTTCTGGATTTTTTCAGAACTAGATTTGTGAATGCTATAGCTATCAAAAATTATTTCAGGTCAAGGGAATGCTGTATAGTGACTTGTAGATGGAAACAGTGTTGGAAACTGAGGAAAGTCGATACTTAAGACGGAAATTAAGAGCGTCTCTTCGTTGATACCATCATCTAGCAATGTGATGATGTACCATGTAGGTCATGCGTAGCTGCTGAAGGAAGTTGAACATTTTAAGTAAAATGTCCAGATAAATGTTAACTTCTTGACCTGTCCACTTTCTAGTGGATGTGGAACTTGAGTTGCAACATTTGTTACCAAAAAACGGATGTGTTTTCTTAGTATAGTAGAAATTTGAGAATCAGTTGTTTGTTTAACTTGAGTGGTTTTAGCTGATTTGTATTTTTTCAACAGGACTTTTGAAGAGAAGAGTTACTGCAAGGAGTTTGGCAGGAAAAAGCAGAAATGGAAAAGAATTTGATAATTCTATGGAAGGGATGAAAGCTACAAATTAAGTCTAAAAAAGAGTTCTAAGCAGAGAGGTTTATGAGTAGATAAAGGGGCTAGGGAATCAAGACAGGTAGACAGACTGTCTACCTCTCCATTAGGATTTTGATTCAAAGCAGTGGCACAATTTTGAAGAAAGTACCCTCACTGTGGCCTGATTTTGCTGTGCATAATCTGATTTTTTTTTTAAATTAATTTTTATTTTGAGGAAACTAAACCAGAATCTCCATTCCAGGTGCACACCAAATGTTCTTCTGGCCCCAAGGAGTGTATGAGAATCAATCACTAGGCTTGACTTTTGTAACCGCTTCAAAGCATGTACGGTCCAGGAGACCAGCTTAGATACAGTCTGAAGTAAAATTCCTGAACTGCATATGGCATAGATGGGAAGACTCAACACAGGCTACTTTCATCTGTTGGTCTGGTCTTGCTGTGCCAAATTATTTGCTGTAGTGGCTGTGACTGCTGATATCTAAAGAATTTCAGATTAGTGTTTTGGCAGTTTGTCTCTTGGTGGGATTAGAAGTGGTTTCTGGATTTTTTCAGAACTAGATTTGTGAATGCTATAGCTATCAAAAATTATTTCAGGTCAAGGGAACCCTGTATAGTGATTTGTAGATGGAAACAGTGTTGGGAATGCCTTCACACAGTATAATGTTAAGTGAGGGCTGTTTTCCATAGTACTTGCTCTGTTCTTTTTCAAAAAGATACTCTTCTCCACTTAAGGAATTGACCAACTAGAAATCGCAACATGGCGGGAGATAAGTATTTATATAAACTTCAACAGACTTCAGTTTATACTTGTTAGAGGGGTTAGGATGACCTTTTTTAGCTTTGAATTAAGAGTCTTAAGGTGTATTAAAGATACAAATTCTGGGTGAAAACATATTAATAGTTTGGAGTGCCTGAATCAACAGTGTCTCTCATACTTTCATTTGGAAAAGGATGAAACTTAACAAAAGCAATTCATGCATCCCATCCACTGTTGTGGTAAATAAATTTCACAGAAGGTAAATAAGAAAGTATCTTAATTTCATCATTCAGAGCTGTTGAGTGCTCACAAAGTTGTGATGTTAGTTACTTGTTAATGTCACATTGTCTTGTTCTTATTTTAATTATAAAAGTTCTAGTTTCTCATCGTAGCACTTTGAAATTTTTTGATTAGTTTAATTGATGCGGGAATCATTGATCTTAAGTTTATTATACTTCAATCCCACTTGCTAGAGATTATTTTATGCTTTTTGCTTATGAATGAATCCTTTGACCACTGTTTGTAACTACACTATTATAACTGCCAAATATAGGTGTTATAAAAAAGAATTATATAAAGGTTAAAATACCATAAGAAAATCTAGTTTATTTCTCAACAAACTAGACTTGAAGAAGGGTGAGAACTACATTCCGTTCTTCTCAGTTTAGCTACATCGGACTCTTTGGAGAATGCCAGGGGTTTTAGTCTTACCAAAGAGCTTTTGCGTGAATCAGTAGCTGTCAAGAAAGACAGCTTAAACAAAATAAAGGCATGATATTAGTTACTAGTTGGGATCAGTGGTCAGTTTTTGTCACACAACATGTTAGACAAGGAAACAAAGTCTTTCACAAGAGAAAGGATTGAACTCAAATGTGAAATTGTCCCTGTGAACACAACTGCAAAATCAGTATTTAATGTAAGGAAGGTTGATGTAATCAAGATATCTGTACTGACACATCAGTGCCTCTTTGTTTCTTTCTCATTTTCAAACCAGCAGAACTTGGCCTCATTCTTTACACTTTTTCCAGCAATATGAGAAAACCCAAGTTGAGATAACTCCAATGGGAGGTTTGGGAAAACAAGAGAAAAAATATTCCTTAAAGTTCTTCTCTGGTAAGACAGAAATAGCCTAGCTCAGAACCGCGAGATTTCTTCTCTAGCCACTTGCCAAAACACACATATTTCCTTTTCTCATAAACTAAGCCAGCTACTTTGCGTGCAGGGTAAACTCCATGTCTGAATGTCCTTTACAGCAACATTTAAGGCCCTGACTCCTGGAGTCACTGGCTTGAGGACGTTATTTTTTTTCAGAAGTTTCATAGTTAGGAAGAAAAGTTTGAAATGTTCTTTGAGTGCATGACAGCTGAAGTAGCGTGTAGTTTGAAATGCTAGCTGTAAGAAGGATTAACTACCCGTGGCTTTTCCCCATCTCCTAGGGTGCATTTGCCTGGGTGTATACTCAGCTGAATGAAATATTTTCATAAATGCTTTGATGTTACTTTGTCTTTCTGTTTTGTGGATCAAAATGTTCTTTGTGAGGGTGATGGAGAACTGGAACAGGCTACCCAAGAGAGGTTGTGGATCCTCCTTCTCTGGAGATACTCAGAACCCACCTGAAGACATTCCTGTGCAGCCTGCTGTAGGTGAACCTGCTTTAGCACAGAGCTCAGACTGGATGATCTCCAGACGTCCTTTCCAACCCCAGCTGTTCTGTGATTCTGTGATATATGCAGATAGCTAATGTACACAGAGTCAAGCTCCATAACAAATAATAACAACTTAAAATCCCCCTGGAATAATATCTGAACTAAAATGCTTTTCAGTAAACTTAATTCTGATTTCTAATGATAACATTAATGTAGAAGTCTGTAGACAAGAATGAGTATGTTGTATAGGGTGAAGTTTTTGTTAACTAGAGAAAATACATGTTCCTTAGGAGAAGATTTAAAGAACATGAGCACAGAATGGAAAACTCCTCCAGCTTTTAAACCTTTAAAAAAATCACACTGAAACAAAGGAACCAAACCTACCTGTGGCTTGAAGTCTGCATGTGCCTGGCTACTCCTTCCATCTAGAAATACTGTGGACCATTAGTTGAAATAAAATTATGTCATGAGAACCCGTGCTTGGTGGGATTGTGCTTACCTGAGAAACTTATGTGAACTGAAGAAGTGCTTTCTGTGTGCTTGGTGTCTGGCCCTGTGTGCAAAGGGAACTGGGAATATAGTGTGGTGAGAGGGATAGGTTGGAAGATCCCGTGTATAGAGACTGTCTGGCTCTAAATACTTGCACTTGCTCCTTTGCAAACTTCATCTGACCTCTTAGTAATGTACTTGTAAGTCTTTAGGATCACTTTTCCTGATTTTGTGTGAAGGACCATTTAGGCACAGTGCTGTAGATTAATGAATTTCAATGAAGGGCTGTTGTTGAAGGAAGATCCATGTCAAGATGTACCTTGCTTGAGAACTTAGATTGTATAACGTGGCTGACACCTTCTGGAAATTTGGCAGCATGGGATTGAAACAATTGTTTTCCTTCCCTTGTTTGTTAGCAAGGATTTCTTGAATGAGCAACACTTATTGTGTTTTCAGCGGAAGGGTGGAACTGCTTGAACTGGCTTACCACAAAAATAACTAAAACTCTTAATGTACCCCACCTAAGTATTACAGTTCTGGATGAGTTAGAAATCCCTTTTCATATAAACGCTGTTGTGTACAGACTTGATTTGTGTAGTGTTTAGTAACACTACATGTCACCTCGACTCAGGATGCTTAGTCAGAGCCTTAGTGGGAATCAACAGATGTAAAATGAGTTTCCAGAAGAAAATAAATAATGATTGAGAGAACAATACTGATCCCCTGTGTACCACAGCTTTCTGATAAATTATGTCGTTCCTAATGAGAGAGATACTTGCTAAGGGTGCAGTGAGACTCAAAAGTGAATACGCAAAACCTAAGCTTCCTGGAGGACAAGCATGCTTGGCAGTGAGATGCAGAGCTGTTTGTGCCTTTTCCACCTTGTAATCACAGCTGTAGGGTACCGAGTTTAATGTTCTTATGTACTTCTAGAAATTAACCGGGGGCACAGTGACCATACAGACTGCAATTAAGGCAGTCTCACCTATTCAGAGAAGCTTTGGTGATTGGTATTACGTCCCCAGCAGGGACTGTACCTTCCTACATGGTAGGTTAACAGAATTTTTAAGTAATTGCATACAACACATGACGCTTTTCATCCAGCTATTCAAAGAGTCAAAGCATTCAGTATATGATGCAGAAGAAATATTTAATTAGTTTTGCTTTTCTACAGTATGCTCTTCACAAAAAAAGATATCAAAGCAAGGTATTTACTGCTGGAGAAATGGACAAAGAAAGAAGCTGCTTTGTTTTCAAAATGCTTCAAAAGAGCTGGTTGCTATCTTAGTCCTCCCCAGCTCCGTGTCTGTTTGTATGGCAGCACCAAGTTACTATGGTGACAGGCAGGTTGCAGAGAGCTGGAGAGGCACAGTTCATTGTATAGTGCTGCTGTGAGACCAGCCATTTGTTTCTGCAGTTCCCCCCCCACCCCACCACCACTGCTGAGGTTGAGCTTAGGTGTTATTCGGGGCCTTTGTTCTTCTTTTGCAGAACCTTTCTGGCTGGTGTTGTAAGTGATTTCTTATTTTCACAGCGTGAAGATGCACACTGTGTGTTTAAAAAAAAAAAAGTCTTTGCTTTGGAAGTGTGCACTGTGGCATAGGAACCATACCAAAAGACACTCTGGTTGCTTATTTTAAATGTAAAATAGACATTAAAAAATTGATGGAGCAGTCCAGACCATTTTTTTCTTTAATTATGCAATATTAAAACTCTTAACTAACAAGCAATATATCAAAGACTCTTCATATCCAAGAATATCAGGAGGATAAAACTGTTCCTGCAGTGTTTTCTTCAGTAGCTAGTGTCCAAGGTATCAATAGCATGAGACAGAAAGAGTAGAGTAGAAGTGGTATATACAAGTTTTAACTGAGGGAAATGACTGTAACATTCAATTATGAATCTGGTAATAAGACATTATGGGTAAATTGTTTACATCTGAAATGACATTTTGTATCTTCTTCCAGTTGAAAGGCTTGTCTAAAATCTCTGCTCAAATGTCTAAAGCCATTCCAGGTTCCTGCCAAAGGTTGATTTATGTTAATTTTACACTTTTATCCATGTAACTTTATTGTCCATTAGCTTAAGCAGATCTTTCGTCTTCTGTCATCAGTATTACTGATGTCCTTTCCCTTCCTTCCAATTTTATTCATAGGTAGCAATCATAGCCACTTTTTGACCTTTTTTAAAAAACAAATAAAGTTTTTTTTTGTTCCCACAGTAGTATGAGAGGCTTTTTAGTTCCTTTATTGTCTCAATTGTCCTTCTTCACACCTGCTCCAGATAAACTTTATTCCTCTGAGGTGTGGCTGTATCTGGAATTTGTATTTCTGCAAGGCAGTACTGTTTACCCATCCTTAGTGGAGTCTAGATACTCCCCTAGTCATGTTTGTCTTTTTCTTAATTACCTGCCCTTGTGAGCTGATTGCATGAGGATTATCACCTATGTGTCTGTCTTCCTCTTCTTTTCAACTGAGAACTTTTTGCATTTGAGTTTCACCTTTTTCCTTTAGTCCTTGAGTATAAGTTTTACCTGAAAGTTTAAGGCACCATACATAGTTTAAAGCGCGAATACTGTCCTGGTTAGCTTTTTTGTCGCGCGAATACTGTCCTGGTTAGCTTTTTTGTCTTTGCTTTGAAATGAATGCCAGCCTGGTTCCCAAGAAGTCTCTTTGTTAACTATCTTTGTTTTCTGGGAACAGTCCTGCATTGAAATTATTTCTGCACTTTCTTACACCATACGTACAATTTTTCTTTCATGTAAAGGGTAACTTGATGTTGCTTCCTAATGCTGATCTTGTCTCTCAAAGGACAAAGTACAGAGGTGGGAAGTTCTATGTTTGTGGAGGCTGATTGGTTCAGACTCTTGCCCTGTAGGTTTCATCAGGGCATGAGGAAAGGTGGAACTTGAGCTAGGGTGGCTTTGCAGATCGTAGCCCTAAATGTCAATATGAAATGGGTTTTGAATATCAAAATACAGGAAAGTACTTATGTAAAACAATTCAAGAAACAAAATATTAGCTCTTGGTGAAGCCTGAAAATATTATTAGCTGTGTGGATTTTTTTAAATTTTATTGCAGTACAAGTCAAACAGAGCTTTGAAGCAAAAAAAGTACAGGAAGAATATGGATGGCAGAAGTAACACAAATATGATGGGGTTTTGTGGCATGTAGGCACCACACTCTTAGTTATGTTTTAGTCCCAATACTCAAAGGTAGCTGTCCTCGGTCAAAGGTGTGTGGATTAGTTAGCACAGATTCCATCACTTCGGCTGGCTTGGAGATGTGTAGGTGAAGTCAAAGGCCAGAGTGCAGCTTCCAGGGACTGAGAGTTCAAGGACTGCTTAACCACACCTATAACTCAGCGGTCAGTAGTCTCTGAGACTTCTGCTCTGTGTGTTACTCAGGTATTAAGCATGTAATTAAGCACTTTCTGAATACTTAGGTGTCCACAGTAGCCTGTGGCTGAGTTCCAAAACGCTTGCATAACAATAACGCTTCCTTTATCTTGCTACCTTTTTATTTCATTGAGTGCTTTTCAATTTCTGTGTTATGAGGAACAGCAAAGAATTGTTATCCTCTCTGTCACGTTCATAGTCTTGTATGCCTATCATAGCTGTTACGTGTTCCAGGCCTGGAATGTTTTAGGTTATTAAATCTTCTTCTTCAGAAGCTATTTTACACCTCTACTTGTGGTCCTTTACAGCTTGTGTACAACGAGAGTGCTTGTTTGGCAAGTAGATATTAAAACTTTGAAGGCAGTAGCAGTGCTTTTGTTTTTTGAAGCAGTGTACAATTCTGCCTCCTTTGAAATAACTCTAAACACCAGCTTTTCTTCCTGACATTAGTAGATGTGGTGGATTGGTATGTACTATAGGAGCCATCATACTTAAACCTTGATATTTTTCATAGTTAGCACAATTGCAGTATAAGGAGTTTGTTTGGTATCACAGAGTGGTCAGTGTGGTTATTGTAATTGAATTTGAGGTATGCCAGAGAAAGAGGAATTAATACAAAGTAAGAAAAAACAACAACTATACTGCAGCATCTCACAAGAAGCCAAAGCATTTATATGATGAGCATAAACTTGGAAGTGCTGCCACCTGATGAAGAAAGTTCAAGAAAGATAACTCAAGGAAATGCTGAGGTGTTTTGTGGAAAAAAGGAGTTTGTGTGAGATTTTTTTTTTTGGTGGATTTTTTTGGGTTTTCTTGTTTGTTTGTGGTTTGTGGTTTTTGTTTTTTTTTTTACAATACTGTGACAACACTCTTGCTTATAATAGTACTGAGTTTATTGAAGCAGAATTTAGTTCATGCTTCCCTGTTTCCATTCAGACATCAGTGAGGTTTGGGTTTTGTATTTCTGTTCTTTTGTTTTCTTAAAAAAATTAATCCTAATGATTAGAAAATATCTAAGAATCTGGTCTAGTCAGGCTAAGGGTCCTTTAGTTTTGAGGCACCTTCTGCACCTGTCAAGTTTCTTTGCAGAGATCAAATTCATGAGGAGTTACCCATTTTGATGTATGGTTATGTGAATTTTTTTGCTGACACAAGAAGCTGTCCCACTGTTGTCCATGCAATTAAGCAGCAGTGTGTTTACTTCTGCCGTAATTTGATAACCACTTAGTATGAAAATGAGTCAGCTTTCCTTTTATTAATTGCACCTTTTTCTTCCACAGAAGACAATTACCTTCCTCCAGAAAGTTTAAATTGGGCTTTTCTTTAAGCAGTCCTTTCAGTTGGAAATAAATAGTGCTAGTATAGTTAGCAACTGGGGAATTGCTAAATAGCTCCTACAGATTTGGTTTTCTTTTCTCAGGGAAGTTCTCCTTTGCTACATTGTTCTAACGTTTTTAGAGCTGCTCAGCTGTGCCTGTCTTCTGCCATGCCAGGCTCGCATCACTCCTCAGCAGCTGAACTTGCTTCTAACATCCACCACCCTGCAGTGCTTTCAGACACTGATGGTCTTAGATGCAGTGTGGTAGTTGTGTAGCTGGGTTCTGATTTGGGCACTATATTTGTATTTAGGTGACTGAGCGGTTCTAGTGCTGTGTTGTAATAAAACCTCTATGTTGCTACTTCAGGGCAGAGCTAGGCTTGAAAATCTATTCTGCCTCAGAGCTTTTGTTCACCTGCAACAGGTAATCGTGCTCAGTTTGATCTGTCCCTTCAGTGGAGACTGGGATATTTCAGGCAAATGATTCATTTAAGTGTTTGCAGAGAGGTTGTTACATTGGCTTTTAACTGCAAGGCTGTGAGGAAGACAGGAACAAAGCTAAGTGTTGTAGGCTGTTAGTGAAGGTCAGAGTTGAATAGTTTCATATTCCCCAGAGAATCCCACATATTCAGATGAGAAGTTCTCATCTCACTCATCCTTCCCCCACAGCATGAGCAGTGTCTGCAGGAGGTGTTTGTAGGCCAGGAGACACTAGGATGTAAGGCAGCTGTGAATGCTCTGCTAGCTTACATAACCTTATTTGTGCTGGGGTCTTTCCAGCTGCATTTAGGGCTACTTGCCCGTGCCTTTCCTGTGATGGAGACCTACTAGTCCTTTTCTAAGATGTGTTTCTGTTACAAGGCTCTAGTGCGGGTTTGTACTTGGCATCACTCATCTATTATGTGACCTAGTGAATGGAACTTAAGATGCCAAGAGATGGGCTTAGGTATGCGTCTGCAGAGTGAGGTATCTAAATGTGAACATCATGTTCTTGTGTTCCTGGAGGAGCAGCTGTCCCCCTGCTTCTCATTGGGAGCTTCTTTACTGAGAGTGCAGGAGATCCTATATTTCCCTCTTCCCTTCTCAGTAGTTCTGATTTTGTGTAGTGTTATGCTACTTGACACACTTTTCCAACCTTGTTTTAAAGTGAGCATCTTCTTAGAGCTGCTGTAGCTCTCAAATTCTTTATAGGTAAGGTTTGTAAGTGGCAGAAAAGGTGAGCCGATGTGATTCCTGTTACTTTTCCCACTGCTATTCAGAGCTTTGTTGGAAGCAATGACTCCTGGTTGTTTTTCTGCTTCTGAAATAGAGACAAGCTGTGAAGCAGCAGAAATATTCCAGCAGTCCATGTGTAGTCCTGTGTAGATGTTGCTGCCTTAGTCATGATGCCTGCTTTTCTTTTGCCAGCTGGAAGAGTTTAGTGGAAATAATGGCTTTACTACAAGAAGAATTATTTTTGTTCTTGGAGAATACATGTCTTCGTCAAAATAAAGTTTAGTCTTGGTCAAAATAAAGTTTTTGCATTCCTAAGCCTTGACATTTTTGTATTACTCCATTTTTTTTTTTCTTCCCTTGTACAACTGTGTCCACAGCTACTGTTCATAACACACCAGTCTAAGCAAGTCTAATACACAGGATGCATAGTAAAATGCTTCAAGCATAATGATGAATAAGTAAATGAATACTGTTTTTTCTTTTAAATATCTGCATACAGTACACAAAAGCATGTTAATTTGCAAATCTTTCAAGTTTCTGAAACCTGAAATGTGAAAACGAATTAGTCAAATGAGTAGCGTAGAGCCATTGACAGCAGCCTTTCTTGTTTTCTCAGGCTGCCCTTTTAAATGTTGCCTCATTGGCTGAAGGCAGGCATACAAGCATCGCTTGTTCTTGGCAGACAATGCAGCTTTATTGCCCATCTTCATGTGAAAAGCTTCATATTCCTCCTGGATCATCCCCCACGTACTTGATCAGGAGCACTTGACCATACGTGATGTGCTGTGCATCAAGCACATAGTAGTGATGTGGGAGGAATATAGAAAGAGCAAAGACTCGCGCTGTAATTTACCAGTGTGTGAGTTGATCACTGATGATGCCTTAGGAACTTATTTTATTGATTTGTGAACAAATGCTGTTTGAAAATTGTATTTCTTTGATCGTGCTTTTGTTGTGTATATTAAACTATTTAAATAATGTATTTCTCTGACTATACATTTGTTAAATAAAGATACCTTGTTATTTCAGGTTGCAGTTGTTAAAATGAAGTGTACAGAGCGCATTTATGCAATGAAAATTCTAAATAAGTGGGAAATGCTTAAAAGGGCAGAGGTAAGTAATACAGTTCTTTTAATGCAGAGAATTTTTTAAATGACATTAGGAAAATTGCATTGAAGCTCTTCCAGATTAGGAGGAATTATTTCATAAGCATAGGAGCTTCAGTCTTTTTTTTTTCTTTTTCTCTTAAGCTGTTTTAATGCAATCAAGTCTGACAGTCCCTTCCAGGCATCTGTTGTTCTCAGCATTACTGTGTATTCGTTTACCAGACAGTCTGGCCTAGTTCTTACCCTGAATTGGCCAGATTTTTGTTTACAATAAAGGCAACTTAAAGGCTACATGGAAAGCTGAGATTGGTGCTACTGTGACATTCACAGCTGTATACAAAACATTATGAAAAGGTCTTTTTTTTCTCTTGCATTCAGAAAGCACACATAACTAAATATTTTTGAATCACACATTCAGATTGTAAAACAAAATGTGTTAAGAAGGTAAATCTGTTTAAGAAGGGTATTTGTAATTAAAGGAGATGTATGTTGTCACAACAAATTATGTAAATGTGAATGGGCACTTCACAGATTAGGAAAAGACCTATTGAGAATATGCTATGGGAATGGTGTATTCCTAGGGTACCTACTGTTATACAGTAGAGGAAAACCTTATGTCAGATGTAATATTACATAAGTCAGTGGGCAAAATACATAAGGGGAAAATACATGTATCAACACCTGCAGCAGCTATGTTAAGGGGTGAAAGCTAGCTGCTTGCTGAGGACTGAGCCCACTGTGACCCTTCCCTGTCCTATTCTTCTGTCCTTCCTGACACCTCCTCCCCCTGCCTACCCTTTCTAGTTCCTCCCTTCCTTTCAGTGAGTCAGTGCCAACTCTTTTCCTGTGAATAAATCTCCTCCCTCTTGTTAAGCCCCTCGTCACTACTGCCATTGCCTGATGCAGTCACTCTCTGTCCATTGCTCCATGCTTGTTCCAAGCAGTGGCAGCACTCTTTTTTTTTTCATTTATTTTTTTTTTTGAGCTGTCAGAAGAGCTCACTCTCTTGGCTGTGCTACATCAGCAGTTCTGCATTAAGCCTTCCCCTGTACTATTTCTACACAGGCTTCAGATGGGTTAATTCTCTGGTCAATATAGAATTGTTTTAAGCCCAAATGCTTTTAGGGGGCCTCCCAAACTCTAATGGAAATACAGCTATGCTGGCTTCCTTCAGTCATTTTTTAAATGACCTAATTAATTGGCCTACCTAAGTATCTGGAACTTTTACATGTAGAGATGTCCAGAGAAGGCAGCTATTTATGAATTGTCTTCAGATTTTTGCAAGTAACTCCTCTTACGGTTTTCCCAAAACACACTTGGGACAAATTACAGTCCAGCTAAGTTCTCTTTCTCCTTATTTTCCTCATCCACAAAGGAACTGTCTTCTCTGTTGTGCCCCTTTGGGTTTTTTTCCTGTTTAGTTTGCTTGCTTGATTTGGCTTTTCTGGATAAGCAACACTTTATAACCTGTACCTGGAGTTCATAAAATATCTGTGTGTTAAAATTTCCCAAATGTGGTAAAACTTGGTTAGTTTTTCAAACAAAAAATACAGTAAACTCTAGAATGGGCAATTCCACTGAAAACCAGACTTCAGGTGTTCTAATAACCACTGCATGAATGGTTTAAGTGGTACGTTGTTATGCTGGTTTGTTTGTTTTGTATGACTTACTAAACATAGCAAAAAGTTATCTAAATGCTCCTTATTGTTTATTAGCTGCAAGAAAAAAACCCCTGTGGTTGGGAAAAAAATACAAGAAAGATTAGTGGATATCAACTGACATCCATAAATGGGTTGCAAGCAAAAATAGGGATGCCATTTATGTTCATAAGGTGGACCGTTTGTATTCCTCATTCTGACAGCAAAATACATAGTCATTGGTGTATTGCTGTTGACAGTTCCAAATAGGTCCTGACTGGCTGATTAGGTAGCCTGTCGTGCTTTCTCACGGCACATCTCAAGGCCTTTTAAGCTGCCCTAAGCAGAAAAAGGGAGTTTCATACTTTGAATTCATGATGAAAAGTGTTCAGCAGCATTACTGGTTTTGAAGTGTTTATAACATTCCCTTGCTATTTGAGATTGTACAGTGAACTGGATCAAGGAACTGATGTCTTTGAAAATCAACAAACTAGTTTTCTCTGTTGGCAGCCTCCTCATATCATGGTGCCAGAGGAACTGAGAAGTGCTGTGCTGTGGTGCTCAGGGCAAGGGATAGAATTACTTGGACTTGCAGTTGCTGCCAAACTTTTTGTAGAGTGATACTTTGGCCTTGCATTCATAAACTCTTACATCACTCTCAGTTAACAATTAATCACAATTTACATCTCTTCTCCAGTAATTACTAACTTTAAAACATGGTCACGGTATGGCCTTCTTTAATAGAAACATAAATTGGCTTCTGCTTCCTTAGAGGGAAGAATGATTGAAATAACTTTATAAGATGCGATCAGTGTATGGGAAAGCTTTAGAGCTTCCCTGGTATGTTCCTTCCATAGTACGTTTTTTAAGACATCTGGACAAGTGGCATTGAAAAAAAAAATAGATTAGTTATTATCTAGAACACAAACACTTCAGTCTGCAGATACTGAATATCCTAATAATGGCCCTCTGAATTGAGAGTAGTGGAAGAGCCCCAAAGTCTGCATCTTGATGGTCTTGATCCAATAAAAACGTTAATACTTTTTTTTTCCTATTACTTCTTTTATTAAGGAGTACTCCTTGAAGTTTATGAAAGTTGGTTTTATGTAAAGATGCTGAGAAAACCCATTACACAGAGCTGCTTCTCTGAAGTGCCACAGTGTGCTACTTGAAGTAGAGAAAAGTTTATTGAAAATGAAAATGTATTTTACTGGACAAGATAAGACAGCAATAGTAAAATCTGCTTATTTCCTATAGCATGCTGGCAGTGTCTAGAACTGTGATGTAGGAAAAGTGCACATGATACTCTTCTTCCCACGAAGGTCTTTTTCAGAAGAACCAGACTTAATTTCCTAGAGCCATTATCTTCCTGCTACAGATTGCAGTGACAAGTTATCATTTTTCAGGCTTTTACATTATGGAACAGAGCTTCAGTGTTGACTGGAATTGGTTTATGGGCTTTCTGGTGTTTTTGGGGTGTGTGTTGATGGTTGGGTTGTTTTGGGTTTTTTTCTCTTTTCCAAGTTTGCAGTCAGCATTAGAGTGACTGAATGCCTGGCTTCAAGCCTGTGGAGATTCCCTGGCTTGTCACTTGTGCAGACTGAATTCTAATGAATAGAGACCTCTGTTCAGTAATTTTAAATAATCCCATAAAACATCCATATGTATTCTTCCTCTGAAAACTACTTGTTGATGTTGACAATGGCTTTTCCCCCTCTTTTCCTTTAGACAGCTTGCTTCCGAGAGGAGAGAAATGTCTTGGTGAATGGAGATTGTCAGTGGATTACTACATTGCACTATGCCTTTCAAGATGAGAACTACTTGGTATGTTTGATTCATCAGCAAATAAAAGCTTTAGATTATGAAAGGGTTTTTTTGTACATTTAAAGATATGGAATAAATCAGTCCTCATGCCTCACAGCAGTGTTTCAACATTCTTGTTTTCTCCTTGAAGAAAAACTTCAAAGGGACTGACTAACTTCAGGAGAGTGAGAAAGTTGTGTAGTACTATAGTACATAGAGGTGTAGTTAAGCACCTTAAATTATTACCTAATCTTTCCTTGCATAAAATATATTATGCTTAAGTTTAATGTTTTGGATAACATTGCAGGTAAATAATTTGAGAGGTGTTAACTCTGTGCAAGTAAGAATTTTTTTTGTTCCATTAAACTTTCATAATGTCTTTTGAAGCAAGATTTTTTTTAAAAATGGTGAAAGTAATTGAAAATTTTATTTTAAAAAACGTAATGAAACAGTTATTTCTTAAAAGTATTTCGATAAA